>NW_024723718.1:0-43975 GCF_018991925.1 Homarus americanus
TGTTGTTGGTGTGCCTGGGAGTGTCAGAGGTGTGCTTGGGAGTATCGGAGGTGTGCCTGGGTGTGTCAGGGTGTGCCTGGGAGTGTCAGGGTGTACCTGCCAGTGTCAGAGGTGTACCTGGAAGTGTCAGGAGGTGTGCCTGGAGTGTCAGAAATGTTCACCAAGTGTCATGCCCAGGGTATGCTTTGGAGTGTCAGAGGTATGCCTGGGAGTGTCAGAGGTGCACTTGGGAGTGTCAGGGGTGTGCCTGGGCGTGTCAGCGGTGTGCCTGGAGTGTCAGTGTGCCTGGGGTGTCAGGTGTGCCTGGGTGTGTCAGAAGTGTGCCTGGGGAGTGTCTGTGGGGTGTTCCTGGGAGTGTCAGAGGTGTGCTTGGGAGTGTCAGGTGTGGAGTGGCTCAAGAATTGCCTGGGAGTGTCAGAGGTGTACTTGGAGTGTCAGGTGTACCTGGAAGTATCGGAGGTGTGCCTGGGAGTGTCAGAGGTGTGCCTGGGGAGTGTCAAGTGAAAATGCTGAGGGGAGTGTCAGGGTGTGCACCAGGGTGTCAGGGGCACCTGGGGAGTGTCTGAGGTGTGCAAGTGTCGGAGGTGTGACACAAGTGTCGGGGTGTGCCAGGTGTCAGGGTATGCTTGGGGTGTCATGGGTGTGCCGCAGAGTGTCTGAGGTGTGTTGGGGTATCAGAGGTGTGCCTGGGGTGTCTGGGGGTGTGCCTGGGGTGTCAGTGGTGTGCCTGGGTGTCAGGTTGTGCCTCAGAGTGTCCAGAGGTGTGCGTGGGGAGTGTCAGAGGGTACCTGGGGCATCAGAGGTGCCTGGGAGTGTCAGAGGTGTGCCTGGGAGTGTGTCAAGGGTGTCCTGGGGTGTCAGTGGTGTGCCTGGGAGTGTCTCATGGTGTGCCAGGGGAGTGTCAGGGAGCTGTGCCTAGAAGTGTCGGAGGTGTGGGGTGTCAGGGTGTGCAGGTGTCAGGTGTACCTGGAAGTGTCAGAAATGCCTGGGAGTGTCTGAGGGTACCTGGAGTGTCAGGTGTGCCTGGGGTGTCAGAGGGTACCTGGGAGTGTCAGAGGTGTACCTGGGGTGTGAGGTGTACCTGGCATGTCATTGGTGTCCTGCGGGTGTCAGAGGTGTGCCCCTGGAAGTGTCGGTGTACCTAGGTGTCAGAATGTTCTGCAAGTGTCTGAGGTGTACCTTGGGTGTCAGGGTGTGCAAGAGATCAGAGGTGCTTGGAGTGTCAGGGTGTACCTGGGTGTCAGCGGTGTACATGGAGTGTCAGAGGTGTACCTGGGGTATCGGAGGTGTACCTGGGTGTGTCGGGGTGTACCTGGGAGTGTCTGAGGTGTACGGAAGTGTGAGGTGTGCTTGGGAGTGTCAGGGTGAATCAGGAGTGTCAGGGGAGTACCTGGGGTGTCAGAGGTGTACCTTGGAGTGTCGGAGGTGTACCTGGAGTATCGGAGGTGTGACCTGGAGTGTCAGGTAGAAAATACCAGGGAGTGTCAGAGGTGTACCTGGGAGTGTCAGAGGTGTCACCGAGTGTCAGAGGTGCACCTGGGAGTGTCTGAGGTGTACCTGGGAGTGTGGAGGTGTGCATGGGAGTGTCAGGGGTGTGCCTGGGTGTCAGGGGTGTACTTGGGGTGTCATGGTGTCCAGAGTGTCTGGGGTGTATTGGGAGTATCAGAGGTGTACCTGGGAGTGTCTGAGGTGTACCTGGTGTCAGTGGTGTTGGGAGTGCCAGAGTGTGCCTGGAAGTGTCAGAGGGTGTCCTGGGAGGCAGAGGGTACCTGGGAGCATCAGAGGGCACCTGGGAGTGTCAGAGGGTGTGCCTGGGAGTGTCAGAGGTGTCCTGGGAGTGTCAGTGAGGTGTACCTGGGAGTGTCATTGGTGTACCAGGGGTGTCAGAGGTGTACCTAGGAGTGTCGGGTGTACCTGGAGTGTCAGAAGTGTGCAGGGAGTGTGGGGTGTACCTGGGGTGTCAGAGGTGTACCTGGGAGTGTCCAGGGGTGTACATGGAAGTGTCAGCGGTGTACCTGGGGTGTCAGAGGGTGTACCGGAGTGTCGGAGGTGTGCCTGGGAGTGTCAGGGGTGTACCTGGGAGTATCAGGTGTACCTGGGTGTGTCAGAGGTGTGCCTGGGAGTGTCAGAGGTGTACCTGCCAGTGCCAGAGGTGTGCCTGGGAGTGTCAGAGGTGTGCCTGGGAGTGTCAGAGGTGTACCTGGAGTTCAGAGGTGTAACTGGGTGTCAGGAGGTGTACCTGGGACTGTCAGGTGTACCTGGGAGTGTCAGAGGTGTACCTGGGAGTGTCAGGGGTATACCTGGGAGTGTTTGAGTGTACCTGGGAGTGTCAGGGTGTACCTGGGTTTCTGAGGTGTACCTGGGGTGTCAGAGGTGTACCTGGGGTGTCAGAGGTGTACCTGGGTGTCAGAGGTGTGCCTGGGGTGTCAGTGGTGTACCTGGGAGTGTCTGAGGTGTACCTGGGAGTGTCAGAGGTGTGCCTGGGAGTGTTTGAGGTGTGCGAGTGTCAGAGGTGTACCTGGGAGTGTCAGGGGTGTACCTGGGATGTCAGGGGTGTACCTGGGAGTGTCAGAGGTGGACCTGGAGATATCGTACGTGTATCTGGGAGTGTCAGGTGTACCTGGCAGTGTCAGAGATGTACCTGGCAGTGTCAGAGGTGTACCTGGGAGTGTCTGAGGTGTACCGGAGTGTCGGAGGTGTACCTGGGAGTGTCAGGGGTGTACCTGGGGTGTTTGAGGTGTACCTGGGAGTGTCAGAGGTGTACCTGGGGTTCTGAGGTGTACCTGGGTGTCAGAAGGTGTACCTGGGAGTGTCAGAGGTGTACCTGGGGTGTCAGTGGGTACCTGGGGTGTCATTGGTGTACCTGGGGTGTTGTTGTGTGGTGTGCCAGTCTCAGAGGTGAACCAGGGAGTGTCAGAAGAGTGCGGGAGTGTCAGAGGTGTACTTGCCGGGAGTATCGTAGGTGTACCTGGGAGTGTCAGGTGTAACTGGTGTCAAGATGTACCTGGGAGTGTCAGAGGTGTCCTGGGGTGTCAGGGGGTGTACCTGGGTTGTCAGGGGTGTACCTGGGAGTGTCTGGTGTTCTGGGGTGTCAGGGTGTGCTTGGGGTGTCAGGGTAAACCAGGGAGTGTCAGAGGAGTACCTGGGAGTGTCAGAGGTGTACCTGGAGTATCGGAGGTGTACCTGAAGCATCGGAGGTGCACCCAGTGAGAGTACCTGGGAGTGCAAGAGGCACCTGAGTACGAGGCCTGAGTGTCAGAGGTGCACCTGGGAGTGTCTGAGGTGTACCCGGAGTGTCGGAGGTGTACCTGGGAGTGTCAGGGTGTACCGGAGTGTCAGGGTGTACTTGGGAGTGTCATAGAAGTACCTGGGAGTGTCTGAGGTGTATTTGGGAGCATCAGAGGTGTACCTAGAGTGTCTGAGGTACCTTAGAGTGGGTGTACCTGGGAGTGTCAGAGGTGTACCTGGGAGGTCAGAGGTACCTGGGAGGTCAGAGAGTACCTGGGAGCATCAGAGGAGTACCTGGGAGGTCAGAGGTGGACCTGGGAGTGTCAGAGGTACCTGGAGCAAGGTGGTGTACCTGGGAGTGTCATTGGTGTATCTGGGAGGTCAGAGGTGTACCTGGAAGCAGTCGGAGGTGTACCTGGAAGTGTCAGACAAAATTCCTGGGAGTGTCTGAGGTACCTGGGAGTATGGAGGCACTGGTGTGTCAGGAGGTATACCTGGGAGTGTCAGAGAGATGTACCTGCCAGTGTCAGATGTGTACCTGGGAGTGTCAGAGGTGTACCTGGGAGTGTCAGAGGTGTACCTGGGAGTGTCAGGGGTGTAACTTGGTGTGTCGGAGGTGTAACTGACTGTCAAAGGCGTACCTGGGAGTGTCAGAGGTGTACCTGGGAGTGTCAGGGGTGTACCTGGGATTGTCAGGGGTGTACCTGGGAGTGTCAGGGGTGTACCTGTGAGCATCGGCTGTAGCTGGGAGTGTCAGGTGTACCTGGTGTCAGAGATGTACTCAGCAGTGTCAGGAGGTGTACCTGGGAGTGTCTGAGGTGTACCTGGGAGTGTCGGAGGTGTACCTGAAGCAAGGGTGTACCTGGAGGTGTCTGAGGTGTACCTGGGAGTGTCAGAGGTACCTGGGAGTTTGAGGCACCTGGGAGGTCAGAGGTGTACCTGAGGTTGGAGGAACCTGGGAGGTCAGTGGTGTACCTGGGAGTGTCATTGGTGTACCTGGGAGCAAGATAGGTACCTGGAGTGTCAGAGGTGTACTTGGGAGACGAGGTGTACCTGGGTGTGTCAGAGGTGTACCTGGGAGTGTCAGAGGTGTACCTGCCAGTGTCAGAGGTGTACCTGGAAGTGTCGGAGGTGTACCTGGAAGTGTCAGAATGTTCCTGGGAGTGTCTGAGGTACTTTGAGTGTCAGATATGCCTGGGAGTGTCAGAGGTGCACCCAGAGTGTCAGGGTACCATGTACACGGTGTACCTGGGAGGTCAGAGGTGTACCTGGGAGTATCGGAGGTGTACCTGGGTGTCAGAAGTGTACCTGGGAGTGTCTGAGGTGTTCCTGGGAGTGTCAGAGGTGTACTTGGGAGTGTCAGTGAATCAGGAGTGTCAGAGAGCACCTGGGAGTGTCAGAGGTGTACTGAGTATCGGAGGTGTACCTGGAACGGAGGTGTGCCTGGAGTGTCAGAGGTGTGCCTGGGAGGTCAAGTGAAAATACTAGAGTGTCAGAGGTGTACCTGGGAGTGTCAGAGGTGCACCTGGGAGTGTCTGAGGTGTACCTGGAGTGTCGGAGGTAATGAGAGTGTCAGGTACTGGGAGGTCAGGTATATTGGGAGTGTCACAGGTGTACCTGGAGTGTCTAGAGGTATTTGGGAGTACCAGAGGTACCTGGAGTGTCTGAGGTGTACCTAGGAGGTCAGTGGTGTACCTGGGAGGTCAGAGTTGTACCTGGGAGTGTCAGAGGTGTACCTGGGAGTGTCAGAGGAGTACCTGGGAGCATCAGAGGAGTACCTGGGAGTGTCAGAGGTACCTGGGAGTGTCAGAGGTGTCCTGGGAGGTCAGTGGTGTACCTGGGAGGTCATGGTGTACCAGGGAGTGTCAGAGGTACCTAGAAGTGTCGGAGGTGTACCTGGAAGTGTCAGAAATGTACCTGGGAGTGTCTGAGGTGTACCTGAGTGTCAGAGAGGTACCTGGGAGTGTCAGGTGTACATGGAAGTGTCAGCGGTGTACCTGGGGTGTCAGAGGTGTACCTGGGAGTGTCGGAGGTGTACCTGGTGTGTCAGAGGTGTACCTGGAGTATCGGAGGTGTACCTGGGAGTGTCAGAGGTACCTGGGAGTGTCAGGGGTGTACATGGGAGTGTCAGAGGTGTACCTGGTGCTTCAGAGGTGTACCTGGGAGTGTCGGAGGTGTACCTGGTGTGTCAGAGGTGTACCTGGGAGTATCGGAGGTGTACCTGGGAGTGTGTCGAGGTGTACCTGGAGTGTCAGAGGTGTACCTGCCAGCAGTCAGAGGGGTACCTGGGAGGTCAGAGGTGCAACTTGGGAGTGTCAGAGGTGTACCTGGAGTGTCAGGGTAACTGGGTGTGTCGAGGTGTAACTGGGACTGTCAAAGGTGTACCTGGGAGTGTCAGAGGTGTACCTGGGAGTGTCAGGGGTGTACCTGGGAGTGTCAGAGGTGTACCTGGGAGGTCAGAGGGTACCTGGGAGTTCTGAGGTGTACCTGGGAGTGTCAGAGGTGTACCTGGGAGTGTCAGAGGTGTACCTGGGAGTGTCAGTGGTGTACCTGGAGGCCAGGTGAATCAGGAGGTCAGGAGGAGTACCTGGGAGTGTCAGAGGTGTACCTTGGAGTGTCGGAGGTACCTGGAAGTATCGGAGGTGTACCTGGGAGGTCAGGTGAAAATACTAGGGAGTGTCAGAGGTGTACCTGGGAGTGTCAGGGTGCACCTGGAGTGTCAGGAGGCACCTGGGAGTGTCTGAGGTGCACCTGGGAGGTCGGAGGTGTGTACCTGGGAGTGTCAGGTACCTGGGAGGCTGCATGGAGGTCATAGGTGTACCTGGGAGTGTCTGAGGTGTATTTGGGAGTATCAGAGGTGTACCGGGAGTGTCTGAGGTGTACCTAGAGTGTCAGTGGTGTACCTGGGAGTGTGAGGTGTACCTGGAAGGTCAGAGGTGTACCTGGGAGTGTCAGAGGAGTACCTGGGAGGTCAGAGGAGTACCTGGGAGTGTCAGAGGTGTACCTGGGAGTGTCAGAGGTGTCACCTGGAGTCAGTGGTGTACCTGGGAGTGTCATTGGTGTACCAGGGAGTGTCAGAGGTGTACCTAGCGTGTACCTGGAAGTGTCAGAATGTACCTGGGAGTGTCTGAGGTGTACCTGGGAGGTCAGAGGTGTACCTGGGAGGTCAGTGTACATGGAAGGTCAGCGGTGTACCTGGGGTGTCAGAGGTGTACCTGGGAGCATTGGAGGTGTACCTGGGTGTCAGAGGTGTACCTGGGAGTATCGGAGGTGTACCTGGGTGTTCAGAGGTGTACCTGGAGTGTCAGAGGTACCTGCCAGTGTCAGAGGTGTACCTGGGAGGTCAGAGGTACCTGGGAGTGTCAGAGGTGTACCTGAGTGCTGTGTAACTGGGTGTGTCGAGGTGTAACTGGGACTGTCAAAGGTGTACCTGGGAGTGTCAGAGGTGTACCTGGGAGTGTCAGGGGTGTACCTGGGAGTGTCTGAGGTACCTGGGAGTGTCAGAGGTGTACCTGGGAGTTTCTGAGGTGCACCTGGGAGTGTCAGAGGTGTACCTGGGAGTGTCAGAGGTGTACCTGGGAGGTCAGAGGTGTACCTGGGAGTGTCAGAGGTGTACCTGGGAGTGTCAGAGGCACCTGGGAGGCTCGAGGTGTGACCTGGGAGGTTTGAGGTGTACCTGGGAGGTCAGAGGTGTACCTGGGAGTGTCAGGTGTACCTGGGAGTGTCAGGGGTGTACCTGGGAGGTCAGGGTGTAGGCCTGTATATCGGCTGTATCTGGGAGTGTCAGAGGTGTACCTGGCAGTGTCAGAGATGTACCTGGTGTCAGAGGTGTACCTGGGAGTGTCTGAGTACCTGGGAGTGTCGGAGGTGTACCTGGGAGTGTCAGGGGTGTACCTGGGAGTGTCTGAGGTGTACCTGGGAGTGTCAGAGGTGTACCTGGGAGTTTCTGAGGTGTACCTGGGAGTGTCAGAGGTGTACCTGGGAGTGTCAGAGGTGTACCTGGGAGTGTCAGTGGTGTACCTGGGAGTGTCATTGGTGTACCTGGGAGTGTTATTGGTGTACCTGGAGGCTCAGAGGTGAACCAGGGAGGTCAGAAGAGTACCTGGGAGTGTCAGAGGTGTACTGGAGTGCCTGGAGGTGTACCTGGGAGTGTCGGAGGTAACTGAGTGTCAAGGTGTACCAGGGAGGTCAGAGGTGTCCCTGGGAGTGTCAGGTGTACCTGGGATTGTCAGGTGTACCTGGGAGTGTCTGAGGTGTTCCTGGGAGGTCAGAGGTGTACTTGGGAGTGTCAGGGTAAACCAGGAGTGTCAGAGGAGGCACCTGGAGGTCAGAGGTGTACCTTGAAGCATCGGAGGTGTACCTGGAAGTATCGGAGGTGTACCTGGGAGTGTCACAAGAGTACCTGGGAGTGTCAGAGGTGTACCTGGCAGTGTCAGAGGTACCTGGGAGGTCAGAGGTGCACCTGGGAGTGTCTGAGGTACCTGGGAGTGTCGGAGGTGTACCTGGGAGTGTCAGTGTACCTGGGAGTGTCAGGGGTGTACTTGGGAGTGTCAAGAAGTACCTGAGTGTCTGAGGTGTATTTGGGAGCATCAGAGGTGCTACCTGGGAGTGTCTGGAGGTGTACCTGGGAGTGTAAGGTGGTGTACCTGGGAGTGGTCAGAGGTGTACCTGGGAGAGTGTCAGAGGTGTACCTGGGAGTGTCAGGAGGTGTACCAGAGGCAGGTACCTGGGAGTGCCATTGGTACCTGGAGTGTCAGAGGTGTACCTGGAAGTGCTGAGGTGTACCTGGGAGTGTCAGGAAACACCGAGTGTCTGAGGTGTACCTGGGAGTATTGAGGTGTACCTGGTGTGTCAGAGGTGTACCTGGGAGTGTCAGAGGTGTACCTGCCAGTGCCAGGATGTACCTGGGAGTGTCAGAGGTGTACCTGGGAGTGTCAGAGGTGTACCTGGGAGCACAGGATGGGGAACTGGTGTGTCGGAGGTGTAACTGGGACTGTCAAAGGTACCTGGGAGTGTCAGAGGTACCTGGGAGTGTCAGGGGTACCTGGGATTGTCAGGGTGTACCTGGGAGTGTCAGGGGTGTACCTGTGAGTATCGGCCGTGTTCTCTGGGAGTGTCAGAGGTACCTGGCAGTGTCAGAGATGTACCCTGCAGTGTCAGAGGTGTACCTGGGAGTCTGAGGTGTACCTGGGAGTGTCGGAGGTGCACCTGGAAGTGTCAGGGGTACCTGGGAGTGTCTGAGGTACCTGGGAGGTCAGAGGTGTACCTGGGAGTTTCTGGAGGTACCTGGGAGTGTCAGAGGTGTACCTGGGAGTGTCAGAGGTGTACCTGGGAGTGTCAGAGCCTGGAGGCATTGAAATTGAGGTTATTGGTGTACCTGGGAGTGTCAGAGGTGTACCTGGGAGTATCGGAGGTGTACCTGGGTGTGTCAGGAGGTGTACCTGGGAGTGTCAGAGGTGTACCTACAGTGTCAGAGGTGTACCTGAAGTGTCGGAGGTGTACCTGGAAGTGTCAGAAATGTTCTGGGGTGTCTGAGGTGCTTTGGAGTGTCAGGGTATACCTGGGGTGTCAGAGGTGCTTGGAGTGTCAGGGTGTGCCTGGGCGTGTCAGCAGTGTACCTGGAGTGTCAGAGGTGTACCTGGGAATTATCAGGTGTACCTGGGTGTGTCAGAAGTGTACCTGGGAGTGTCTGAGGTTTCCTGGGAGTGTCAGAGGTGTACTTGGGAGTGTCAGGGTGAATCAGGGATGTCAGAGGTACCGAGTGTCAAGTGTACCTTGCAGGTATCGGAGGTGTACCTGGAGTATCGGAGGTGTACCTGGGAGTGTCAGAGGTGTACCTGGGAGTGTCAGAGTAGAAATACTAGGGAGTGTCAGAAGGGTGTACCTGGGATGTCAGAGTGCACCTGGGGTGTCTGAGGTGTACCTGGGGTGTCAGGTGCTGGGGTGTCGGGGTGTACCTGGGGTGTCAGGGTGTACTTGGGGTGTCCATAGGTGTACCTGGGGTGTCTGAGGTGTGTTGGGAGTATCAGAGGTGGCCTGGGAGTGTCTGAGGTGTGCCTAGGAGTGTTGGGTGGCCCAGGGGTGTGGGTGTACCTGGGAGTGTCAGAGGTGGCCTGGGGTGTCAGAGGTGCCTGGGGCATCAGAGTGCCTGGGTGTCAGAGGTGTACCTGAGTGTCAGGGTGTCCTGGGTGTGTGGTGTACCTGGGAGTGTCTGGTGTACCTGGGGTGTCAGAGGTGTACCTAGAAGTGTCAGGTGTGCCTGGAGGTGTCAGAATGTAGGTGTCTGGGGGTGTACCTGGGGTGTGAGGTGTGCCTGGGGAGTGTCAGGGGTGTACATGGAGTGTCAGCGGTGTGCCTGGGGGTGTAGAGGTGTACCTGGGAGGTGTCAGGTGTACCTGGGTGTGTCAGAGGTGTACCTACAGGGGTGTCGGGTGTACCTGGGGTGTCAGGAGGTGTACTTGCAGTGTCAGGGTGTGCCTGGGGGTGTCAGGGGTGTACTGGGAGTGTCAGAGTGTAACTGGGTGTGTCGGAGGTGTAGCTGGGACTATCAAGGTGTACCTGGGGTGTCAGAGGTGTACCTGGGAGTGTCAGGGTGTACCTGGGATTGTGGGGTGTACCTGGGAGTGTCAGGGGTGTAGGCCTACCCAAGATATCGGCAGTGTGCCTGGGAGTGTCAGGGGTGTACTGGAGTGTCAGAGATGTACCTGGCAGGGAGTGTCAGAGGTGTACCTGGGGTGTCAGGGGTGTACCTGGGAGTGTTTGAGGGTGGCCTGGGGTGTCAGAGGTGTACCTGGGGTGTCTGAGGTGTGCCTGGGGTGTCAGAGGTGCACCTGGGAGGTGTCTGAGTGTACCTGGGAGTGTCAGGTGCCTGCGGAGTGTCAGGGGTGTACCTGGGGAGTGTCAGGGGTAGCTGGGAGTGTGTGAAGTACCTGGGAGTGTCTGGTGTATTTGGGGTATAGAGGTGGCACGGGAGTGTCTGAGGTGTACCTGGTGTAGTGGTGTACCTGGGTGTCAGATGTGTCCTGGGGTGTCAGAGGTGCCTGGGAGTGTCAGAGGGTACCTGGGGCATCAGAGGAGTACCTGGAGGTGTCAAGGTGTACCTGGGAGTGTCAGAGGTGCACCTGGGAGTGTTGGTGGTGTACACTGGGGTGTCATTGGTGTATCTGGGGTGTCAGAGGTGTACACGCTGGAAGTGTCCAAGGTGTACCTGGAGTGTCAAATGTACCTGGGGTGTCTGAGGTGTACCTGGGGTGTCAGAGGGTGTACCTGGGGTGTCGGGTGTACATGGGAGTGTCAGGCGGTGTACCTGGGGTGTCAGAGGATGGCCTGGGGTGTTGAGGTGTGCCTGGGTGTGTCAGATGTGTACTGGAGTGTCAGAGGTGTACCTGCCAGTGTCAGATGTGTACCTGGGAGTGTCAGAGGTGTCCTGGGGTGTGGGGTACCTGAGGTCAGGGGTGTGGCCTGGAGTGTCAGGAGGTGCGCTGGGACTGTCAAGGTGTACTGGGATGCGGAGATGTACCTGGGAGTGTCAGGGTGTACCTGGGATTGTCAAGGTGCACCTGGGAGTGTCAGGGTGTACCTGTGGTATCGGAGGTGTTCCTGGGGTGTCAGAGGTGCACCTGGCAGTGTCAGGATGTACCTCACTGATGTCAGAGGTGTACACGGGGTGTCTGAGATGTACCTGGGGTGTCAGGGGTAACGCAAGTGTAAAGGGTGTGCCTGGGGTGTCTGAGGTGTACCTGAGGGTGTCAGAGGTGTACCTGGGGTTTCTGAAATGTGCCTGGGAGTGTCAGGTGTACCTGGGGTGTCAGGGTGCTGCAAGATGTCAGTGGTGGAACCAAGGAGTGTCAGTGGTGTACCTGGGGAGTGTTGGTGTACCTGGGGTGTCAGAGTGTGCGGAGGTGTCAGGGGTGTGCCTGCCAGTGTAGAGATTAGCCTAGAGGTGTCAGAGGTGTACCTAGGGTGTCAGGGGGTGTGTGCCTGGAGTGTCAGGGTGTGAACTGGGTGTGTCAGAGGTGTGCCTGGGACTGAGGTGTACCTGCAGGGGTGTCAGGGGTAGTACCTGGGGTGTCAGGGTGTACCTGGGAGTGTCATGGGTGTGCCTGGGTGTCAGAAGAGTACTGGGGTTTCAGGGGTTACCTGGGAGTGTCAGAGGTGTACCTGGGGGTGTCAGGTGTACCTGGAGTGTCAGTGGTGTACTGGGGTGTCATTGGGGTGTGCCTGGGAGTGTCAGAGGTGTGCCTGGGGTGTAGGGGTGTACCAGGGATGTCAGAGGAGCACCTGGGGTGTCAGAGGCACAGGAGTATCAGGAGGTGTACCTGGGGTCACAGGTGTATGGGACTGTCAAGGTGGCAGAGTGTCAGAGGTGTGCCTGGGGTGTCAAGAGTTGTACCTGGATTGTCAGGGTGTGCCTGGGGAGTGTCAGGGGTGTACCTGTAAGTATCCGGCGGTGTATATGGGAGTGTCAGAGGTGTACCTGTCGTGTCCAGAATGTACCTAGAAGTGTCAGGGTGACCTGGGGGTTATCCTGAAGTGTACCTGGGAGTGTCTGAGGTGTACCTTGGAGTGTCAGAGGTGCACAGGGTTCGGGGTGTACCTGGGGAATTGTCAGAGGTGTGCCTGGGAGTGTCTGAGGTGTACCTGGAGTGTCTGAGGGTGTGCCGGAAGTTAGAAATTACTGGGTGTGTCAGAGGTGTGCCTGGAGCTCAAATGTCACCTGGGAGTGTCAGGGTGTACACTGGGAGTGTCATAGGTGTACCTGGGAGTGTCAGAGGTGTACCAGAGTGTCAGGAGGTGTACAAGTCAGAAATTACTGGGAGTGTCAGAGGTGCACTGGGAGTGTCAGAGTGTACCTGGGGTGTCAGAGGTGCACCTGCAGGGGCACTAGCGTGTCAGCGGTGTGCCTGGAGTGTCAGGGGTGTGCCTGGGAGTGTCAGAGGTGTACCTGGGGTGTCTGAGGGTGTACCTGAGATTATCAGAGGTGGCCTGGGGAGTGTCAGGGGTGTACCTGGGTGTCAGTGAGGTGTGCCTGGGAGTGTCAGAGGGGTGTGCCTGGGGTGTCAGGGGTGGCCTGAAGTGTCAAGAGTGCCTGGAGCATCGAGGAGTGCCTGGGAGTGTCAGAGGTGTCCTAGGGTGTCAGAGTGTGCCTGGGGTGTTAATGGTGTGCCTGGGGTGTCATAGGTGTACCTGGGTGTCCAGGTGTGCTGGAGTGTCAGGTGTACCTGGAGTGTCAGAAATGTGACCTGGAGGCAGGTCTGAGTCGACAGAGGTGTGCCTAGGCGTGTCAGAAGTGTGCCTGCTGGGGTGTCAGAGGTGTACCTGGGGAGTGTCAGGGGGTACCTGGGGTGTCAGAGGTGTGTTGGGGTGTCAGAGGTGTACCTGGGGTGTCTGGGGTGTGCCTGGGTGTGTCAGGGTGTGCCAGGGAGTGTCAGGGTGTACCTGGGGTGTCAGAGGTGTACCTGGGAGTGTCAGAGGTGTGCCTGGGGATGTCAGGGGTGTACCTGGAGGGTGGAGGTGTGCCTGGGAGTGTCAGAGGGTGCCAGAAGTGTCAGAGGTGCCTGCAGTGTCAGAGTGTACCATAGGGTGTCAAGTGTACCTGGGAGTGTCAGAGGTGTGCCTCAGGGTGCAGGGGTGTACCTGGGAGTGTCAGAGGTGTCCTGGGAGTGTCAGTGCACTGGGGTGTCAGGGTGTACCTGGGAGTGTCAGAGGTGTACCTGGTGTCAGAGGTGTACCTGGGTGTCAGAGGTGCCTGCAGACGTCAGAGTGTACACTGGGAGTGCAGGGGTGTAACTTGGTGTGTCAGGTGTACTGGGACTGTCAAGGTGCACCTGGGGTGTCAGAGGTGTCCTGAGTGTCAGGGGTGTGGGGTGTCAGAGGTGCAGAGATGTCAAGAGTGCCTGAGAGTGTCAGGTGTGCCTGGGGTGTCAGGGTGTACCTGGGGTGTCGATGGTGCCTGGCATTGTCAGTGGTATGCTGGGTGTCAGAGGTGTGCCTGGAGGTGTCAGGTGGCTGGAGTGTCAGAAGTGTACCTGGTGTGGGGTGTGACCAGTGTGAGGTGTACCTGGGGTGTGGTGCACCTGGGGTGTCAGGTGTGCCTGGGGTGTCGGAGGTGTGCCTGGGAGTGTCAGTGTACCTGGGGTATCCAGGTGTGCCTGGGTGTGTCAGAGGTGTGCCTGGGGTGTCAGGGGTGTGCCTGGAAGTGTCAGGTGTGCCTGGAGTGTCAGGGAAATGTACCAGGGGTGTCCTGAGGTGTGCAGCAGGTGTCAGGTGTGCCTGGGAGTGTCAGAGGTGCTTGGGGTGTCAGGGGTGTGCCTGGGCGTGTCAGCGGTGTGCCTGGGGTGTCAGAGGTGTGCCTGGGGGAGTGTCGGAGGTGTGCCTGGGTGTGTAGAAGTGTGCAGGGGGTGTCTGAGGTGTTCTGGGAGTGTCAGAGTGTGCCTGGGAGTGTCAGGGGTGAACCAGGGAGTGTCAGAGGTGTGCCTGGGGGTGTCAGAGGTGTGCTTGGTGTCAGTGTGCCTGGAAGTGTCAGGTGTGCCTGGGGAGTGTCAGAGGTGTGCCTGGGGTGTCAGGTGTGCTAGGGTGTCAGGAGGTGTGCCTGGGAGTGTCAGGGTGCCTGGATGTCAGTGTGCCTGGGAGTGTCAGGAGGTGTGCCTGGGTGTCAGGGGTGTGCCTGGGGTGTCAGGGGTGTGCTTGGGGAGTGTGGGTGTGCCTGGATGTCTGGGGTGTATCTGGGAGTATCAGGGAAGTGTGCCTGGGGTGTCTGAGGTGTGCCTAGGGTGTAAGTGGAGTGTACCTGGGGAGTGTCCAAGTGTGCCTGGGGTGTCAGAGGGTGTGCTGGAGTGTCAGAGGTACCTGGGAGCATCAGAGGCAGTGTCAGGTGTGCCTGGGGTGTCAGTGTGCCTATAGGTGAGGGTGTACCTAGGAGTGTCATGGTGTGCCTGGAGTGTCAGAGTGTGCCTGGAGTGTCAGGTGTGCGAGTGTCCCAGAAATGTGCCTGGGGAGTCAGAGGTGCCTGGGGTGTCAGGGTGTGCCTGGGAGTGTCCAGTGGTGTGCCTGGGAGTGTCAGGGGTGTGCTTGGGGTGTCATGGAGTATAGGTGTCAGAGGTGTGCTGGGAGTATCAGAGGTGCCTGGGGTGTCTGGGGTGTGCCTGGGGTGTCAGTGGTGTGCCTGGGGTGTCAGAGGTGTGCCTGGGGTGTCAGGGTGTACATGGTGTGTGGTGTGCCTGGGAGTGTCAGAGGTGTGCCTGGGAGTGTGGAGTGTACTGGGTTGTGTCAGAGGTGTACCTGGGAGTGTCAGTGTACCTGCCAGTGTCAGAGTGTACCTGGGAGTGTCAGGGAGGTGCCTGGGAGTGTCAGAGGTGTGCCTGGGGTGTCAGGGGTGTAAGCAGTGTGTCAGGAGTGTAACTGGGACTGTCAAGGTGTACCTGGGAGTGTCAGAGGTGTGCCTGGGGAGTGTCAGAGGTGTGCCTGGGAGTGTCAGAGTGTACCTGGGAGTGTCAGAGGTGTGCCTGGGGTGTCAGAGGTGTGCCTGGGGTGTGAGTGTAAGTGTCAGGAGGTGTACCAGGAGTGTCAAGGTGCCTGGGAGTGTCAGAGGTGTGCCTGGGGTGTAGAGGTGTACCTGGGGAGTGTCAGAGGTGCCTGGGAGCATCAGAGGTACACGAGTGTCAGAGGTGTGCCTGGGGTGTCAGGGTGTGACCTGGGGGTGTCAGTGGTGTGCCTGGCATTGTCATTGGTGTGCCTGGGGTGTCAGAGGTGTACCTGGAAGTGTCGGAGTTGCCTGGAAGTGTCAGAAATGTACCTGGGGTGTCTCAGGGTGTGCCTGGGGTGTAGAGAGGTGTGCAGAGTGTCAGAGGTGCACCTGGGGAGTGTCAGGGGTGTGCCTGGGCGTGTCAGCGGTGTGCCTGAGTGTCAGAGGTGTACTTGGGATTATGAGTGTACCTGGGTGTGTCAGAGGTGTGCCTGGAGTGTCAGAGTGTACCTGCAGTGTCAGAGGTGTGCCTGGGAGTGTCGGAGGTGTGCCTGGAGTGTCAGAAATGTTCTCTGGGAGTGTCAGGGTGTGCAGGTGTCAGAGTATGCCTGGGGTGTCAGAGGTGCACTTGGGAGTGTCAGGGGTGTGCCTGGGCGTGTCAGCGGTGTGCCTGGAGTGTCAGAGGTGTGCCTGGGGTATCGGAGGGTGCCTGGGTGTGTCAGGGTGTGCCTGGGGTGTCAGAGAGTGTTCCTGGGAGTGTCAGAGGTGTGCTTGGGAGTGTCAGGGGTGAATCAGAGTGTCAGAGGAGTACCTGGGAGTGTCAGAGGTGTACCTTGGAGTATCGGAGGTGTGCCTGGAAGTATCGGTGTGCAAGTGTCAGAGGTGTGCCGGGGGTGTCAGGTGAAAATGCTAGGGAGTGTCAGAGGTGTGCCTGGGAGTGTCAGAGTGCCTGGGGTGTCTGAGGTGTGCCTGGGAGTGTGGAGTGTGCCTGGGGTGTCAGGGGTGTGCCTGGGAGTGTCAGGGTGTGTGGGGAGTGTCATGGGTGCCTGGGTGTCTGGGGTGTGTTGGGGATATCAGAGGTGTGCCTGGGGTGTCTGAGGTGTGCCTGGGGTGTAAGTGGTGTACCTGGGGTGTCAGAGGTGTGCCTGGGGTGTCAGGGGTGTGCCTGGGGTGTCAGAGGAGTACCTGGGGCATCAGAGGTACCTGGGAGTGTCAGAGGTGTGCCTAGAGTGTCAGAGTGTGCCTGGAAGTGTCAGAATGTGCCTGGGAGTGTCTGTGGGTGTCCTGGGGAGTGTCAGAGGTGTGCCTGGGGAGTGTCAGGGGTGTGCATGGAGTGTCAGCGGTGTGCCTGGGGGTGTCAGAGGTGTGCCTGGGGTGTCAGGAGGTGTGCCTGGGTGTGTCAGAGTGTGCCTGGGGTATCGGAGGTGTGCCTGGGTGTGTCAGAGGTGTGCCTGGGTGTCAGAGGTGTACCTGCCAGTGTCAGAGGTGTGCCTGGGGAGTGTCAGAGGGTACCTGGGGAGTGTCAGAGGTGTGCCTGGGTGTCAGGGTGTGCCTGGGGTGTCAGTGGTGTGCCTGGGGAGTGTCATGGTGTGCCAGAGAGGTGTCAGAGTGTACCTAGAAGTGTCAGAGGTGTACCTGGGCGTGTCAGAGGTGTGCCTGGGAGCATCAGAGGTGCCTGGGGTGTCAGAGGTGTGCCTGGGAGTGTCAGAGGTGCCTGGGGTGTCTGAGGTGTGCCTGGGGTGTCAGGGTGTGCCTGGGAGTGTCAGGGGTGTACATGGGAGTGTCAGCGGTGTGCCTGGGGGTGTCAGAGGTGTACCTGGGAGTGTCGGAGGTGTGCCTGGGTGTGTCACAGGTGTGCCTGGGGTATCAGGTGTGCTGGGTGTGTCAGAGGTGTAACTGGGACTGTCAAGGTGTGCCTGGAGTGTCAGAGGTGTGCCTGGGGTGTCAGGGGTGTACCTGGGGAGTGTCAGGGGTGGCAGGCCTGTGAATATCGCCGTGTATCTGGAGTGTCAGTGGTGTGCCTGGCGGTGTCAGAGATGTACCTGGCAGTGTCAGAGGTGTGCCTGGGAGGTCTGGGGTGCCTGGGAGTGTCGGAGGTGTGCCTGGGGTGTGGGGTGTGCCTGGGAGTGTTTGAGGTGTGCCTGGGAGTGTCAGAGTGTGCCTGGGGTTTCTGGGTGTGCCTGGGGTGTCAGAGGTGTGCCTGGGGTGTCAGAGGTGTGCCTGGGGTGTCAGTGGTGTGCCTGGGGTGTCATTGGTGTGCCGAGTGTTGTTGGTGTGCCTGGGTGTCAGGTGAACCAGGGGGTGTCAGTGCCTGGGTGTCAGAGGTGTGCTTGGGGAGTGTCAGGTGTACTTGGGTGTCAGGTGCAGTGTCAAGGTGTGCCAGGAGTGTCAGAGGTGTCCTGGGGTGTGGGGGTGCCTGGGATTGTCAGGGGTGCAGGAGTGTCTGAGGGTGTTCCTGGGAGTGTCAGAGGTGTGCTTGGGAGTGTCAGGGTAAGCCAGGGGTGTCAGAGTGCCTGGGGTGTGAGGTGTGCTGTGAAATATCAGGTGGTGTACCTAGAGGTGTGGGAGGTGTGCAGGATGTCACAGGTGCCTAGGATGTGAGGTGTGCCTGGCAGTGTCAGAGTGTGCGAGATGTCAGAGTGCCTGGGGAGTGTCTGATGTGTGCCTGGTGTCGGAGGTGCCTGGGGAGTGTCAGGGGGTGTGCCTGGGGTGTCAGGTGTGCTTGGGGTGTCATGGGGAAGTGCCTGGAGTGTCTGGGGTGTTTGCGGATATCAGAGGTGTGCCTGGGGTGTCTGAGGGTGTGCCTAGAGTGTGAAGTGGTGTGCCTGGGGTGTCAGAGGTGGCTGGGAGTGTCAGAGGTGTGCCTGGGGTGTCAGAGGTACCTGGGAGCATCAGAGGGAGTACCGGAGTGTCAGAGGTGTGCCTGGGAGTGTCAGAGGTGTGCCTGGGGTGTTAGTGGTGTGCCGGAGTGTCATTGGTGTATCTGGGGTGTCAGAGGTGTGCCAAGTGTCGGAGGTGTGCCTGAGTGTCAGAAATGTGCCTGGGGAGTGTCTGGGGTGCTGAAGTGTCTGAGGTGTGCCTGGGGTGTCAGAGGTGTACCTGGGGTGTCAGGGGTGTACATGGGGAGTGTCAGCGGTGTGCCTGGGGTGTCAAGGTGTACCTGGGGTATTGGAGGTGTACCTGGGTGTGTCAGAGTGTGCCTGGGGTGTCAGAAGTGTACCTGCCAGTGTCAGAGGTGTACCTGGGAGTGTCAGAGAGGTGTGCCTGGGAGTGTCAGAGGTGTGCCTGGGGAGTGTCAGGGGTGTGGCTTGGTGTGTGTGGGAGGTGTGGCTGGGACTGTCAAAGGTGTACCTGGGAGTGTCAGAGGTGTACCTGGTGTCCAGGGTGTACCTGGGATTGTCAGGGGTGTGCCTGGAGTGTGGGGGTGTGCCTGTGAGTGTCAGATGTGCCTGGGGTGTCAGGTGATACTAGAGTGTCAGAGGTGTGCAGTGTCAGAGATGTACCTGGGGTGTCAAGTGTACCTGGGAGTGTCAGGTGTAACTTGGTGTGTCGGAGGTGTACCTGGGACTGTCAAGGTGTGCCTGGGAGTGTCAGAGGTGTGCCTGGGAGTGTCAGGGGTGTACCTGGGATTGTCAGGGGTGTGCCTGGGTGTCAGGGGTGTACCTGTGGGAGTGTCTGAGGTGTGCCTGGGGTGTCAGGTGAAATGCCTAGAGTGTCAGAGGTGTGCCTGGGGTGTCAGAGGTGCCTGGGAGTGTCTGTGGTGTACCTGGGGTGTCAGGGAGGTGGCCTGGGGTGTCAGGGGTGTGCACAAGAGTGTCAGGGGTGTGCTTGGGAGTGTCATAGGTGTGCCTGGGGTGTCTGGGGTGTGTTTGGGAGTATCAGAGGTGTGCCTGAGTGTCTGAGGTGTGCCTAGGGTGTAAAGGTGGTGTGCCTGGGGTGTCGAGAGGTGTGCACAGAGTGTCAGAGGTGTCCTGGGAGTGTCAGAGGTACCTGGGCATAGAGGTACCTGGGGTGTCAGAGGTGTGCCTGGGAGTGTCAGAGGTGTGCCTGGGGAGTGTCAGTGTGTGCCACCGGAGTGTCATTGGTGTGCCAGGGGAGTGTCAGAGGTGTGCCTAGAAGTGTCGGAGTGTGCCTGGAAGTGTCAAAATGGCACTGGAGTGTCTGAGGTGTGCCTGGGTGTCAGAGGTGTGCCTGGGGTGTCAGGGGTGTGCATGGGAGTGTCAGCGTGCCTGGGGTGTCAGAGGGTGTGCCTGGGAGTGTCAGGTGTACCTGGGTGTGTCAGAGGTGTACCTGGGAGTATCAGGTGTACCGGGGTGTGTCAGAGGTGTGCCAGGAGTGTCAGGTGTATCTGCCAGTGTCAGAGGTGTGCCTGGGGTGTCAGAGGTGTGCCTGGGAGTGTCAGGGGTGTACAGTGCAAGGGTGTGCCTGGGGAGTGTCAGAGGTGTGCCTGGGGTGTCGGAGGTGTGCCTGGGGGCATCAGAGTGCCTGAGGTGTCAGGGTGTGCAGGTGTCAGGTGTGCCTGGGGTGTCGGTGGCATTGTCATGGTGTACCTGGGGAGTGTCAAGGTGTTGGGAGTGTCGGGTGTGCCTGGAAGTGTCAATGTGCCTGGGAGTGTCTGAGGTGTGCCTGGGGAGTGTCAGAGGTGTTCCTGGGAGTGTCAGGGTGCCTGGGAGTGTCAGGGGTGTGCCTGGGCGTGTCAGCGGTGTGCCCGGGAGTGTCAGAGGTGTGCCAGGAGTATCGAGTGTGCCTGGGTGTGTCAGGGTGTACCTGGGAGTGTCAGAGGTGTACCTGCCAGTGTCAGAGGTGTGCCTGGAAGTGTCGGAGGTGTGCCTGGAAGTGTCAGAAATGTTCCTGGGGTGTCTGAGGTGTGCCTTGGAGTGTCAGGTATGCCTGGGAGTGTCAGTGCACTTGGGGTGTCAGGGGGTGACCTGGGAGTGTCAGAGAGGTGTGCCTGGGGTGTCAGTGGTGTGCCTGGAGTGTCATTGGTGTGCCTGGGGTGTGTGGTGCCTGGGAGTGTCAGAGGTGGACCAGGAGTGTCAGAGTGCCTGAGAGTGTCAGAGGTGTGCTTGGGTGTCAGTGTGCCTGGGGTGTCGGAGGTGTGACCTGGGAGTGTCAGGTGTGCCAGGGAGTGTCAGAGGTCTGGGGTGTCAGAGTGTGCCTGGGTTGTCAGGGGTGTGCCTGGGAGTGTCAGAGGTGTTCCTGGGGAGTGTCAGGGGTGTGCCCAGAGTGTCGGGGGTAAGCCAGGGGTGTCAGAGGGTACTGGGTGTCAGAGGTGTGCAGAGTATCGGAGGTGGCATAGTATCGGAGGTGTGCGGGGTGTCACAAGAGTGCACCGAGTGTCAGAGGTGTGCCTGGCAGTGTCAGAGGTGTGCCTGGGGTGTCAGAGGTGCCTGGGGTGTCTGAGGTGTGCCTGGGGTGTCAGGTGTGCCTGGGGTGTCAGTGTACCTGGGAGTGTCAGGGGTGCTTGCAGGTGTCGGAGGTGTGCCTGGGGTGTGGTGGTGGACGAGTGTCAGGGTGTGCCTGGGTGTCAGGGTGTGCCTGGAGTGTCAGAGGTGCCTGGGGCATCAGAGGTGCCTGGGGTGTCAGAGGTGTGCCTGGGAGGTGTCAGGGGTGTGCCTGGGGTGTCAGTGGTGTGCCTGGGTGTCAGTTGGTGTATCTGGGGTGTCAGAGGTGTGCCTGGAGAGTGTCGGAGGTGTGCCTGGGTGTCAGGAAATGTGCCTGGGTGTCTGAGGTATGCCTGGGGAGTGTCAGAGGTGTGCCTGGGGTGTCAGGGGTGTGCATGGGAGTGTCAGCGGTGTGCCTGGGGTGTCAGAGGTGTGCCTGGGGAGTATTGGAGGTGTACCTGGGTGTGTCAGAGGTGTGCCTGGGGTGTCAGAGGTGTGCCTGCCAGTGTCAGAGGTGCCTGGGGTGTCAGAGTGTGGGGGTGTCAGAGGTGTGCCTGGGAGTGTCAGAGGTGTAACTTGGTGTGTCAGAGGTGTAACTGGGACTGTCAAGGTGTACCTGGGAGGTCAGGGTGTGCCTGGGATTGTCAGGGGTGTGCCTGGGATTGTCAGGGGTGTGCCTGTAGTGTCTGAGGTGTGCCTGGGAGTGTCAGGTGAAATGGGAGTGTCAGAGGTGTACTGGAGTGTCAGAGGTGCACCTGGGGTGTCTGAGGTGTGCCTGGGGTGTCGGAAGTGTGCCTGGGGTGTCAGGGGTGTACCTGGGAGGTGTCAGGGGTGTGCTTAGGTGTCATAGGTGTGCCTGGGAGTGTCTGAGGTGTATTTGGGGAGTATCAGAGGTGTACCTGGGGTGTCTGAGGTGTGCCTGGGGTGTAAGTGGTGTGCCTGGGGTGTCAGAGGTGTGCCTGGAGTGTCAGAGGTGTGCCTGGAGGTGTCAGAGGAGTGCCTGGGAGTATCAGAGGTACTGCAAGGTGTCAGAGAGGTGTGCCTGGGGTGTCAGAAGTGTGCCTGGGAGTGTCAGTGGTGTGCCTGGGAGTGTCATTGGTGTACCAGGGTGTGTCAGAGGTGTACCTAGAGTGTGGTGTGCACCAGGTGTCAGAATGTGCAGAGTGTCTGGGGTGTGCCTGGGGTGTCAGAGGTGTGCCGGGAGTGTCAGGGGTGTGCACATGGGGTGTCAGCGGTGTGCCTGGGTGTCAGAGGTGTGCCTGGGGTGTCGGAGGTGTGCCTGGGTGTGTCAGAGGGTGTGCCTGGGGGTGTCGGAGGTGTACCTGGGTGTGTCAGAGGTGTACCCTGGAGTGTCAGAGGTGTGCCTGGGGAGTGTCAGAGGTGTGCCTGGGGTGTCGAGTGTGCAAGTGTCAGAGGTGTGCCTGGGGAGTTGTCAGGGGTGTACCTGGGTGTGTCAGGAGGTGTACCTGGGACTGCAGTGGTGGCACCTGAGTGTCAAGTGTGCCTGGGGTGTCAGGGGTGTACCTGGGATTGTCAGGTGTGCCTGGGAGTGTCATGTGTGCCTGGGGTGTCAGAGGTGTGCCTGGAGTCAGAGGTGTGCCTGGGAGTGTCAGGTGTGCCTGGGAGTGTCGGACGTGTACCAAGTGTCAGAGGTGTACCAGGGAATGTCGTGGAGTGCCTGGCAGTGTCAGAGGGTGTACCTGGGGATGTCAGAGGTGTTCTGGAGTGTCAGAGTGCACCTGGGAGTGTCAGATGTGTGCCTGGAGTGTCAGAGGTGTGCCTGGGAGTGTCAGGGTGTACCTGGGGAGTGTCGGAGATGTACTGGGGTGTGAAAGTGTACCTGGGGAGTGCAGGTGTTCTGGGGTGTCAGGTGTACCTGGCAGTGTCGTGTGCCTGGGAGTGTCAGGGTGTACCACGGGAATGTCAGTGGAGTGCCTGGGAGTGTCAGAGGTGTGCCTGGCAGTGTCTGGGGTGTGCTTGGTGTCTGGGGTGTGCCTTGGTCGGCGGTGTGCCTGGAGTGTCAGAGGTGTACCTGGGGAGTGTCAGAGGTGTGCCTGGGAGTCAGAGGTGTGCGAGTGTCAGAGGTGTTCCTGGGAGTGTCAGAGGTGTACTGGCAGTGTGTGTGTGCAAGTGTCAGAGGTGTACGGAATGTCAGTGGAGTACCTGGGATTGTCAGAGGTGTACCTGGGGTGTCAGAGGTGTGCCTGGGAGTGTCAGGGTGTGCAGGGGGTGTCAGAGTGTACCTGGAGTGTCAGAGGTGTACCTGGGGTGTCGGAGGTGTGCCTGGGGAGTGTCGAGTTGTAACTGGGAGTGTCGGAGGTGGACCAGAGGTGGGAGAGTGTACCTAGGAGTGTCTGGGGTGTGCCTGGGAGTGTCAGGGTGTGCCTGGGAGTGTCAGAGGTGTACCTGGGGTGTCAGAGGTGGCCTGGGGTGTCAGAGGTGTACCTGGAGTATCAGAGGAGTGCGAGTGTCAGAGGTGTACCTGGGGTGTCAAGTGTGCCTGGGGAGTGTCGTGGTGTGCCTGGGAGTGTCATTGGTGTGCCAGGGTGTGTCAGGGTGTGCCTAGAAGTGTCGGAGGTGTGCCTGGAGGTGTCAGAATGTGCAAGTGCAGGGGTGTGCCTGGGTGTCAGTGTGCACCAAGTGTCAGGGGTGTGCATGGGAGTGTCAGCGGTGTGCCTGGGGGTGTCAGAGGTGTGCCTGGGAGGTGTCGGAGGTGTGCCTGAGTGTGTCAGAGGTGTGCCTGGGGAGTATCGAGTGTACCTGGGTGTGTCAGAGGTGTGCCTGGGGAGTGTCAGAGTGTACCTGCCAGTGTCAGAGTGTGCCTGGGTGTCAGGGGTATGGGGAGTGTCAGAGTGTGCCTGGGGAGTGTCAGGGGTGGCTCGGGTGTATCGGGTGTAACTGGGACTGCCAATGGTGTGCCTGGGAGGTGTCAGGTGTGCCTGGGGAGTGTCAGGGGTGTGCCTGGGATTGTCAGCAGGTGTGCCTGGGAGTGTCATGTGTGACCTGGGGAGTGTCAGAGGTGTACCTGGGAGGTCAGTGTGCCTGGGAGTGTCAGAGGTGTGCCTGGGAGTGTCGGACGTGTGCCTGGGAGTGTCAGAGGTGTGTACCAGGGAATGTCAGTGGGTACCTGGCAGTGTCAGAGGTGTGCCTGGGGAATGTCAGAGGTATTCCTGGGAGTGTCAGAGGTGCACCTGGGAGTGTCAGATGTGTACCCTGGAGTGTCAGAGGTGTGCCCGAGTGTCAGAGGTGTGCATGGAGTGTCGGAGATGTGCCTGGCAGTGTGAAAGTGTGCCTGGGAGTGTGTTCCTGGGTGTCGGAGGTGTGCCTGTGTCAGCGGTGTGCCTGGGAGTGTCAGAGGTGTGCCACGGAATGTCAGTGGAGTGCCTGGGGTGTCAGGGGTGTGCCTGGCAGTGTCTGAGGTGTGCGCAGTGTCTGGGGTGTGCCTGGCAGTGTCAGCAGTGTGCCTGGGGAGTGTCACAGGTGTGCCGGGAGTGTCAGTGGTGTACCTAGGAGGTCAGAGGTGTACCTGGAGTGTCAGAGGTGTTCCTGGGAGTGTCAGAGGTGTACCTGGCAGTGTCAGCGGTGTGCCTGGGGTGTCAGAGGTGTGCACGGAATGTCAGTGGGTACCTGGGATTGTCAGAGGTGTGCCTGGGAGTGTGGGGTGTGCCTGGGGTGTCAGGGGTGTGACCAGGGGTGTCAGAGGTGTGCCTGGGGAGTGTCAGAGGGGTGTGCCTGGGTGTCGGAGGTGTGCCTGGGGTGTCAGAGTTGTGGCTCGGGAGTCAGAGGTGGACTGGGGTGGGAGAAGTGTACCTAGGGTGTCTGGGGTGTACTGGGGTGTCAGAGGTGTGCCTGGCAGTGTCAGCGGTGTGCCTGAAGTGTCAGAGGTGTGCCTGGGGTGTCAGGGGTGTGCCAGGGTGTCAGTGGGTACCTGGGGTGTCAGAGGTGTGCCTGGGAGTGTCAGAGGTGTGCCACGGAATGTCAGTGGAGTGCCTGGGGTCAGAGGTGTGCCTGGAGTGTCAGAGGTGTGGCACGGAGTGTCAGGGTGTGCCAGGGGTGTCAGAGTGTGCCTGGGGTGTCAGAGGTGTGCAGGAGTGTCAGGTGTGCCTGGGGATATCGAGGTGTGCAAGGTGTCAGAGGTGGACCTGGGGTGTGTGCCTAGGGTGTCTGGGGTGTGCAGGTGTCAGAGGTGTGCCTGGGTGTGTGGTGTGGGGTGTGGGGTGTGCCTGGGAGTGTCGGGGTGTGCCAGGGTGTCAGTGGAGTGCCTGGGGTGCCAGAGGGTGTGCCTGGGGAGTGTGGGTGTGCCTGGGGTGTCAGAGGTGTGGGCCTGGGAGAGTCAGAGGTGTGCCTGAGTGTCAGAGGTGGCCTGGCAGTGTCAGAGGTGTGCCCTGGGTGTCAGAGGTGTACCTGGGAGTGTCAGGAGTGTGCCTGGGAGTGTCGGACGTGTGTCCTGGGAGTGTCAGAGGTGCCAGGGAAGTGGTGGAGTGCCTGGCAGTGTCAGAGGTGTGCCTGGGAGTGTCAGGGTATGCCTGGGAGTGTGGGGTGTGCAGAATGTCAGTGGAGTGCCTGGCAGTGTCAGAGGTATATCTGGAGTGTCAGAGGTGTACCTGGGGAGTGTCAGAGGTGTGCCTGGGGTGTCAGACGTGTGCCTGGGAGTCAGAGGTGTGCCTGGGAGTGTCAGAGGTGTGCAGGTGTCAGAGGTGTGCCCTGGGTGTCAGAGGTGTGCCTGGGGAGTGTCAGAGGTGTGCCTGGGAGTGTCGGACGTGTGCCTGGGGTGTCAGGGTGTGCCAGGGATGAGTGGGTACTGGCAGTGTCAGAGGTGTGCCTGGGGTGTCAGAGGTATGCCTGGGGTGTCAGGGGTGTGCCTGGGGTGTCAGAGGTGTGCCAAGTGTCAGAGGTGTGCCCTGGAGTGTCAGAGGTGTGCCTGGGTGTCAGGGGTGTGCGTGGGGTGCAGGAGGTGTGCCTGGTGGTGTGAGAGTGTGCCTGGGGTGTCAGAGGTGTGCAGGATGTCAGTGGTGCCTGGGGTGTCAGAGGTGTACCTGGAGTGTCAGAGGTGTGCCTGGGGTGTCAGGAGGTGCATGGGGTGTCAGGGGGTGTGCATGGGGGTGTCAGAGGTGTGCCTGGGAGTGTCGGAGGTGTGCCTGCAGTGTAGATGTGCCTGGAGTGTCAGGGTGTGCCTGGCAGTGTCAGCGGTGTGCCTGGGGTGTCAGCGGTGTGCCTGGGATTGTTAGAGGTGTATCAGGGTGACAGAGGTACCTAGAGTGTCAGGGAGGTGTGCCTGGGGTGTGAGGTGTGCCTGGGAGGTCTGGGGTGTGCCTGGGGTGTCAGAGGGGTGTGTGCCTGGGAGAGTCAGAGGTGTGCCTGGGGTGTCAGAGTGTGCCTGGGGATGTCCAGAGTGTGCCGGAGTGTCAGAGGTGTACCAGGGGAATGTCAGTGGAGTACCTGGCGGTGTCAGAGGTGTGCCTGGGGTGTGGAGAGGTATGCCTGGGAGTGTCAGAGTGCACCTGGGGAGTGTCAGATGTGCCTGGAGTGTTGGGGTGTGCCTGGGGTGTCAGAGGTGTGCCTGGGAGTGTCGGAGATGTACCTGGCAGTGTGAAAGTGTGCCTGGAGTGTCGGAGGTGTGCCTGGGGTGTCGGAGTGTGCCTGGCAGTGTCAGCGGTGTGCCTGGGGTGTCAGGTGCACGGAATGTCAGTGGTGTGCCTGGGGTGTCTGGGGTGTGCCTGGCAGTGTCTGGGGTGTGCCTGGCAGTGTCTGAGGGTGTGCCTGGCAGTGTCAGCAGGTGTGCCTGGGGTGTCAGGGTGTGCCTGGGGAGTGTCAGAGGTGTGCCTGGGAGGTGTCAGAGGTGTGCCTGGGGAGTGTCAGGGTGTTCTGGGGGTCAGAGGTGGCCTGGCGGTGTCAGCGGTGTACCTGGGGTGTCAGAGGTTGACACGGAATGTCAGTGGTGTGCCTGGGGAGTGTCAGGGTGTGCCTGGGAGTGTCAGAGGTGTACCTGGGAGTGTCAGAGGTGTGCCTGGGGAGTGTCAGGGTGTGCCTGGGAGTGTCAGAGGTGTACCTGGGAGTGTCAGAGGTGTGCCTGGGAGTGTCAGGGGTGTACCTGGGGTGTGGAGGTGTGCACCGGGAGTGTCATGGTGGTACCTGGGAGTGTCAGAGGTGTGCACCAGGGAGTGTCAGGGGTGTACCCAGGGGTGTCAGTGGAGTACCAGAGTGTCAGAGGTGTGCCTGGGGTGTGAGGTGTGCCTGGGGTGTCAGAGGTGTGCAGTGTCAGAGGTGTGCCTGGAGTGTCAGAGGTGTGCCTGGAGTGTCAGAGGTGTGCCTGGAGTGTCAGAGGTGTGCCTGGGGAGTGTCAGAGGTGTACCTGGGGTGTCCGGAGGTGTGCCTGGGAGTGTCAGAGGTGTGCCAGGGAGTCAGTGGAGTGCCTGGCAGTGTCAGAGGGTGTGTACCTGGAGTGTCAGAGGTGTGCCTGGGGAGTGTCGAGGTGTGCCAGGGAGTGTCAGTGGAGTGCCTGGGAGTGTCAGAGGGTGCCTGGGGTGTCAGCAGAGGTGTCTGCAGGGTGTCAGAGGTGTGACCTGGAGTGTCAGAGGTGTACCTGGGAGTGTCAGAGTGTGCCTGGGAGAGTCAGAGGTGTACAAGTGTCAGAGGTGTACCTGAAGTGTCAGAGGTGTACCTGGAGTGTCAGAGAGGTGTGCCTGGGGTGTCAGAGGGTGCCTGGGGTGTCGGACGTGTGCCGGGAGTGTCAGAGGTGTGCCTGGGAATGTCAGTGGAGTGCCTGGAGGTGTCAGAGGTGTACCTGGGAGTGTCAGAGGTGTGCCTGGGAGTGTCAGAGGTGTCACCTGGGTGTCAGGGTGTGCCTGGGGTGTCAGAGGTGTGCCTGGAGTGTCAGGGGTGCCTGGAGTGTCAGGGGTGTGCGTGGGGTGTCGGAGGTGTGCCTGGTGGTGTGAGGGTGTACTTGGGTGTCAGGGTGTGCACAGGAATGTCAGTGGAGTGCTGGAGTGTCAGAGGTGTGCCTGAGTGTCAGAGTGTGCCGGAGTGTCAGAGGTGTACATGGGAGTGTCAGGGTGTGCATGGGAGTGTCAGAGGTGTGCGAGTGTCAGGTGTACCTGCGAGTGTGAAGTGTCCTGAGGTGTCTGAGGTGGACCTGGGTGTCAGCGTGCCTGGGGAGTGTCAGCGGTGTGCCTGGGAGTTGTTAGAGGTGTATCAGGGTGACAGAGGTACCTAGAAGTGTCAGAGGTGTACCTGGGGTGTGAGAAGTGTGCCTGAGAGTCTGGGGTGTACCAGAGTGTCAGGGGTGTGCCTGGGGTGTCAAGGTGTGCCAGGGGTGTCAGTGGGTGCAGAGTGTCAGGGGTGTGCCTAGGGTGTCAGAGGTGTGGCTGGGTTGTCAGAGGTGTATTTGGGAGTGTCTGGGGTGTGCCTGGGTGTCTGGGGTGTGCCTGGCAGTGTCTGAGGTGCCTGGCAGTGTCTGGGGTGTGCCTGGCAGTGTCAGCGGTGTGCCTGGGAGTGTCAGGGTGCCTGGGAGTGGGGTGCACCAAGTCAGGGTGTGCCTGGGAGTGTCAGAGGTGTGCCTGGCAGTGTCAGAGGTGTGCCCTGGTGTCAGAGGTGTGCCTGGGGTGTCAGAGGTGTGACTGGGTGTCGGACGTGTGCCTGGAGTGTCAGAGGTGTACCAGGGAATGTCAGTGGAATACCTGGCAGTGTCAGAGGTGTGCCTGGGAGTGTCAGAGTATGCCTGGGGTGTCAGAGGTGCCTGGGGTGTCAGATGTGTGCCCTGGGTGTCAGGGGTGTGCCTGGGGTGTGTCAGTGTGCATTGGGGTGTCGGAGGTGTGCCTGGCAGTGTGAAGTGTGCCTGGGGAGTGTCGGAGGTGTTCCTGGGAGTGTCAGAGGTGTGCCTGGAGTGTCAGAGGTGTGTACCTGGGAGTGTCAGGGTGTGCGTGGGGAGTGTCGAGGTGTGCCTGGCAGTGTGAAAGTGTACCTGGGAGGTGTCAGGTGTTCCTGGGAGTGTCGGAGGTGTGCCACTGAATGTCAGTGGAGTACCTGGGGTGCCAGAGGTGTACGGGTGTCAGGGTGTGCACAGTGTCAGGGGTGTACTGGGAGTGTCAGAGGTGTGCCTGGAGTGTCAGCAGTGTGCGAGTGTCAGCGGTGTGCAGAGTGTTGGGGTGTATCAGGGGAGTGACAGAGGTGCCTGGGGGTGTCATAGGTGTGCCTGGGTGTGTGAGAGTGTGCCTGGAGTGTCTGGGGTGCCTGGGGTGTCAGAGGTGTGCCTGGGAGTGTCAGGGGTGTGCCAGGGGAGTGTGGGGTGTGCCTGGGAGTGTCTGAGGTGTGCTGGCAGTGTCTGGTGTGCCTGGCAGTGTCTGGAGGTGTACCTGGCAGTGTCAGCGGTGTGCCTGGGGAGTGTCACAGGTGTGCTGGGGAGTGTCAGAGGTGGCACAGGAGTCAGAGGTGTGCCTGGGGTGTCAGAGGTGTGCCTGGGGTGTCGGACGTGTGCCTGGGGTGTCGCAGAGGTGTGCCAGGGAATGTCAGTGGAGTGCCTGGCAGTGTCAGAGGTGTGCCTGGGGTGTCAGGGTATGCCTGGGAGTGTCAGAGGTGCACCTGGGGTGTCAGATGTGTGCCCTGGGTGTCAGAGGTGTGCCTGGGGTGTCAGAGGTGTGCGTGGGGAGTGTCGGAGGTGTGCCTGGCAGTGTGAAAGAGTGTGCCTGAGTGTCGGAGGTGTTCTGGGAGTGTCAGTGTGCCTGGCAGTGTCAGCGGTGTGCCTGGGGTGTCAGGGTGTGCACGGAATGTCAGTGGAGTGCCTGGGGAGTGTCTGAGGTGTGCCAGCAGGAGTCTGGAGTGCCTGGCAGTGTCTGAGGTGTGCCTGGCAGTGTCAGCGGTGTGCCTAGGAGTGCACAGGTGTGCCTGGGAGTGTCAGGAGTGTGCCTGGAGGTCAGAGGTGTGCCTGGGGAGTGTCAGGTGTGCCTGGCAGTGTCAGAGGTGTACCCTGGAGTGTCAGAGGTGTGCCTGCTGGGAGTGTCAGAGGTGTGCCTGGGGTGTCGGACGTGTGCCTGGGGAACGTGAGAGGTGTGCCAGGGATGTCAGTGGAATACCTGGCGGTTGTCAGAGGTGTGCCTGGGAGTGTCAGAGGTATGCCTGGGTGTCAGAGGTGCACCTGGGAGTGTGGTGTGCCTGGAGTGTCAGAGGTGTGCCTGGGGTGTCAGAGGTGTGCGTGGGAGTGTCGGAGTTACCTGGCAGTGTGAAGTGTTCCTGGGAGTAGGAGGTGTTCCTGGGAGTGTCAGAGGTGTGCCTGGTGTCAGAGGTGTGCAAGTGTCAGAGGTGTGCGTGGGGAGTTGTCGGAGGTGTACCTGGCGAGTGTGAGAAAGTGTGCCTGGGAGTGTCAGGTGTTCCCAGGAGTGTCAGGTGTGCCACAGGAGATGTCAGGTGCCTGGGAGTGCCAGAGGTGTGCCTGGGAGTGTCAGAGGTGTACCTGGGAGTGTCAGGGGTGTGCCAGGGAGTGTCAGAGGTGTGCCTGGGAGTGTCAGCGGTGTGCCTGGGAGTGTCAGCGGTGCCTGGGGAGGTTGTAGAGGTGTATGAGGGTGACGGTGGGTACTAGAGTGTCATAGGTGTGCCTGGGTGTGTGAGGTGTACCTGGGGTGTCTGGGGTGTGCCTGGAGTGTCAGGGGTGTGCGAGTGTCAGGGTGTGCCAGAGAGTCTTGAGGTGTGCCTAGAGGTGTCTGAGGGTTGCCTGGCGGTGTTTGGGGTGTGCCTGGCGGTGTCAGAGGTGTACTGGCAGTGTCAGCGGTGTGCCTGGGGTGTCACAGGTGTGCCTGGGAGTGTCAGGGTGTGCCTGGAGGTCAGAGGTGTGCCTGGGGGTGTGGAGGTGTGCCTGGAGTGTCGGACGTGTGCCTCTGGGGAGTGTCAGAGGTGTGCCAGGGAATGTCAGTGGAGTGCAGTGTCAGAGGTGTGCCTGGGTGTCAGAGGTGCCTGGGGTGTCAGATGTGTGCCCTGGGGAGTGTCAGGGTGTGCCTGGGAGTGTCAGAGGTGTGCGTGGGGTGTCGGAGGTGTGCCTGGCAGTGTGAAAGGGTGTGCCTGGGGAGTGTCGGAGGTGTTCCTGGGGTGTCGGAGGTGTACCTGGCAGTGTCAGAGGTGTGCCTGGGAGTGTCAGGGTGGCTGGGAATGTCAGTGGAGTACCTGGGAGTGTCAGAGGTGCTGGAGTGTCAGAGGTGTACTGGGGAGTGTCAGGGGTGTGCCAGGGGGGTGTCAGAGGTGTGCCTGGGGAGTGTCAGGGTGTGGGGAGTGTCGGAGGTGTAAATGGGGAGTGTCAGAGGTGTGCCTGGGAGTGTCGGAGGTGGACAGGGTGGGAGAGGTGTGCCTAGGAGTGTCTGGGTGTGCCTGGGGTGTCAGAGGTGTGCCTGGCAGTGTCAGCGGTGTGCAAGTGTCAGAGGTGTGCCTGGGGTGTCAGGGGTGTGCAGGGGTGTCAGTGGGTGCCTGGGGTGTCGGGAGTGTGCCTGGGTGTCAGGAGGTGCCACGGAATGTCAGTGGAGTACCTGGGAGTGTCAGGGGTGTGCCTGGGAGTGTCAGAGGTGTGGCTGGGGAGTGTCAGGGGTGTACCAGGGGGTGTCAGAGGTGTGCCTGGGGAGTGTCAGAGTGTGCCTGGGGAGTGTCGGAGGTGTGCCTGGGAGTGTCAGAGGTGTGCCTGGGAGTGTCGGAGGTGTACCTGGGGTGTGAGGTGTGTGCCTGGGAGTGTCTGGGGTGTGCCTGGGAGTGTCAGAGGGTGTGCCTGGCAGTGTCAGCGGTGTGCCTGGGAGTGTCAGGGTGTTCTGGGGTGTCAGGGGGAGTGCCGGGGAGTGTCAGTGGAGTGCCTGGGGTGCAGGGTGTGCCTGGAATGAGACAGGTGTGCCTGGAGTGTCAGAGGTGTGCCTGGGAGAGTCAGAGGTGTGCCTGGGAGTGTCAAGGTGTGCCTGGCAGTGTCAGAGGTGTGCCCTGGAGTGTCAGAGGTGTGCCTGGGGAGTGTCGGGGTGTGCCTGGAGTGTCGGACGTGTGCCTGGGGTGTCAGAGGTGTGCCAGGGAAAGTCAGTGGAGTGCCTGGCAGTGTCAGAGGTGTGCCTGGGGTGTCAGAGGTATGCCTGGGGAGTGTCAGAGGTGTACCTGGGGTGTCAGATGTGTGCCCTGGAGTGTCAGGGGTGTACCTGGGAGTGTCAGGGTGTGCGTGGGAGTGTCGGAGGTGTGCCTGGCAGTGTGAAGTGTACCTGGGGAGTGTCGGAGGTGTTCCTGGGGTGTCAGGTGTGCCTGGCAGTGTCAGCGGTGTGCCTGGGGTGTCAGAGGTGTACCACGGAATGTCAGTGGAGTGCCTGGGAGTTTTGGTGTGCCTGGGGAGTGTCAGAGGTGTGCCACGGGGTGTCTGGTGCTGGCAGTGTCAGGTGGTACCTGGGGAGTGTCAGGAGGTGTACCTGGGAGTGTCAGGGGGTGTGCCGGGGGTGTCAGGGTGTACCTGGGAGTGTCAGAGGTGTACCAGGGAATGTCAGTGGAATACCTGGCAGTTCTCAGAGGTGTGCCTGGGAGTGTCAGAGGTGTGCCACCTGGGGTGTCAGAGGGTGCACCTGGGCAGTGTGTGTGTGCCTGGGTGTCAGAGGTGTGCCTGGGGTGTCAGAGTGTGCGTGGGAGTGTGGGAGTGTGCCTGGCAGTGTGAGAGTGTTCCTGGGGTTATCGGAGGTGTTCCTGGGGTGTCAGAGGTGTGCCTGGGTGTCAGAGGTGTGCCTGGGAGTGTCAGAGGTGTGCGTGGGTGTCGGGTGTGCCTGGCAGTGTGAAAGTGTACCTGGGGTCGGTGTTCTGGGGAGTGTCGGAGGTGTACCACGGATGTCAGTGGAGTGCCTGGGGTGCGAGAGGTGTGCCTGGGAGTGTCAGAGGTGTACCTGGGGTGTCAGGGGTGTGCCAGGGGTGTCAGAGGTGTACCTGGGGTGTCAGCGGTGTGCCTGGGGTGTCAGCGGTGTGCCTGGGAGTGTTAGAGGTGTATGAGGTGACAGTGGGTACCTAGAAGTGTCATGGGTGTGCCTAGGTGTGTGAGAAGTGTGCCTGGGGTGTCTGGGGTGTGCCTGGGGTGTCAGAGGTGTGCCTGGGGTGTCAGGGGTGTGCCAGGGGTGTCTGGAGGTGTGCCTGGGGTGTCTGAGGTGTGCCTGGCAGTGTTTGGGGTGTGCCTGAGTGTCAGAGGTGTGCCTGGCAGTGTCAGCGTGCAGGGTGTCACAGGTGTGCGAGTGTCAGAGGTGTGCCTGGGAGGAGTCAGAGGTGTGCCTGGGAGTGTCAGAGGTGTACTGGGGTGTCCGGACGTGTGCCTGGGGTGTCAGAGGTGTGCCAGGAATGTCAGTGGAGTATTGGGAGTGTCAGAGAGGTGTACCTGGGAGTGTCAGAGGTGCACCTGGGAGTGTCAGATGTGTGCCTGGGTGTCAGGGTGTGCGAGTGTCAGAGGTGTGCGTGGGGAGTGTCGGAGGTGTACCTGGCAGTGTGAAAAAGTGTGCCTGGGGATGTCGGAGGTGTTCCTGGGGAGTGTCAGGTGTGCCTGGCAGTGTCAGGTGTGCCTGGGAGTGTCAGAGGTGTACAGGAATGTCAGTGGGTACCTGGGGAGTGTCAGAGGTGTGCCTGGGAGTGTCAGAGGTGTACCTGGGAGTGTCAGGGGTGTACCAGGGTGTCAGAGGTGTACCGGGAGTGTCAGAGGTGTACCTGGGAGTGTCGGAGGTGTGAAACTAAGTGTCAGAGGTGGCACCGAGTGTCGGAGGTGGACCGGGGAGTGGGAGAAGTGTACCTAGGGTGTCTGGGGTGTACCTGGGAGTGTCAGAGGTGTACCTGGCAGTGTCAGCGGTGTGCCTGAGTGTCAGAGGTGTGCCTAAGGGTGTCAGGGGTGTACCAGGGGTGTCAGTGGAGGTACCTGGGAGTGTCAGAGGTGTGCCTGGGGTGTCAGGGGTGTGCACAGGATGTCAGTGGGTACAGGGTGTCAGAGGGTGCTGGGGTGTCAGAGCTGTAAGGAGTGTCAGGGTGTACCAGGGGTGTCAGAGGTGTACCTGGGAGTGTCAGAGGGTGTACAGGGAGTGTCGGAGGTGTACCTGGGGTATCAGAGGTGTACCTGGGAGTGTCGAGGTGGACCTGGGAGTGTGAAGTGTGCAGGGTGTCTGGGGTGTGCCTGGGAGTGTCAGGAGGTGTCCTTGCAGCGGTGTCAGCGGTGTACCTGGGAGTGTCAGAGTGTTCCTGGGAGTGTCAGGAGATTGTCAGGGGTGTCAGTGGAGTGCGCGGGGTGCCAGAGGTGTGCCTGGGGTGTGACAGGGTGTGCCTGGGGTGTCAGAGGTGTGCCTGGGAGAGTCAGAGGTGTGCCTGGGGGTGTCAAGGTGTGCCTGGCAGTGTCAGAGGTGTACCCTGGGTGTCAGAGGTGTACCTGGGAGTGTCAGAGGTGTACCTGGGGTGTCGGACGTGTACCTGGGAGTGTCAGAGGTGTACCAGGGAAAGTCAGTGGAGTACCTGGCAGTGTCAGAGGTGTACCTGGGGTGTCAGAGGTATGCCTGGGGTGTCAGAGGTGCACCTGGGAGTGTCAGATGTGTACCCGAGGTGTCAGAGGTGTACCTGGGGTGTCAGAGGTGTACGTGGGAGTGTCGGAGGTGTACCTGGCAGTGTGAAAAGTGTGCCTGGGGTGTTCGGAGGTGTTCCTGGGAGTGTCGGAGGTGTGCCTGGCAGTGTCAGCGGTGTACCTGGGAGTGTCGGGGGTGCCACGGAATGTCGGTGGGTACCTGGGAGTTTGAGGTGTGCCTGGGAGTGTCAGAGGTGTGCCTGGGAGTGTCAGGGTGTACAGGGGTGTCAGAGGTGTACCCGGGAGTGTCAGAGGTGTACCTGGGAGTGTCGGAGGTGTACCTGGGAGTGTCAGAGGTGTACCTGGGAGTGTCGGAGGGGCCTGGGGTGTGAGAGGTGTGCCCAGGAGTGTCTGGGGTGTGCCTGGAGTGTCAGAGGTGTACTGGCAGTGTCAGCGGTGTGCCTGGGAGTGTCAGAGGTGTACCTGGGGTGTCAGGGGTGTACCAGGGGTGTCAGTGGGTACCTGGGAGTGTCAGAGGTGTACCTGGGAGTGTCAGAGGTGTGCCTGGGGAGTGTCAGAGGTGCACCTTGGGTGTCTGAGGTGTGCCTGGGGTGTCTCGGTGTGCCTGGTAGTGTCTGAGGGTACCTGGCAGTGTCTGGGGTGTGCCTGGCAGTGTAGCAGTGTGCCTGCAAGTGTCAGCGGTGTACTGGGAGTGTTAGAGGTGTATTAGGGAGTGACAGAGGTGCCTAGAGTGTCATAGGTGTGCCTAGAGGTGTGAGAAGTGTGCCTGGGGAGTGTGCGAGTGTACTTCTGGAGTGTCAGAGAGGTGTGCCTGGGGTGTCAGCAGTGTATCTGGGAGTGTTAGGGTGTATCCAGGAGTGACAGGGTACCTAAAGTGTCATGGGTGTGCCTAGGGTGTGAGAAGTGTGCCTGGGGTGTCCGGGGTGTGCCTGGGAGTGTCAGAGGTGTACTGGGAATGTCAGTGGGTACCTGGCAGTGTCAGGGGTGTGCCTGGGGTGTCAGAGAGGTATGCCAGGGAGTGTCAGAGGTGCACCTGGGAGTGTCAGATGTGTGCCTGGAGTGTCAGGAGGTGTACAGGGGTCAGGGTGTACCTGGGAGTGTTGGAGTGTACCTGGCAGTGAAAGTGTACCTGGGAGTGTCGGAGGTGTTCTGGGGTGTGGGGTGTGCCCTGGAGTGTCAGAGGGTGTACCTGGGAGTGTCAGAGGTGTGGGGTGTCGGGTGTACCTGGCAGTGTGAAAGTGTACCTGGGAGTGTCGGAGGTGTTCCTGGGAGTGTCAGGTGTACCACGGAATGTCAGTCAGGTGCCTGGGAGTGTCAGAGGTGTACCTGGGGTGTCAGAGGTGTGCAGGGTGTCAGGGGTGTACCAGGAGTGTCAGAGGTGTATCTGGGAGTGTCAGAGGTGTGCCTGGGGTGTCGGAGGTGTACCTGGGAGTGTCAGAGGTGTACCTGGTAGTGTCGGAGGTGGACTAGGGTGTGAAGTGTACCTAGGGGTGTCTTGTACCTGGGGTGTCAGAGGTGGCTGGCAGTGTCAGCCTGGGAGTGTCAGCGGTGTACCTGGGAGTGTTGGGGTGTATCAGGAGTGACAGAGGGTACCTAGAAGTGTCAGAGGTGTACCTAGGAGTGTGAGAGGTGTACCTGGGGTGTCTGGGGTGTACCTGGGGTGTCAGAGGTGTGCCTGGGGTGTCAGGGGTGTACCAGGGGTGTCAGTGGAGTACCTGGGAGTGTCAGAGGTGTGCCTGGGAGTGTCAGAGGTGTGCCTGGGGTGTCAGGAGGTGCACCTTAGGTGTCTGAGGTGTACTGGGAGGTGTCTCAGGTGTACCTGGCAGTGTCTGAGGTACCTGGCAGTGTCAGAGGTGTACCTGTCAGCAGTGTACCTGGGAGTGTCAGCGGTGTATCTGGGAGTGTTAGAGGTGTATCGGGGAGTGACAGGTACCTAGAAGTGTCATAGGTGTACTAGGGTGTAGAAGTGTACCTGGGGTGTCTGGGGTGTACCTGGGGTGTCAGAGGTGTACTGGGAGTGTCAGGGGTGCAGGAGTGTCAGTGGAATGCCTGGGAGTGTCAGGGTGTACCTGGGAGTGTCAGAGGTGTGCCTTGGAGTGTCAGAGGGGTGCATGGGTGTCTGAGGTGTACCTGGGAGTGTCTCAGGTGTACCTGGCAGTGTCTGAGGGTACCTGGCAGTGTCTGAGGTGTACCTGGCAGTGTCAGCGGTGTACTGGGAGTGTCGTGTACCTGGGAGTGTTGAGGTATCAGGGAGTGACAGAGGAGTATGGAGGTACCTGGGAATTCAGAGGTATACCTGGGGTGTCAGAGGTGTACCTGGGAGTGTCAGAGGTGTGCATTGGGGTGTCAGGAGGTGTGCCTGGAGTGTCAGAGGTGTACCTGGGGTAGATCGGGGGATGTCAGTGGGTACTGGCAGTGTCAGAGGTGTGCCTGGGGTGTCAGGGGTATGCCTGGGGTGTCAGAGGTTGCCTGGAATTATCACAGGTGTGCCTGGGAGTGTCAGGGTGTACCTGGGTGTCAGAGGTGTACCTGGGGTGTCAGAGGTGTGCATTGGGGTGTCGGAGGTGTGCAGGAATGTGCAGAGAGGTGTACCTGGGTGAGGTGTTCCTGGGAGAGTCGGAGGTGTACAGTGTCAGCGTACCTGGAAGTGTCAAGTACCACGGAATGTCAGTGATACCTGGCAGTGTCAGGGTGTACCTGGGAGTGTTGGACGTGTACCTGGGAGTGTCAGAGGTGAGACAGGAATGTCAGTGGAGTACCTGGCAGTGTCAGAGGTGTACCTGGGTGTCAGAGGTATATCTGGGAGTGTCAGAGGTGTACACAGGGTGTCAGAGGTGTACCTGGGAGTGTCAGAGGTGTACCTGGGAGAGTCAGAGTGTGCCTGGGAGTGTCAGAGGTGTGCCTGGGAGTGTCAGAGGTGTACCTGGAGTGTCAGAGGTGTACCTGGGAGTGTCAGGAGAGGTGTACCTGGGAGTGGACCTGTACCTGGGAGTGTCAGAGGTGTACCAGGGAATGTCAGTGGGTGGCAGTGTCAGACGTGTACGGGAGTGTCAGAGGTATACCTGGGAGTGTCAGAGGTGTGCCTGGGAGTGTCAGAGGTGTACCTGGGGTGGTCAGAGGTGTACCCTGGAGTGTCAGAGGTGTGCCTGGGGTGTCAGAGGTGTGCATTGGGAGTGTCGGAGGTGTGCAGTGGTGTGAAGTGTACCTGGGGTGTCAGAGGTGTACCACGGAATGTCAGTGGTACCTGGGAGTGTCAGAGGTGTACCTGGGGTGTCAGAGGTGTGCCTGGGGTGTCAGAGGTGTGCATGGGAGTGTCAGAGGGTGTACCTGGGAGTGTCAGGGTGTACCTGGGGAGTGTCGGAGGTGTGCACTGCGAGTGTAGAAGTGTACAAGTGTCTGAGGTGTACCTGGCAGTGTCAGCGGTGTACCTGGGAGTGTCAGCGGTGTACCTGGGAGTTGTTAGAGTGTAATGAGACATAATCTCACATGAAGAGGTAAGTTAGGAGTTTATAGTAGTAGAGTTATGAGAGGAAATGGTAGCGTCTCGGGGTGTGATGTCAACACTGTATATTAACACAGGCACAGTACAAGTGTAGTATATAAAACACCAATGCGTGTTACAGCTTTATTTTACTAGTTCAATGGGGGATTAGGGGTTCGTACACAATTTATGATAGATATTATTCTCAACCTAACCTCACAATTAGAATGGGCACTTCACTAAGTCGATCGTTGGGGAGGTTCGGGATCACTGCACTTCTACAGTCTACACAGCCAGCACTTACTGTTCACGTGGAGTTGACAGCACTTTGTCGATGGACCCGGGCTGAGACTTCTTCACACTTAATGGCGGTCTTCTCTCGACAGGACTCGGGGACCTGGTAGCTGGCCTTCTGGTTCAGACACTCTCTCTCCGTGAGAGGGCTCCAGCCCCTATATTGGTCGAGCCGGGGGTGACCTCTCCTACTGAACTGCGTGTGTCTTGACCGGGTTGTTGGGTCAACAGGAGTGCTGGCTAATTGGGGTCCTTGAATTACTAAGGTCATGACGCCGGGTGAGAGCTGATGAGTGGTGGTGAGAATTCTGGTTCCCTAGTGTCAGGTCTGGGCGGCTGTGTGCAGGTGTCGTCCTGCCCAGGTGTCTGGTTGGAGTGCAGTTTGTAGGTCACCCGGCTAACCAAGTCATTTAGCGGACGGGTCAAGTCCCTAGGGTCGACCTGAGGTGTGTCAACCCGGGATGTGGTGGTGCCACGAGGTCTGTAGTGCTTGCTGTTACATGTGACATAATTCCGGGCTGTAAGGTTTGGTCTGACAATCACTCATTACAGAGGTGTATCAAGGAGTGACAGAGGTACCTAGAAGTGTCAGGGTGTACCTAGAATTGAGGGTACCTGGGAGAGTCTGGGGTGTACCTGGGGTGTCAGAGGTGTACCTGGGAGTGTCAGGGGTGTACCAAGGAGTGTCAGTGGGTACCTGGGAGTGTCAGAGGTGTAGCTGGGATTGTCAGAGGTATATCTGGGGTGTCTGAGGTGTACCTGGGGTGTCTGAGGTGTGCCTGGCAGTGTCTGAGGTGTACCTGGCAGTGTCTGGAGGTGTACCTGGCAGTGTCAGCGGTGTGCCTGGGAGTGTCACAGGTGCCTGGGAGGTGTACTGGGAGAGTCAGAGGTGTACCTGGGAGTGTCGGAGGTGTACCTGGCAGTGTCAGAGGTGTACCCTGGGTGTCAGAGGTGTACCTGGGAGTGTCAGAGGTGTGCCTGGGGTGTCGGACGGTGTAACTGGAGTGTCAGAGGTGTACCAGTGAATGTCAGTGGAGTACCTGGCAGTGTCAGAGGTGTACCTGGGAGTGTCAGAGGTATACCTGGGAGTGTCAGAGGTGCAAGTGTCAGATGTGTACCCTGGGTGAGGTGTACCTGGGGTGTCAGAGGTGTACGTGGGAGTGTGGAGGTGTACCTGGCAGTGTGAGAGGTATGGAGGTGTTCCTGGGAGTGTCAGAGGTGTACCCTGGAGTGTCAGAGGTGTACCTGGGAGTCAGAGGTGTACGTGGGAGTGTCAGGTGTACCTGGCAGTGTGAAAAGTGTACTGGGAGTGTCGGAGGTGTTCTGGGAGTGTCGGGTGTACCACGGAATGTCAGTGGAGTGCGAGTTGAGGTGTACCTGGGAGTGTCGGAGGTGTACCTGGGAGTGTCAGGGTGTACCAGGGAGTGTCAGAGGTGTACCTGGGGTGTCAGAGGTGTACCTGGGGAGTGTCGGAGGTGTACCTGGGGTGTGAGGTGTACCTGGGGTGTCAGGTGGACCTGGGTGTGAAGTGTGCCTAGGAGTGTCTGGGGTGTACCTGGGAGTGTCAGAGGTGTACCTGGCAGTGTCAGCGGTGTACCGAGTGTCAGCGGTGTGCCTGGGGTGTTAGAGGTGTATCAGGGGTGTCAGGGGTGTACCAGGGGTGTCAGTGGAGTACCTGGGGTGTCAGGGTGTACCTGGGAGTGTCAGAGGTGCTGGGAGTGTCAGAGGTGCACCTTGGAGCGTCTGAGGTGTACCTGGGAGTGTCTCAGGTGCCTGGCAGTGTCTGAGGGTACCTGGCAGTGTCGGTGTACTGGCAGTGTCAGCGGTGTACCTGGTCAGTGTCAGCGGTGTATGAGTGTTAGGGGTATCAGGAGTTACAGAGGAGTACCTAGAAGTGTCATGGTGTACATAGGAGTGAGAAGTGTTCCTGGGGTGTCTGGGGTGTACCTGGGAGTGTCAGAGGTGTACTGGGAGTGTCAGAGAGGTATACCTGGGGTGTCAGAGGTGTACCTGGGAGTGTCAGAGGTGTGCCTGGGAGTGTCAGAGGTGTACCTGGAGTGTCAGAGGTGTACCTGGGGTGTCAGAGGTGTACCTGGGATTATCACAGGTGCCTGGGAGTGTCAGAGGTGCCCTGGGTGTCAGAGGTGTACCTGGGAGTGTCAGAGGTGTACGTGGGAGTGTCGGAGGTGTGCCTGGGTGTGGGAAGTGTACCTGGGAGTGTCAGAGGTGTTCCTGGGAGTGTCGGAGGTGCCTGGCAGTGTCAGCGGTGTACCTGGGAGTGTCAGAGGTGTACCACGGAATGTCAGTGAGTACCTGGCAGTGTCAGAGGTGTACCTGGGAGTGTTGGACGTGTACCTGGGGTGTCAGATGGTGTACCAAGGAATGTCAGGTGAGTACCTGGCAGTGTCAGAGGTGTAACTGGAGTGTCAGAGGTATATCTGGGAGTGTCAGAGGTGTACCTGGGGTGTCAGAGGTGTACCTGGGGTGTCAGAGGTGTACCTAGGAGGAGTCAGAGGTGTACCTGGGAGTGTCAGAGGTGTACGCGAGGTCAGAGGTGTACCCTGGAGTGTCAGAGGTGTACCTGGGAGTGTCAGATGTGTACCTGGGGTGTCAGAGGTGTGCCTGGGGTGTCAGGGTGCTTGGAGTGTCTGAGGTGCTGGCAGTGTCTGAGGGTACCTGGCAGTGTCTGAGGTGTACCTGGCAGTGTCAGCGGTGTGCCTGGGAGTGTCAGCGGTGTATCTGGGGAGTGAGGTGTATCAGGGAGTCACAGAGGTACCTAGAAGTGTCATAGGTGTACCTAGGGTGTGAGAAGTGTACCTGGGAGTGTCTGGGGTGTACCTGGGAGTGTCAGAGGTGTACAGGGAATGTCAGTGGGTACTGGCAGTGTCAGAGGTTTACCTGGGAGTGTCAGAGGTGTACCTGGGGTGTCAGAGGTGTACATGGGAGTGTCAGGGTGTACCTGAGGTGTCAGAGGGTACCTGGGTGTCAGAGGGTGTACCACGGAATGTCAGTGGAGTACCTGGGGTGTCAGAGGTGTACCTGGCAGTGTCAGAGGTGTACCTGTTGAGTGTCAGAGGTGTACCTGGGAGTGTCAGAGGTGTACATGGGGTGTCCAGAGGTGTACCTGGGGTGTCAGAGGTGTTTGGGGGTGTCAGAGGTGTACCTGGGAGTGTCAAGGAGGTGTACTGGGAGAGTCAGAGGTGTACCTTGGGTGTCAGAGGGTGTACCTGGGAGTGTCAGAGGTGTACTGGGGTGTCAGAGGTGTACGTGGGAGTGTCAGGAGGTGTACCTGGTAGTGTGAGAAGTGTACCTGGGAGTGTCAGAGGTGTACCACGGAATGTCAGTGGAGTACCTGGGAGTGTCAGAGGTGTACCTGGGAGTGTCAAGTGTACTGGGGTGTCAGAGGTGTACATGGGAGTGTCAGAGGTGTACCTGGAGTGTCAGGAGTGTACCTGGGAGTGTCGGAGGTGTACCTGCGAGTGTCAGAAGTGTACCTGAGAGTGTCTGAGGTGTACCTGGCAGTGTCAGCGGTGTACCTGGGGTGTCAGATGTATACCTGGGAGTGTCAGAGGTGTACCTGGGAGTGTCAGAAGGGCCTGGGGAGTGTCAGAGGTGTACCTGGTGTCGGAGGTGTACCTGGGGCGTCAGAGTGTACGTCAGGAGTGTCGAGTATCTGGTAGTGTGAGAAGTGTACCTGGGAGTGTCAGAGGTGTACCACGGAATGTCAGTTGGTACGAGTGTCAAAGGTGTACCTGGGAGTGTCAGAGGTGTACCTGGGGAGTGTCAGAGGTGTACATGGGGTGTCAGAGGTGTACCTGGGGAGTGTCAGAGGTGTACCTGGGAGTGTGGAGGTGTACCTGCGAGTGTGAGAAGTGTCCTGAGAGTGTCTGAGGTGTACCTGGCAGTGTCAGCGGTGTTCCTGGGGTGTCACGGTTACCTGGGTTGTTAGAGGTGTATCAAGGAGTGACAGGAGTCCCAGAGTGTCAGAGGTGTACCTGGGTGTGAGAAGTGTACCTGGGAGAGTCACGGGGTGTCAGAGGTGTACCTGGGAGTGTCAGGGTGTACCAGGGAGTGTCAGTGGGTACCAGGGTGTCAGAGGTGTAGCTGGGATTGTCAGAGGTATATCTGGGAGTGTCTGAGGTGCAGTGTCTGAGGTGTACCTGGCAGTGTCTGAGGTGTACCTGGCAGTGTCTGAGGTGTACCTGGCAGTGTCAGCGGTGTTCTGGGAGTGTCACAGGTGTACCTGGGAGTGTCAGAGGTGTACCTGGGGTGTCGAAGGTGTACCTGGAATGTGTGAGGTGTACCTGGCAGTGTCAGAGGTGTACCTGGGTGTCAGAGGTGTGCCTGGGGTGTCAGGGGCACTGGGAGTGTCGGACGTGTACCTGGGAGTGTCAGAGGTGTACCAGGGAATGTCAGTGGGTACCTAGCAGTGTCAGAGGTGTACCTGGGAGTGTCAGAGGTATACCTGGGTTGTCAGAGGTGCACCTGGGGTGTCAGATGTGTACCCTGGAGTGTGGTGGACCTGGAAGTGTCAGGAGGTGTCAGGTGTACCTGAGTTCATCAGGGAGTGTAGGGAGGTGTACGTGGGGTGTCGGAGGTGCCTGGCAGTGTGAAAAGTGTACCTGGAAGTGTCGGAGGTGTTCCTGGGAGTGGGAGGTGCACGGAATGTCAGTGGAGTACCTGGGAGTGTCAGAGGTTTGCCTGGGTGTCAGAGGTGTACCTGGGGTGTCAGGGGTGTACCAGGGGATTCAGAGGTGTGCCTGGGGTGTCAGAGGTGTACCTGGGAGTGTCGGAGGTGTACCTGGGAGTGTCAGAGGTGTACCTGGGAGTGCGGAGGTGGACCTGAGTTGAGAAGTGTACCTAGGGTGTCTGGGGTGTACACCTGGAGGTGTCAGAGGTGGCACCTGGCAGTGTCAGCCTGGCACTGGAGTCGGCTGCCTGGGAGTGTTGGGAGTAATCAGGGAGTGACAGAGGTACCTGGAAGTGTCAGAGGTGTACCTAGGGTGAAGTGGTACCTGGGGTGTCTGGGGTGTGCGAGTGTCAGAGGTGTGCCTGGGAGTGTCAGGGGTGCCAGGTAGGAGTCAGTGGTGCCTGGGGTGTCAGAGTTGGGTGTCAGAGGTGTGCCTGGGAGTGTCAGAGGTGCACCTTGGGTGTCTGAGGTGTACTGGGAGTGTCTCAGGTGTGCCTGGCAGTGTCTGAGGGTACCTGGGTGTCAGAGGTGTACCTGGTGTCAGCGGTGTACCTGGGGTGTCAGCGGTGTACCTGGGGAGTGTTAGGGGTGTCAGGGGTGACAGAGGGTACCTAGAAGTGTCATGGGGTGTACCTAGGAGTGAGAAGTGTATAAGGAGTGTCAGGGTGTACCTGCACAGTGTCAGAGTGTACCTGTGAGTGTCAGAGCTGTACCTGGGAGGTCAGAGGTGTATCCGGGAGTGTTGGACTGTGCACAAGAGGTGTCAGGAGGTGTACCAGGGAATGTCAGTGGAGTACCTGGCAGTGTCAGAGGTGTACCTACCAAGTGTCAGAGGGTATATCAGTGTCAGAGGGTACCTGGGAGTGTCAGAGGTGTACCTGGGAGTGTCAGAGGTGTACCTGGCAGTGTCTGAGGTGTACCTGGCAGTGTCAGCGGTGTACCTGGGGTGTCACAGGTGTACCTGGGAGTGTCAGAGAGTGTGCAGGAAGTCAGAGGTGTGCCTGGGAGTGAGGTGGCACTGGCAGTGTCAGGGGTGCCTGGGTGTCAGAGGTGTACCTGGGAGTGTCAGAGGTGTACCTGGGAGTGTCGGACGTCCTGGGAGTGTCAGGGTGTACCAGGGTGTCAGTGGAGTACCTGGCAGTGTCAGAGGTGCCTGGAGTGTCAGAGGGTATACCTGGGAGTGTCAGAGGTGCACCTGGGTGTCAGATGTGTACCCTGGGTGTCAGAGGTGTGCCTGGGGAGTGTAAGGGTGTAGGTGTCAGGGTGTACAGAGTGCCTGGGGTGTGGAGATTTCTGGGGTGTCAGAGGTGTACCCTGAGGTGTCAGAGGTGTGCTGAGGCATCAGAGGTGTGCATGGGGTGTCGGAGTGTACCTGGCAGTGTGAAAGTGTGCTGGGAGTGTCGGAGGTGCTGGGAGTGTAGGAGGTGTGCAGTGTCAGCACCTGGGAGTGTCAGAGGTGTACCACAGGAATGTCAGTGGGTACCCCGGATTGTCAAGAGGTGTACCTGGGAGTGTCAGAGGGTGTACCTGGGTGTCAGGGTACCAGGGGTGTCAGAGGTGTACCTGGGGTGTGGAGGTGTACCTGAGGTGTCGGTGTACAGGTGTCAGAGGTGTACCTGGGAGTGTCTCGGAGGTGGACCTGGAATTGGAAAGTGTACCTAGGAGTGTCTGGGGTGTACCCTGGGGTGTCAGAGGTGTACCTGGCAGTGTCATGGTGTACCTGGGGTGTCAGCGGTGTGCCTGGGGTGGTTAGAGGTGTATCAGGGTGACAGAGGGGTAACTAGAAGTGTCAGAGGTGTGCACTAGGGTGTGAGAAGTGTGCCTGGGGTAATGGGTGTGCACAGAGGCATGCCTGGGAGTGGCCAGGGTGGCTGGGGTGTGGAGCTACCTGGGAAGCAATACGTAA
>NW_024723719.1:0-15613 GCF_018991925.1 Homarus americanus
GGTCCCGCGATATCCACTGGAACCGCCTGTGTCGCTCTCCTGGTGTGGGTTCCGACACTGGTCTAGCTTCCGCAATCCACACATGGTCGAGTTGTTTCTCGCACAAAAACAATTTGTGCTACTACTACTACTACTACTACTACTACTACTAATAATAATAATAATAATAATAATAATAATAATAATAATAATAATAATAATAATAATAATGCTATTACTACTACTAACAATAACAATAACAATAACAACAATAACAATAATAATAATAATAATAATAATAATAATAATAATAATAATAATAATAATACCGTAAATATGAAGATCTACAAAATAAATATTTTTCAATTTTTACAACAGTTAACGGGGAGTGGTGGTTAAACACGGTCTTGGTACAAGTGTAGAGGTGATACTGGTAGAGTATAATGCTCGCTACTCACCACACCTAGTATACCAATTGCGAGGGTGCTGCCCCTCAGGCTACAGCCGCAGCAGGAGGCACTCAGTACGCACTTGTGTTCATTCATCCTGTCAACACAAAGAGAATTAGTTTCATTCATAATCACCAAAAGTTATATTTAATGCAATATTCTTTGTTCGGTCTTATAATGTATGTCTAGTTGATAGGATCATTGACACCCACTAAAAAATATTCGGCACCTGTGTCATATTGTGTCACGTAGGGGTGTCGAATAATTTTAAGTGGGTGTACATATGTATAGTGCATGTATACATGTGTGTGTGTGTGTGTGTGTGTGTGTGTGTGTACAAGTACTTTCAGTTTCCACTAAAAATATTCGGCACCCTTACAGCGTGATACAATATCACACGGGTGCGAATAATTTTTTAGTGGGTGTACACTGTACAGTGTTCTACCATGGTGGAGGGAAGTAGGTGACTGTTCTACCATGGTGGAGGAAAGTAGGTGGCTGTCCTACCATGGTGGAGGAAAGTAGGTGGCTGTCCTACCATGGTGGAGAGAAGTAGGTCACTGTCCTACCATTTTGGAGGGAAGCAGGTGACTGTCCTACCATAGTGGAGGGAAGAAGAACTGTCCTACCATGGTGGAGGAGTAGGTGGCTGTCCTACCATGGTGGAGGGAAGTAGATGACTATCCTACCATGGTGGAGGAAGTAGTTGACTCTCCTACCATGGTGGAGGAAGCAGGTGATTGTCCTATCATGGTGATGGAAGTAGGACTGTTCACCATGGTGGAAGGAAGTTGGTGGCTGTCCTACCATGGTGAGCGAAGCTGGTGACTGTCCTACGATGTTGTAGGAAGCAGATGACTGTCCTATCATGGTGGATGGAAATAGGCGACTGTCCTATCATGGTAGAGGGAAGTAAAGTAACTGTCCTACCATGGTAGAGGAAAGGTGACTGTCTCGCATGGCGGAGGAAATAAGTGACTGTCCCACCATGGTGGAGGAAGCAGGGACTGTCCTACAATGGTGGAGAGAGATGACTGTCCTATATGGTGGAGGGAAGCAGGTGACTGTCCTCACCATTGGGGAGAAGTGAGACTGTCCTATCATGGTGGAGGAATTAGGTGACTGTCCTACCATGGTGGAGGAAGCAGGTGACTGTCTACCATGGTGGAGGGAAGCAGGTGACTGTCCTATCATGGTGGAGGGTATGTTTTACTGCATTCTGGAGAGGAAGCAGGTGACTGTCCTACCATGGTGGAGGAAGTAGTGACTGTCCTACCATGGTGAAGGAAGCAGGTGACTGTCCTACCATGGTGAAGGGAAGCAAGAGCTGTCCTACCATGGTGAAGGAAGTGAGTGACTGTCCTACCATGGTGGAAGGAAGTAGGTGGCTGTCCTACCATGGTGGAGGGAAGCAGGTGACTGTCCTATCACGATGGGCAAGAAGTAGGTGGCTGTCCTACCATGGTGGAGGAAGTAGGTGGCTGTCCTACCATGGTGGAGGGAAAGCAGGTGACTGTCCTACATGGTGGAGGGAAGTAGGTGGCTGTTCTACCATGGTGGAGGGAAGTGACTGTCCTATTATGGTGGAGGGAAGCAGGTGACTGTCCTACCATGGTGAAGATAGTGAGAGACTGTCTTATCATGGTGGATGGAATCAGGTGGCTGTCCTACCATGGTGGAGGAGGAAGCAGGTGGCTGTCCTACCATGGTGGAGGGAAGCAGGTGACTGTCCTACCATGGTGGAGGGAAGCAGGTGGCTGTCCTACCATGGTGGAGAGAGGAAGCAGGTGGCTGTCCTACCATGGTGAAAGGTAAGTGGCTGTCCTACTATGGGAGGGAAGTAGGTGATTGTCCTACCATGGTGGAGGGAAGCAGGTGGCTGTCCTACCATGGTGGAGAAAGTAAGTCTGTCCTACCATGGTGGAGGAAGCAGGTGGCTGTCTACTATGGTGAAGGAAGTAGGTGACTGTCCTACCATGGTGGAGGGAAGTAGGTGGCTGTCTACCATGGTGGAGAGAAGCAGGTGGTCCACCATGGTGGGGAAGTAGGTGGCTGTCCTACCATGGTGGAGAGTGGTGACTGTCCTACTATGGTGAAGGAAAGGTGGATGTCCTACCATGGTGGGAAGCAGGTGGCTGTCCTACCATGGTGGAGGGAAGTGGGTGGCTGTCCTACTATGGTGAAGGGAAGTAGGTGACCTGTCTTACCATGGTGGAGGGAGTAGGTGGCTGTCCTACCATGGTGGAGGGAGCAGGTGGGTCCTACCATGGTGGAGGGAGAATGGGTGGCTGTTCTACCATGGTGGAGGGAAGTGAGTGTGTCCTATTATGGTGGAGGAAGCAGGTGACTGTCCTACCAAGGTGGAGATAGTGAGAGACTGTCTTATCATGGTGGATGGAATCAGGTAGCTGTCCTACTATGGTGAAGGGAGTAGGTGACTGTCCTACCATGGTGGAGGGAAGCAAGTGACTGTCCTACCATGGTGGAGGAAGCAGGTGGCTGTCCTACCATGGTGGAGGGAAGTAGGTGGCTGTCCTACTATGGTGAGAGGAAGTAGGTGACTGTCCTCACCATGGTGGAGGGAAGTAGGTGGCTGTCCTACCATGGTGGAGGGGAAGTAGGTGACTGTCCTATCATGATGGGCAGTAGGTGGCTGTCCTACCATGGTGGAGGGAAGTAGGTGGCTGTCCTACCATGGTGGAGGAAAGCAGGTGATTGTCCTACCATGGTGGAGGGAAGTAGGTGGCTGTTCTACCATGGTGGAGGGAAGTGAGTGACTGTCCTATTATGGTGGAGGGAAGCAGGTGACTGTCCTCCATGGTGAAGATAGTGGAGACTGTCTTATCATGGTGGATGGAATGAGGTGGCTGTCCTACCATGGTGGAGGTAAGCAGGTGGCTGTCCTACCATGGTGGAGAGCAGGTGACTGTCCTACATGGTGGAGAGAGGAAGCAGTGGCTGTCCTACCATGGTGGAGGCAGGTGGCTGTCCTCCGATGGTAGGGAAGCAAGTGGCTGTCCTACTATGGTGAAGGGAAGTAGAATGTCCTACCATGGTGGAGGGAGTAGTTGGCTGTCCTACTATGGTGAGAGGAGTAGGTTACTGTCCTACCATGGTGGAGAGTAGGTGGCTGTCCTACCATGGTGGAGAGGGAAGCAGGTGGCTGTCCTACCATGGTGGAGGGAAGCAGGTGGCTGTCCTACTATGGTGAAGGGAAGTAGGTGACTGTCCTACCATGGTGGAGGAAATGAGTGGCTGTCCTCCATGGTGGAGAGGAAGCAGGTGGGTCCTACCATGGTGGAGAAGTAGGTGGCTGTTCTACCATGGTGGAGGATGTCCACTATGGGAGAAGTAGGTGAATGTCCTACCATGGTGGAGGGAGCAGGTGGCTGTCCTCCATGGTGGAGGGGCAGGTGGCTGCCTACCATGGTGGGAGGCAGGTGGCTGTCCTACCATGGTGAAGGGAAGTAGGTGACTGTCCCTACCATGGTGGAGGAAGTAGGTGGCTGTCTACCATGGTGGAGGGAAGCAGGTGGTCCTACCATGGTGGAGGAAGTAGGTGGCTGTTACCTGTGGTGGAAGCAGGTGACTGTCCTCCATGGTGGAGATAGTGAGACTGTCTTATCATGGTGGATGGAATGAGGTAGCTGTCCTACCATGGTGGAGGTAAGCAGCTGGCTGTCCCTACCATGGTGGAGGAAGCTGGTGACTGTCCTCCATGGTGGAGGGAAGCAGGTGACTGTCACCATGGTGGAGGGAAGCAGGTGGCTGTCCCACCATGGTGGATGGAGTAGGTGGCTGTCCTACCATGGTGGAGAGTAGGTGGCTGTCCCTACCATGGTGGAGGGAAGTAGGTGGCTGTCCTACCATGGTGGAGGGAAGTGGACTATCCTCCATGGTGGAGGGAAGTAGTTGACTCTCCTACCATGGTGGAGGAAGCAGGTGATTGTCCTATCATGGGTGGATGGAAGTAGGTGACTGTTCTACCATGGTGGAAGGAAGTTGGTGGCTGTCCTACCATGGTGGAACCGAAGCTGGTGACTGTCCTACGATGTTGGAGGAAGCAGGTGACTGTCCCACGATGTTGGAGAGGAAGCAGGTGGCTGTCCTATCATGGTGGATGGAAGTAGGCAACTGTCCTATCATGGTAGAGAGTAAGTAACTGTCCTACCATGGTGGAGGGGAAGCAGGTGACTGTCCTCGCATGGTGGAGGTAAGTGGGTGACTGTCCCACCATGGTGGAGGAAACCAGTGACTGTCCCACAATGGTGGAGGGAAGCAGATGACTGTCCTATCATGGTGGAGGAAGCAGTTGACTTCCCTACCATTGGGGAGGAAGCAGGTGACTGTCCCATTATGATGGAGGAAGTAGGCGACTGTCCTATCATGGGTGAGGGAAGCAGGTGACTGTATTACCATTGGGAAAGGAAGCAGGTGACTGTCCTATCTTGGTGGAGAGGAAGTGGTGACTGTCCTATCATGGTTGAAGGAAGGCGGGTGACTGTTCTACCATTCAGGAGGAAGCAGGTTACTGTCCTACCATGGTGGAGGGAAGCAGTTGACTTCCCTACCATTGGGGAGAGGAAGCAGATGACTGTCCTATCATGGTGGAGGGAGCAGTTGACTTCCCTACCATTGGGAGGGAAGCAGTGACTGTCCTATTATGATGGAGAGTAGGTGACTGTCCTATCATGGGTGAGGGAAGCAGGTGACTGTATTACCATTGGGAAAGGAAGCAGGTGACTGTCCTATCTTGGTGGAGATAGGTGACTGTCCTATCATGGTTGAAGGAGGCGGGTGACTGTTCTACCATTCAGGAGGAAGCAGGTTACTGTCCTACCATGGTGGGGGAAGTAGGTGACTGTCTCTACCACATGGGAGGAAGCAAGTGACTGTCTACCATGGTGGAGGGAAGCAGGTGCTTGCCCACCATGGTGGAGGGGGAAGAGGTGGTTGGTCTCACCATGGTGGAAAAGGTGGCTGTCCCATCATGGTGGGAGCCAAGAGGTGGCTGTTCTACCATGGTGGAGGGAAGTAGGTGACTGTTCTACCATGGTGGAGGAAAGTAGGTGGCTGTCCTACCATGGTGGAGAGAAGTAGGTCACTGTCCTACCATTTTGGAGGGAAGCAGGGGACTGTCCTACCATGGTGGAGGGAAGCAAGTAACTGTCCTACCATGGTGGAGGGAAGTAGGTGGCTGTCCTACCATGGTGGAGGGAAGTAGATGACTATCCTACCATGGTGGAGGGAAGTAGTTGACTCTCCTACCATGGTGGAGGGAAGCAGGTGATTGTCCTATCATGGTGGATGGAAGTAGGTGACTGTTCTACCATGGTGGAAGGAAGTTGGTGGCTGTCCTACCATGGTGGAGGGAAGTAGGTGGCTGTCCTACTATGGTGAAGGGAATTGGTGACTGTCCTACCATGGTGGAGGGAAGTGAGTGACTGTCCTATTATGGTGGAGGGAAGCAGGTGACTGTCCTACCATGGTGGAGATAGTGAGAGACTGTCTTATCATGGTGGATGGAATCAGATGGCTGTCCTACCATGGTGGAGGTAAGCAGGTGGCTGTCCCACCACAGGAGGGCAGGTGGCTGTCCTACCATGGTAGGGATGGAAGCAGGTGTCGTCTCACTATGGTGAAGGGAAGCAGGGTGATTGTCCCACCATGGTGGGAGGAAGCAAGTGACTGTCCTACCATGGTGGAGGGAAGCAGGTGGCTGTCCCACATGGTGGAGTGAAGCAGGTACGTCTCACCAGTGGTGGAGGGAAGTAGGTGACTGTCATATCATGGTGGAAACAAGTAGGTGGCTGTCCCACCATGGTGGGAGGAAGCAGGCTGTCTCACTGCACAGGAGCAGCAGGCATTGCCCCACCACGCAGAGGAAGTAGGTGGCTGTCCTACCATGGTGGAGGGAAGTGAGCATCGTCCTATTATGGTGGAGGGAAGCAGGTGACTGTCTCACCATGGTGAGATAGGGGTGAGAGACTGTCTTATCATGGTGATGGAATCAGGTAGCTGTCCTCACCATGGTGAGTAAGAGGGGGCTGTCCTACCATGCAGGGAGGGAAGCAGGTGGCTGTCCTCCATGGTGGAGGGAAGCAGGTGGCTGTCCTACCATGGTGGAGAGAGGCAGGTGGCTGTCTACTGGTGGATGGAAGTAGGTGGCTGTCCTACCATGGTGGAGGGAAGTAGGTGGCTGTCCTACTGGTGGAGGAAGTAGGTGACTGTTCTACCATGGTGGAGGAAGTAGGTGGCTGTTCTACCATGGTGGAGGTGGCTGTCCTATCATGGTGGGCAAGTAGGTGGCTGTCTACCATGGTGGAGAAGTAGGTGGCTGTTCTACCATGGTGGAGAAAGCAGGTGATTGTACCATGGTGGAGGGAGGTAGGTGGCTGTCCCACCATGGTGGAGGGAAGTAGGTGGCTGTCCTACCATGGTGGAGGGAGTAGATGACTATCCCTACCATGGTGGAGAAGTAGTTGACTCTCCTACCATGGTGGAGGGAAGCAGATTGTCCCATCATGGTGGATGGAAGTAGGTGACTGTTCTACCATGGTGGAAGGAAGTTGGTGGCTGTCCTACCATGGTGGAACGAAGCTGGTGACTGTCCTCACGATGTTGGAGGAAGCAGGTGACTGTCCTACGATGTTGGAGGAAGCAGGTGGCTGTCCTATCATGGTGGATGGAAGTAAGCAACTGTCCTATCATGGTAGAGGGAAGTAGTAACTGTCCTACCATGGTGGAGGAAGCAGGTGACTGTCCTCGCATGGTGGAGGGAAGTAGGTGACTGTCCCACCATGGTGGAGGGAAGCAGGTGACTGTCCTACAATGGTGGAGGGAAGCAGATGACTGTCCTATCATGGTGGAGGGAAGCAGTTGACTTCCCTACCATTGGGGAGAAGCAGGTGACTGTCCTATTATGATGGAGAGTAGGCGACTGTCCTATCATGGGTGAGGAAGCAGGTGACTGTATTACCATTGGGAAAGGAAGCAGGTGACTGTCCTATCTTGGTGGAGGGAAGTAGGTGACTGTCCTATCATGGTTGAAGGAAGGCGGGTGACTGTTCTACTATTCAGGAGGGAAGCAGGTTACTGTCCTACCATGGTGGAGAGCAGTTGACTTCCCTACCATTGGGAGAAGCAGATGACTGTCCTATCATGGTGGAGGGAAGCAGTTGACTTCCCTACCATTGGGGAGGGAAGCAGGTGACTGTCCTATTATGATGGAGGGAAGTAGGTGACTGTCCTATCATGGGTGAGGGAAGCAGGTGACTGTATTACCATTGGGAAAGGAAGCAGGTGACTGTCCTATCTTGGTGGAGGGAAGTAGGTGACTATCCTATCATGGTTGAAGGAAGGCGGGTGACTGTTCTACCATTCAGGAGGGAAGCAGGTTACTGTCCTACCATGGTGGAGATAGTGAGAGACTGTCTTATCATGGTGGAGGAATCAGGTGGCTGTCCTACCATGGTGGAGGGAAGCAGGTGACTGTCCTACCATGGTGGAGGAAGCTGGTGACTGTCCTACCATGGTGGAGAGCAGGTGACCTGTCACCATGGTGGAGGGAAGCAGGTGACTGTCTCCACCATGGTGGAGGGAGAATGGTGGCTGTCCTACTATGGTGGAGGGAAGCAGGTGACTGTCCCACCATGGTGGAGATAGTGAGGACTGTCTTATCATGGTGGGATGGAAGCAGGTGGCTGTCCTACCATGGTGGAGGTAAGCAGGTGGCTGTCTACCATGGTGGAGGGAAGCTGGTGACTGTCCTACCATGGTGGAGAAGCAGGTGGCTGTCCTACCATGGTGGGAGGGAAGTAAGGTGGCTGTTCTACCATGGTGGAGAGTGAGTGACTGTCCCTATGCAGGTGGGAGGCAGGTGACTGTCCTACCATGGTGGAGATGGTAGAGAGACTGTCTTATCATGGTGGATGGAATCAGGTGGCTGTCCTACCATGGTGGGTAAGCAGGTGGCTGTCCTACCATGGTGGAGGAAGCAGGTGACTGTCCTACCATGGTGGAGGGAAGCAGGTGGCTGTCCTACCATGGTGGAGGGAAGCAGGTGGCTGTCTATGGTGGAGAGCAGGTGGCTGTCTACCATGGTGGAGAAGCAGGTGGCTGTCTATGGTGGAGAGTATGTGGCTGTCCTACTATGGTGGAGAGAGTGGTGACTGTGTCCCACCATGGTGGAGGAAGTAGGTGGCTGTCCTACCATGGTGGAGAGTAGGTGGCTGTCCTATCATGGTGGAGGAAGTGAGTGGCTGTCCCACCATGGTGGAGGAAGTAGGTGGCTGTTCTACCATGGTGGAGAAAGCAGGTGACTGTCCTACCATGGTGGAGGGAAGCAGGTGGCTGTTCTACCATGGTGGAGGGAGGCAGTGACTATGTGGTGGAGGCAGGTGACTGTCCTACCATGGTGGAATAGTGAGAGACTGTCTTATCATGGTGGATGGAATCAGGTGGCTGTCCTACCATGGTGGAGGTAAGTAGGTGGCTGTCCTACCATGGTGGAGGGAAGCAGGTGGCTGTCCTACCATGGTGGATGGAAGTGGGTGACTGTCCTACTATGGTGAAGGGAGTAGGTGACTGTCCTCCACCATGGTGGAGAGGAAGCAAGTGGCTGTCCTACCATGGTGGAGAGGGTGGCTGTCCTCCTACCATGGTGGAGGGAAGTTGGCTGTCCTACCATGGTGGAAGGAAGTAGGTGACTGTCCTACCATGGTGGAGGAGAGTAGGTGGCTGTCCTACCATGGTGGAGAAGCAGGTGGCTGTCCCACCATGGTGGAGAGGCAGGTGGGTCCTACCATGGTGGAGGGAAGTAGGTGGCTGTTCTACCATGGTGGAGGGAAGTGGTGACTGTCCTATTATGGTGGAGGGAAGCAGGTGACTGTCCTACCATGGTGGAATAGTGAGACACTGTCTTATCATGGTGGATGGAATCAGGTAGCTGTCCTACCATGGTGGAGGTAAGCAGGTGGCTGTCTACCATGGTGGAGGAAGCTGGTGACTGTCCTACCATGGTGGAGAAAGCAGGTGACTGTCCTACCATGGTGGAGGAAGCAGTGGCTGTCCCACCATGGTGGATGGAAGTAGGTGGCTGTCTACTATGGTGAAGGGAAAGGTGACTGTCCTACCATGGTGGAGGGGAAGTAGGTGGCTGTCCTACCTGGGTGGAGGTAGCAGGTGGGTCCCTACCATGGTGGAGGGAAGTAGGTGGCTGTTCTACCATGGTGGAGGGAAGTGGTGACTGTCTATTATGGTGGAGGGAAGCAGGTGACTGTCTACCATGGTGGAGATGGTGAGAGACTGTCTTATCATGGTGGATGGAATCAGGTAGCTGTCCTACCATGGAAGAGGTAAGCAGGTGGCTATCCCTACCATGGTGGAGGGAAGCTGGTGACTGTCCTCCATGGTGGAGGAGGAAGCTGGTGACTGTCCCTACCATGGTGGAGGGAAGCTGGTGACTGTCCTACCATGGTGGAGGAAGCAGGTGACTGTCCTACCATGGTGGAGGGAAGGTGGCTGTCCTACCATGGTGGATGAAGAGTGGCTGTCTACCATGGTGGAGAGAAGTGAGTGGCTGTCCTACCATGGTGGAGGGAAGTAGATGACTATCCTACCATGGTGGAGGGAGTAGGTGACTGTCCTACCATGGTGGAGGAAGCGGAGATTGTCCCATCATGGTGGATGGAAGTAGGTGACTGTCTATCATGGTGGATGAAATAGGCGACTGTCCTATCATGGTAGGGGAAGTAAGTAACTGTCCTACCATGGTGGAGGAAGCAGGTGACTGTCCTCGCATGGCGGAGGGGAAGTGACTGTCCCACCATGGTGGAGGGAAGCAGAGTGACTGTCCCTACAGTGGTGGAGGGAAGCAGATGACTGTCCTATCATGGTGGAGAAGCAGTTGACTGCCCTACCATTGGGAGGAAGCAGGTGACTGTCTATTATGATGGAGGAAGTAGGTGACTGTCCTATCATGGTTGAAGGAAGGCGGGTGACTGTTCTACCATTCAGGAGGGAAGCAGGATACTGTCCTACCATGGTGGAGGAAGTAAGTGACTGTCTACATTTGGAGGGAAGCAGGTGACTGTCCTTCCATGGTAGGGGAAAAGCAACTGTCTACTATGGTAGGGGTAAGTAGGTGACCGTCTTCGAGTGGAAATAGGTGACTGTCCTATCATGGTGGAAGGAAGTAGGTGACTGTCCTACCATGGTGTGGAGGAGAAATGAGTGACTGTCCTATCAGGTGGGCAAGTAGGTTGCTGTCCTACCATGGTGGAGAAGTAGGTGGCTGTCCTACCATGGTGGAGGGAAGGCAGGTGGCTGTCCTACCATGGTGGGAGGGAAGTAGGTGGCTGTTCTACCATGGTGGAGGGAAGTGACTGTCTGTCCTTATGGTGGAGAGCAGGTGACTGTCCTCCATGGTGGAGATAGTGAGACTCTGTCTTATCATGGTGGATGGAATCAGGTGGCTGTCCTACCATGGTGGAGGTAAGCAGGTGGCTGTCCTCCATGGTGGAGGGAAGCAGGTGACTGTCCTCCATGGTGGAGGGAAGCAGGTGGCTGTCCTACCATGGTGGAGAGGGAACAGGTGGCTGTCCTACCATGGTGGATGGAAGTAGGTGGCTGTCCTACTATGGTGAAGGGAAGTAGGTGACTGTCCTACCATGGTGGAGGAAGCAAGTGACTGTCCCTACCATGGTGGAGAGGAGCAGGTGGCTGTCCTACCATGGTGGAGAGGGAAGTAGGTGGCTGTCCTCCATGGTGGAGGAAGTAGGTGGCTGTCCTATCATGGTGAGGGCAAGTAGGTGGCTGTCCTACCATGGTGGAGGGAAGTAGGTGGCTGTCCTACCATGGTGGAGAAACAGGTGATTGTCCTACCATGGTGGAGGGAAGTAGGTGGCTGTTCTACCATGGTGGAGAGCTGGTGACTGTCCTACCATGGTGGAGAAGCAGGTGGCTGTCCCACCATGGTGGAAGAAGTAGGTGGCTGTCCAACCATGGTGGAGAGAGATGACTATCCTACCATGGTGGAGGAGTAGTTGACTCTCCTACCATGGTGGAGGGAAGCAGGTGATTGTCCTATCATGGTGGATGGAAGTAGGTGACTGTTCTACCATGGTGGAAGGAAGTTGGTGGCTGTCCCACCATGGAGGAGGGGAACTGTCCTACATGGTGAAGGAATTGGTGACTGTCCTACCATGGTGGAGGGAAGTGAGTGACTGTCCTATTATGGTGAGGGAAGCAGGTGACTGTCCCATGGTGGTAGGTGAGAGACGTTCATCATGGTGATGGAATCAGGTGGCTGTCCACCATGGTGGAGGTAAGCAGGTGGCTGTCCCCATGGTGGGAGGGAAGCACTGTCCCACCATGGGGCAGGTGGCTGTCCACGGAAGCAGGACTGTCCCACTGGGAGGGAAGCAAGACTGTCCTACCATAGAGGGAAGCAGGTGGCTGTCCTACCATGGTGGAGGCAGGTGGCTGTCCTACTTGGTGGAGGGAAGTAGGTGACTGTCCTATCATGGTGGAGCGAAGTAGGTGGCTGTCCCACCATGGTGGAGGAAGTAGGTGGCTGTCCCCACAGAGGAAAGCAGGTGATTGTCCTACCACGGTGGAGGGAAGTAGGTGGCTCCCACCATGGTGGAGGGGTGAGACTGTCCTATTATGGTGGAGGAACAGGTGACTGTCCTACCATGGTGGGAGATAGGAGAGACTGTCTATCAGTAGAGGGGCTGTCCCACCATGGGGAGAAGCAGGTGGCTGTCCTACCATGGTAGGAAGCAGGTGGCTGTCCCACCATGGTGATGAAGGGTACGTCCTACTATGGTGAAGGAAGGGAAGCAGGACTGTCCCACCATGGTGGAGGAAGCAAGTGACTGTCCTACCATGGTGGGAGGGAAGTAGGTGACTGTCCCATCATGGTGGAGCGAAGCAGGTGGCCACCAGAGGGAAGTGTGGCTGTCCACCATGGTAGGAAAGCAGGTGATTGTCCTACCACGGTGGAGGGAAGTAGGTGACTGTTCTACCAGTGGAGGAAAGCAGGGTTGTCCTACCATGGTGAGGGAAGTAGGTGGCTGTCCTACCATGGTGGAGGAAGTAGGTGGCTGTCCTACTATGGTGAAGGGAAGTAGGTGACAGATGGATACAACATCCACGCTACAGACACAGCCTAGGCTGCGTTAGGGACCTGTATGGATGAAGAAGGACGGGCACTTACTCACAGTGACAACATCACCAGAGGGACGTTAAAGACGTAAATATGACTTCACTTAGAGCATATCAACTATGTTACTGTAACACTTGCACAATCAACTATTAATTGGGTCAAATCACTTAAAGAAGGGCGAATTACAACACAGAGTGGAATGGCCTACCTGTATGGTTGAAGGGACGGGCACTTACTAACGGTAGAAATGCTCGCGGCACCCACTCAAAAAGGCCAGGAGTCCACCTACTTATTTCGATGAATTAATTTACTTGTACACTTGACGTTGAAACTGAGACAATGAACTCAGTTTCATTCCCTACTATTATCTTCACTAACAATGCCTGACCAGCTATCAAAGGCACAATTAAATTGATTACAAAGGGTTGATGGCAACAGGTCCCAACATACAGCGTCTGCTACGAAATCCGCGGATTATATTCAAAGTTCCCTTAAGACAAAGACGGGGAAACAGAGAAAACGGGGACGTTTCCACTGGGGACCCAGAGGGTTTTGTGGACGTTTGAGCGAATATGAATCCTTAAGGTTTTCAGGTTAGCCATTATCACGATCATGACACTGTACAATAACAACACCAGAAGCATCTGGCAAGTGTCACAAGTATATCCAGTATAAATATTATAAAGGGGCTTACTAAAGCCTAAGGAAGGAAGGATATTCCTTTAACGCATTATCAATATTATTTACATAATATCTAGCCAGTATGGGGAGGATCATCGTGTCTCCGTCAGTCGTGGAGTGGTGGTCCATCAGGCGTCACGGAAGGTTGTGTGTGTAGGGACATCTTAGGAGGTAGTGGATAAGGCTACTAAATTGATGATTCTGCAGTCAAGGTGTGAGGGCAGTGAAAATACACTGTCACATGTCCAGTTGATGACTACCACTGCCCATAGGAAAGTTACCGTGGTCGATGTAATTATATAAACCTAATGTATGTAACCCACATTTCTTTTAATTATTACTGTCTGTTAGTCAGAGCTAATACACACCGAGGTTCTCTTATTCCTAATAATTTTAAAATTCTGTATATTTAATTATACCTGGTGTAGGACTGGCGTCTTGTTATGACTTAGTCTATCCAGTTGATGTTCACTGCATTATATACATTTTGACGAATTCTCATATTTCACTACATGTAAATATGTATATTACAAAAATCTGGCAGCTTAAAAGTGGGCAGACAACTGACACCCACCGCCCGACAGCAGGCCACCCTTCCAACTCAGCAAATGGTTGTCCCACATTTTTGTCTACTGGAAAACCACGTTCATTTGTCTCTATAGTGAAACGCTAAAAGTTTTAATCGAAAAATAGTAAAATTGGCCATAGAAAGGTGATATCAAAGACCCAGTGAAGTTTTATAGAAAATAAAATAAAAGGAAAGGCCTTTAACACTTGAACGATGAACGGTGATTAACGTAGTTAAGGTTTTCCCTGCCTAAACCAAAGCCTCCTACTCCCGTAGCCCTTAAATACTCGGAGGACAGTGGTAGAAGGGCAGTTGATCCAAAACTCAGCCAGGGTAGTGCACCGTGATCCAAGAATATACATCTCTACCTCTTTTCAGCTGCTTCTACTAATTCACCTGAATATCCCTATTGTTTTACTGTACATGCTTAGAAAAGTGCTATACAGGGATTATTTTTACTTGGTATATTTAAGAATAACTTTAGTCGTAAAATAAATTTACTGTAGACTTGACATGCCCTATTTCTTAACATCTCTTGTGGAGATGTGATTATGCCCAGAAATAGTGAAAGATGTCTGTTTACATACCACGTGTTCGGCGACCAACAAGAAATGTGCAGCTTGTAGCGGCTCTCACCTCCGACCGGGAGTGTCCCAAAGTGGAGGAGAAGTGCAGGGTATCTAAGGTGCGACCTCAGAACCAACTGAACAATATGGAATATTGAGGCTCTCCTGTAGTGAAGAAACAAGAACGAAACAAAACGGAAGAACCGGAAAAGAAAAACGAGAGAGAACAAGAAGAAATAGAAATGATAATAAGATCATCAGAGTTAATTAATTCTCACGAGTCGTTACCAACCCTAGAAGACCAAGAAGGAGAGCAAGAAGAAAATAGTTAGTTAGGAAGAAACAAAGGAATAGATCAAACTAACATGACTATGGCCGTAATAACCATCGATGTTGATGGTCAGTAAACTAAATTAATGAGTGAACAAACACTTACCGCTCACTCCAGATATTTTCTCAATCGGCCATTTAAACACTCGAGACAACAAGCCCGAAGAGCAATCCCGATGTCGGGGTAACTACTGTAATTAGTAACCCGTCAAATGGATTCGTCAAATTCGAATGTCAATCCCGAACATCGGGCTACTATTTAGTAACACGAGCGCCGCAACTCGAGAGGGTTGGAACGCATATTCCAAGATAGGATAGATTTTATTTATTTTTTTGCTGTTGTCTCTAATATTGCTTATCCTGAGTATGGTACAGCAGGGTTCCTGTGATGATATACTGTAATTACATTACATATTTTAAGTTCTTGAAAGAATCGGCTCTATAAAGTGCAACATAGAGGTGATATCCCCGTTAGTCGGAATAATTGGTGCAGAGCTCTTCCGAGGACGAGAGATTTCCCGGATAACAAGACTCTCAAACCCTGAAAAATTCCACATCCCTAGAGTATAAACATTCTTTCATCCTCAGAGACCTGGGAAAAAAACCTGGAGAGTTTCAGGAAGTCATAAAAAATCCAGAAAATGTGCTTGATATTTAACCTCGAATTTGCTCCAAGGCCTGGAAACGTATTGTGTAAGATTCTTCGAATTTTCAGAAAATGAACCCGATTTTCAACCTCGAAAACTGGTAAACAGACCCAGAATGGAGAGAATTTTCTTGGAAAAACTCCGAGCCAATTTCAATTCTGAGTACTTAATGGAGCATTCTGAATGAAGATATTACTGCACTGTAATTACGGCCTGGTGATGTT
>NW_024723720.1:0-14342 GCF_018991925.1 Homarus americanus
CCTCTCTTTCCTTTCAGTTCCACCTCCTCCTCCTTCTAGTTCCTCTTGCTCCTCCTCCTCCCAATTCCTCTTGCTCCTTCTGCTTCTCCTGCTCCTCCCTCTACCCCTACTTCCTCCTCCTCCTCCAGGCAGTGTGATAAAGTACGTCTGATGGGACGAGACAATTAAAAAAAATGCATAAAACAATCTGACGATTTTTTTTTCTGTACGAACAAGTAGACGAAGACTAAGATAACAATATAAAGACTCAAATCTACGGAATAATATTGACCCTAACATGATATCCATTCCTCTTCTTCTCACCAAGATAACAAGAGTTTAGACTATTCTATTTTTATTCTATAGAAAGTTTACGATACATTAAGTAGAAAGTAACTCTTAAGATGGGATATATATATATTTTTTTTAGGGAAGGTGACGATGACTGATGAATGCTAGTAAGAGTATTTTGAGGGAAGGTTATGCTTGTGGAATAGTGTAATAGTGTATGGTGACATAAGAGTTACTTTTGTGATACATAAGGAATAGCGTCATTGTTATCCGATTCATTCATGTCTGTCTAGGTGGATATGGGTAACAGGTAACAAAAGAGAGGAAAGAGAATGAGAATTGTCAGCTTATTTTATTATGAATACGGAAGAATGAGTCAAGTAGAATGTTAAATTGCCCTAAGGAATTGGACAAGAGCAAGGTGGTGAAGGTGTGAATGCTGTCAGGACCAGTTTATTTGTGTTTAACAGGCGGCCAGATGACTGAGGAGAAATTGTAGGTCGTGAACGAGTCTTGGACACCTGGGCTCAATAGTCATTAAGGAAGACAAAGGTGAAGAATAAAGTGACGGGGAGTAAGTTGGAGGTGCTTCGGTGACAACCAACTGAGAATTTAGTGAGAGTAAGAACAGTGTATGAAGACATTAATCTTCTTAATTCTTGCATCCACAGAGAAACATTCACTTCACAGACTCGCCTAAAACTTCACCCGAGGTTTCAAAAGAGATGAAAGTGAAAATAGTTAGGAACAGTTCTGATTCAGTTTACTCAATGCTGCTGTATATGTTCAGTACAGTATAGGAGGCAGCGTGTCCGGCACTGCACTCGACCACCTCCATTTCCCCAGCTGTGTCGAATGGGTGTTCCCGAAGCTAGAACCAGAGACCATCTTAGGAAAAGTAATCTTATATTTCTGTGTATATTATGGAAAACAATTAAACAACGGTAAAGGAATTACAAATGTCGAAAGATGTGTCAGTGAAAAACCGTGATTAAAAAATGGAATGAGTGAAGTTGAGGAAATGTATAAAGTTGTATGGGGTGAGAAACTACGAGAGGGCGAAGTGAGGTGTCATAGTCTCGTAGAAATCATGATGGATGAGCGGAGTGAGAAGATAATTTATGACAGTGAGGGTGAAGGTAGGAGCAGAGAGAGAGACACAGGAGATGGGTCGAGTCGGTGAATGAGCGATCAATGTCTCGTGATACTTGAGTAGATGATCTGTGGGGGTAGGAGGTGTGTCCGATGGAGACGTTCTGTGTACGAGATTTATGGGAAGGAATGTAGACATAGGTCTTACTCGACATCCCAAAGCAATAAACATCGGAATATCGGAAAAATCTTGCCAAAAGAAGTTACAATTTCATTTCGGAAAGGAGTGAAATCAGTGTTGAACAATGATGAACAGTGTTTAACGCCAGCAGCTGAAAGTCGTGGTCAAGTTAACCATCACGCAGTGAGGTCCCAAGTACCCATGATGTGCCGGCGATATGTTAATCCATTCACAATTGGAGACCTGGGAACGGTGAAACACTGACTTAGTTCCTGTAGCACCAGACCACGCGGTGTCCCAACACTGTCCCATGGTGTTACGACGCCACATAGTGAGGGAGTCACTACACCACGTGAAGTCCCTCATATCATCTGTGAGAGAGTTACTGCACCACGTGAGGCCCCTCATAACACCATCTGTGAACAAGCTACAACACACCTCAGCGCACGTGACCTACGTGACCTCACACAGAAGGATAAGAGACCAGCCCCTGCCATCCACTGTGAACAATAATGTGTTTGTTCACTTCATGCTCCTTTTCCTTACTCTAATGTCAATGAATGTAATAAGTAATTTCTGTCCATTGCATATTTTCAGGTTTCTGGCTGCTGAACCTTTTCAATAATGAACTGAAGGTCGCAAGGGAGGCGAAGTCAAACGCGAGAAAAGATTGGACCAATACAGTCAGACACCGGCGAGCTAACTGATAACGACGGAGAAATGAGCAATAATCTGAATAGATATTTTCAACAGTTTTCACCACAGAAAATTTAAAAATGATACCCGAGGCACCGACGATATACAGGGATAGTGAAGAAAATAGATTAAGCGAGATAGTAGTGACTAGTAACGATGTTACTAAGCAAATAGACAAGCTAAAGCCTTATAAGTCACCAGGTCCCGATGAGATATTTCTCAGAGTATTAAAGGAATGTAGGGAAGAGCTTAGTATATCCATAGCAAATCTGTTTAATATGTCCTTAAAAACGGAGGCAGTACCTGAATCCTGGAGGATAACGAATGTAATAACGATTTTCAAGAAGGGAGACAGATCACTATCCTCTAACTACCGTCCATCAGTTTAACATCAATTGCAGGCAAATTACTGGAAGCAGTAATTTCAAACTCTATTCGATATCACCTGGAGAAGCACAAGTTGATCAACGATTCCCAACATAGCTTCCCAAGCGGGCTGTTCTCGAATCAGTGGACGACGGGCACGACTATAATGTGGTACATTTTGACTTTAGCAAAGCCTTCGACAGAGTCCCCCACGAAAGACTAATAAGAAAAGTGGAGGCTCATGGCATTGGAGGAGATATTCTAAAATGGATTAGGGCATGGTTACAGGACAAGAACCGGCGAGTGAGCATTAACGGCAGTAAATCCGATTGTAGTAACGTCACTAGTGGAATACCCCAAAGCTGAGAACTTGAATCATTATTATATATATATATATATATATATATATATATATATATATATATATATATATATATATATATATATATATATATATATATATATATGCGACATAGATATCGGCGTAGACAGCAACATAAGTAAATTTCCCGATGACACTAAAATAGGGCGAGTAATTAAATCTGACGAGGACTCCGTAAAACTATAGGAAGACCTAAAAAAAAAATTCGAATGGTCTGAAAAATGGCAGATGAAATTCAATGTGGACAAATGTAACTTAGTCTAAGAGATGAAATCAAAGAAACCAGACACCAGATGCTATAGAGAAATCCGAGTGTGAGAAAGATTAAGGAGTAATGATAAGTAGGAATCTTAAACCAAGTTAATGTGTATTTGCTCGAAACAAGGCTAACAAAGTACTTGGGTTCATACAAAGAAGTGTTAGTTACAAGGCTAGCGAAGTCATACTAAAACAATATCATGCGCTTGTGACACCTCACTTGGATTACGCAGTTCAATTCTGGTCACCGTACTACAGAATGGATATTAAGGCCCTAGAAGGAATTCAGAGGAGAATGACAAAACTAATCTCGGGCATTAGGAACCTTGAGTACAGAGACAGGTTAAAGCATCTTAATTTGCACTCCCTCGAGAGAGGTAGAGTGAGGGGCGATATGATCGAGGTGTATTAATTTAAGTCAGGGCTGAACAATTGTGACATTACAAAAGTACTCAAAACTATCCTACCAGGAGCGAACTCGTAACAATGGTTTTAAATTAGACAAATTTAGATTTAGGCACGAAATAGGTAAACATTGGTTTGGAATAGAGTAATGGACGAGTGGAACAAGTTTTCAAAAATCATCATTAACTCGAATACGCTGGATAGCTTCAAACATATGTTGGGTGGATATATGAGCAATAGGGGTTGGGTGTAAATGGGACTGCCCAGTACGGGCCAATAGGCCCTCTGCAGTTTCCTCCATTCTTATGTTCTTATGTTATCAAAACATACATACAATTACCAAATTCTGATTATTATTATTATTATTATTATCATTATTATTATTATTATTGAGAGTTCTTAGCAAGTCGTGTCACATTATAAATTGCGAATATTTATCTTAGGTGTTTCTAGGGACTACCATCTTCCCGTTCCCTTCCTATCCATGCCTTACGATCCTGTAAACAATGGTTCCTCTTCCCTCTTCCCCAAAACACACTTTCATTCCCTCGAAAAGCAATTTCCTCTCCTTAAGCAAACACGTTTTTCACTCTCCAATACTACATCTTTCTTCCTGGTAAAAAAAAAATCCATGAAAATCGTCTCTGTGATTCTCAAAATAATGAATTTAGAATTGTATTCCTATAAAAAAAGGAATGAAATCATATAAATTCTCCCTCGCTTTAATAGGAGACAAAATATTATCGAATAAATTGGTAACATACACAGCTGGGAGCGTCGAGGGTGGTGACAGCAGCAAGTGACTATCATAACATGGTGTGACGAGTGACGACCGTAACAAACGTTGAGAAAACTCGGCGTGACGTAGTGTGGAGCCGCCAACATTAATAACCAACAGCCCTCATCGTTGTTCTTGGCCGAGCAAGGCTCAGGTGGGGGCGGCTGGGGGGGGGGAAGGGGAAGGGGGTGTCTACTCACATGTTAAATTAAATACAAATGCCATGAAGAGTAAATGACAATGGATTCTTGTCGCGTACACAAAATTAACTTCCATACTCTATTTTACGCTATTCACTCTGTGTACATATTACATAATAAGAGAAATACATATACTTAAATTTAAGAATTGTTATCAAACACAACATACTACACTGTTCGTTCTACGACCATACCACAAGACATGACAGTCTGCCCAGCACAGCAGTTACCAACAACGGAACTTACACAACAGATCTTCACTACACTATATCTCATATAACATAAAGAATGACATATTTCACTGAAGTGTTACAAACATCGGAACTGAAACAAGAACGCCAGGGTCACCGTACAGTTCACCGACGAAAGGAATGAGAGAAACACGAACCAATTTAGCATAAACACTATGATCACTACATAAAGAAGAGGTCTTTACTTCAACACCTCAACTACTACAGAAGGAAGGGAGGAGAGGCCACGCTATACACGCCGGTATTAACCACAACAGCACCGGCAACATGAGAACTTTACACTACATAAATAAACGGCAGTTAAAAATATCGACGACGCCCCTACAAGTTTAAATAGTAATAATAAATATCTTTAAGCCACTAGTGAGGACTACTCGATAGTAACACCAGCTTCACCACCGTATTCATCGCTGGTGCTCACTTCGGCTCACATGATACACACGGTCTAGGGCTCTCTCACATTAACCCAAACTATGGTACCCTCAACTGCCTTAGTTTATGTTTGATCTACTCTGGTCATACATATATCCATTTAATTAAATTTTCTTACCCTGGTTATAACTTTAAATAAAACTGGAAATGACATCGTATTTGTGACAGAGTATAAAAAAAAAGTTTGGCGAGAGTTTCTTCTTTCAGTCAAAGTTTGAACAAAGTTTGGGCAAAGGTTCTTATTGGTGCCAAAGTTTCAATAAAAACTTCAATCGTGATCAAATGCTCCTCGATAAAACGCGACCTAAGTTAAGTTTGTGTATATTACAGGAGACAGCAAGAAATGGTGTCTCTTGCCATACCATTACCCTTCAACCCCATGTGAGCCACTGGCACTGGTAGTAGACTGGCACTGTATGGAGACTGTCACTGTTTGGAGATTGGTACTGGTCTCCTACCAGTACCAATCGCCACTAGTACCCGTCTCCCACCAGTACCAGTCTCCTACCAGTACTTACATACACATCCCCAATACCAGACAACCCCTTACAGGCGTCAATATACCATCCCCATTTTATTTAGCATGAAGGGAACCAGGTGGTGCACCAGTTGTAAGGTGTTGAAGATGTCCTCACAGCTGGCGTAATGTAAATGTGTGCTACAGATGGTACAGGTGGAAGAGGGGCAGTATTACATGAGTAATGGGTGTTAATTTGTGTTTGTTAGATGGTGGTGTTATTTGTTCACATATATGTGTAAAGTGGGTCTTGTTCTTCTATGTCATCATGGAGGCTCTTGGCCACCAGCTGTGTGTTTTAGTAGTTCCTTCTTCTTTTAACTGGGAGAATAATGGGTCCTCCAACTCTTCAAGTTTGCTCCATATTCTCTGCACTTGGCTGTGTGTACGTGTGTTCAGTGGTTCGATATTGTATAATTCGTGAAGTTCTTGTATTTTGGTGGTGTATGGCGGGAGTTTCTTTGATGCTCTACGGATAGCTTTGTTTTGTACTGATTGAAGTTTAAGTTGGCTGGTTTTGCTGATCGTGCTGAGTGGTATTGGCGGATACTCCAGGTGGGGGCGGACAAGTGCTTTGAGTAGGTGTAGTTGAATTTTGGTGTCCATTTTGCTACAGGTAACAGAGGTGGCACAGGTAACACAGGTGGTACAGGTAACACAGGTGGAAGAGGTAACACAGGTGGTACAGGTAACACAGGTGATACAGGTAACACAGGTGGTGGTGCATGTAACACAGGTGGTGGTGCATGTAACACAGGTGGTGCAGGTAACACAGGTGGTGCAGGTAACACAGGTGGTGTAGGTAACACAGGTGGTGTAGGTAACACAGGTGGTGCAGGTAACACATGTGGTGCAGGTAACACAGGTGGTGCAGGTAACACAGGTGGTGCAGGTAACACAGGTGGTGCAGGTAACACAGGTGGTGCAGGTAACACAGGTGGTGCAGGTAACACAGGTGGTGCAGGTAATACAGGTGGTGCAGGTAACAGGTGGTGGTAACACAGGTGGTGCAGGTAACACAGGTGGTGCAGGTAACACAGGTGGTGCAGGTAACACAGGTGGTGCAGGTAAATACAGGTGGTGCAGGTAACAGGTGGTGCAGGTAACACAGGTGGTGCACAGTAGGTAACACAGGTGGAAGAGGTAACACAGGTGGCAGGTAAACACAGGTGATACAGGTAACACAGGTGGTGGTATGTAACACAGGTGGTGGTGCATGTAACACAGGTGGTGCAGGTAACACAGGTGGTGCAGGTAACACAGGTGGTGAAAATACAGGTGGTGTAGGTAACACAGGTGGGTGCAGGTAACACATGTGGTGGTAACACAGGTGCAGGTAACACAGGTGGTGCATGTAACACAGGTGGTGCAGGTAACACAGGTGGCAGAGGTAACACAGGTGGTGCAGGTAACACAGGTGTGCAGGTAACACAGGTGGTGCAGGTAACACAGGTGGTGCAGGTAACACAGGTGGTGCAGGTAACACAGGTGGTGTAGGTAACACAGGTGGTGCAGGTAACACAGGTGGTGCAGGTAACACAGGTGGTGCAGGTAACACAGGTGGTGTAGGTAGTACAGGAAAAATGGTTGTACAAGTAACACGTAGTACAAGTAAAAGGTGATGCAGGTAATAGGTTACGTGTATGTTGTAAGTAATAATTAATTTTGCTGTTTAACATTAAGTGAAAATTAATGTGTGTGTGTGTGTGTAAATGTGTGTACTCATATTATCGTCCGAGTACGTGTGTGAGTGTATACATCTGAAATGTGACTCATTGTTATAGTATTATATTAAACCGAGTGGGAGAAATGTACTTGTAAACACATCCTTATTAGGGTTTCCCACAGTCGAATCGAATTACTGTTTACTATTGTTTGTGTATCTGCACTGACTACGTACGATGTTTGTACACTTGTTCTGTCTATGTAAGATGTTTGTATCCCTGAATTATGTAAACTGGTGAATCATCGTAAACTTGTATACAGATTTTACTGAATATTTAAATATTATGGCAAGTTATTAACCCAAACACTACATATTTTCAGATCTCAAACGATGTTCACCTGTAAATACCAAATACTTTTCAAGAGCACGTCGACCGAGGAGTAAAGCCCATATGAAAAAAAATATAATTAAATCACGATTATCTTTTCTTATCAAGTGTAAAACATCAATTTATATTTATTTATTTATTTTATTAACATTACGATTTTTTCTTGCCGAGTAGCAGGACAGGTGCTGATTTCTTTAGTAGTACGTTACTCCACCGACGATTTTTTCCACTATTGGGAAAGACAAGCAATATTTTAATTAGTCTGATGCAGAACGTATAACTGCTTGCTTGATATGTTTTTTTGGCCGTAGAAATTGTGTTATTTTGTTGGTTCCGTGAGTTTGCAAGGTGTTACTTGTGTTTCTTCTTCTTTCTTTTACTCTTCTCGTTACCAGGCAGTTAACCATAGGACGTGGGTCGCACAGACACGATATTTTGGTGGACCCGTGGCTTTTCAAGATTGTTGTCTGAACGTGTGAAGGTTAGTAGTGTATTGGGAGGAAGTTGGCTGAGGACTTCAAGTTGACTCGGTAAATGTTCAGTGGCTACGGGAGCGCAAGGTAATTAAGTTCTGCTGAAAATATTGTCCTCTCCTAAGTTTACGGTGCAGAGTCATTATATACATGACACAAACCAGAGATAGTCGACTTAACTAATGATGTGAACACTGTCTTAAGCACAACACAACTCACACTGGATCTACTGCAGTAGTCTCCAATAAATATGTGTTTATCTCTACGTTTCTCCTGTAATTTTTCCCCCTTTCATTTAAATATGTCCATGTAAGTAAGATAAAATATGTGATAAATGATATATTAAAATATGCTCGTTCTTTTGATGTTTAAAGTCTTACTGAACTAACTATGAAAGGTGGCATGAAATATTAATAAAGTCGCATCTTGTTGTTTTATGTTTGGACTGGTGTCGTCCTTTGTGTCACACTTAAGAACAAGGCAGTCCAGGAACGAAGACACTGTTAATACCGACAACCCAGGACCAGTAACTTCCTCTTCTCCTTCATAGTGAAAGACGTCCTTGCAGATGACCCCTCGTCGCGTTTTGTGAGATGTGGCAACTCTGTGGAATGCTTATCTAGCATCCTTAGTCTGGCTACTATTGCGAGGTTTCTTAGAGCCATTCCGGGAGTTTTAATACTATATAAACAAACACAAAAGTTCCACATCTCACAAAACGCATCAACCACTGTACCAGGTATAACTGCAGGCGACTGTAAATCTACGGGTCATATGGATTCAGAAAAGGTGAGGTTTATAAGTTTAACTGTCTACTTTCGGGAGGAACTAAACACAAAACATATAAACAGAGAGAGAGACACATGGAGATACACCAAGGTCGCGGAGCACAGATGTAAACAGAGGAGCCACAATACCCCATCACCTCTCGTACATTCGCTTAAACCGACCACCAGCACCCCATATAACCTCACCACCATTAATCAACCACCATGTACCAGAACCATCCCATCACTACCTCACAAAGCCATCTGCGTCCACCCGAGACTTCAACTTAACCGAGCTTTAATTATCCCCATAGAACTACTCTCATCCATCTTCAGGTAGTCAAGTCCAATTACCTTAACCTGTCCTCCTTGAACACATTATATCCACCCAACTCAACCCCTGCACCGTCACCCACCCACCCCCCACAACCACCTGCACCCATCTCCACCCACCCTCTTGCCAACTACCGAGAATCCATCTGCTCACACCCTCCCACAGGTGCTTGACAATGGAAACATTATGTTTTGTATATAAACCTGGCAACGACCTGAGTGTTAAAAATAACTCTACCCCCCGACAGGGAGTCAATGAAACTCAAAGCTTCGACAAACCGAAATCACCGGGACATCTCCTCCTTACCAACTGCCATTCTTATCTCTTTACCAAAACACTACTGATGCTCGCAAAGGTGAGAGGAAGGATAACAATGACGAACAACACTGGGAGGATTAGGAAGACAAATAGATGGAGATGATACAGTGGGAGAAGGACGAAGGGAGATGAGGTTATTTTTAATAATAATACTACAGATGATGATGATGATGAATGATGATGATGATGATGATGAGATATAGCGACCGTCACCAACTCAGAGGGAAGAAGAGGAGAACGAGCAGAGCCGAAAATGAGAAAGAAGAGGATAAAAAAAAGGGAAAATGTTAGAGAAAAAATAAGAAGAAAGGGAAATAAAAAGTTGGGGAGATCAGGAGGAGCAACAATAAAATGAAATGGAAGAAGAAAGAAAAATACATAAAGAAGAGGACGAAGAAAATTGAAAATAGTAGTAAAGACGAACAAATGAAGAGACGAGAGAATATATAAGAACAAATGGAAGAAGAAATGAGAAGTAAGGATGTGGAGGAGGAAGAGGAATGAAGGAAAACCATTAAAACTTAGCAGGATGAAGAGGCAAGTCTACTTAAGCCACACGAGACAAAATACTGTATCCGTGAGCGTCAGCACAGCTTATGTCAGCGTTACATCCCCACCTCCCCTCCCCTCCTCCTGACACCTCCGAACTACCCTGATACCTACCCTGACACTTTCACTTTACCCTGACACCTCTACCTTCTCCTGACATCTCCACCTTCTCCCGATACCCCCACCTTCTCCCGACACCTCCACCCCCCCTAACACCTACACCCCCTGACACACTCTACCCTCCCTAACACCTACACCCCCTGACACCGACACCTCGTGAGCATGAGTGGTATGACAAGAGCGATTCACGGCCACACCTGCAGCAAGGAGACAAGAGGAAACATGAAAGCAGAGAATGAACAAAAATATCTATTATACTTTCCTGTGTTGATTCACTGCACAAACTCCACGAAAAGTTTACGACACAATATTTAAACTTGAGGTGTAATAATAATAAAGTCTCACGGTCTAATTCCATAAAACGTCTGACAAAACAATGATAAATTATGAGAGTGATATATGAGTGCAGTAAACCATAAAAGAATAGATAGATAAATAAATAAATAAATAAATAAATAAATAAATAAATAAATAAAAGAGACAAGGAATACATCAATACGAATTACAAATATATATTAGCAGCAGTTCTGGTGATAAAAAAAATATATATATTTGCAACTACCCTTGAGTTCTGTCAGTCTCCAGTTGGCACTCGTGGTCGATGCAAATCTCAGATGGCGGGTGAGGGATACTGGCACTAAGGAGCATAGTGCCTTGGTTGTTTTGGCACTCACCCTCCCCTCTGACGTATATTTCTACACACACACACACACACACACACACACACACACACACACCATTAAATCAAATTTTTTGTAGTAGTATTTCCTAATAGTGGAAGCAGACGAGACATATTTAGTAAAGGTCACTGACGTATACAGTACTTCCACACAATAAAACCAGAGTGGCCACAAGTTCATTATTATTTTTGTTAATTGCAATTGTGAAAATATGCAATACAATTAACTACCAGGAGTTTTTGACGTTAACTCAGACGATACAATGGTCTATTACACAAGTTTAGCCAAGAGAGAAATGCAGTTATCATCTATATGTCTAATTTCCTTGATTCGCTGTGCAAGAATAAACACAAAAATATGTGGATCGAGTAATAATGAGCTGCCCCCTACAGTTTCAACGTGTAGTGATGGACTGTACTTACTGCTTTTTGGTGAAAATTCGTGTTTTTAAGTTAATCGAGGATGCTTTAGACATTAATGGATATGAGCCTGTGAAATAATTCTTGCCATACAGATGTAGTCTTCAAATAAATCCCCACAGATGATGTTATGAGGGACCTCGCTTGGTGCAGTAAGTCCCTCACAGTGTTGGGTCTCGTGCTACTGAAGTGTGTTGGGTCTCGTGCTACTGAAGTGTGTTGGGTCTCGTGCTCCTGAAGTGTGTTGGGTCTCGTGCTCCTGAAGTGTGTTGGGTCTCGTGCTCCTGAAGTGTGTTGGGTCTCGTGCTGCTGAAGTGTGTTGGGTCTCGTGCTACTGAAGTGTGTTGGGTCTCGTGCTACTGAAGTGTGTTGGGTCTCGTGCTCCTGAAGTGTGTTGGGTCTCGTGCTCCTGAAGTGTGTTGGGTCTCGTGCTCCTGAAGTGTGTTGGGTCTCGTGCTGCTGAAGTGTGTTGGGTCTCGTGCTACTGAAGTGTGTTGGGTCTCGTGCAACTGAAGTGCGTTGGGTCTCGTGCAACTGAAGTGCGTTGGGTCTCGTGCAACTGAAGTGCGTTGGGTCTCGTGCTACTGAAGAATGTTTGGTCTCGTGCTACTGAACTGTGCCGGGGAGATAAGTGAAGTAAATCAATCTTGCACATTGCGAATAAACTCGTCAAGAATGAAGAACTATTTAACAGAACTGGGAGTAAAAGGTTTATTAAATGACCATACAACACTATATCCCAGATGACCTAATGACAAACTATCTCCATCTGTGATCAATTTCTCCTGGAACACCGAGTGAGTAACAAAGATCTGGATATATCCTGTATATTAGTGATTTATGGTTGGAGACATCAGAACGAATTCCTTGTTTGCGATACTGCCATCTACTTAACGACTTTCTGCGAGTTGCTTTTGTGAGTCAAGAGGAAAAAGAAAAAAAAGAGAGAGAGAGAGAGAGAGAGAGAGAGAGAGACACCCTTATGAGTGACTAACACGTAGATAGTCTAACACATGCGTCTGTCAATCCATATGAGATTTCCTCCACTAACTTATGCTTCTTTCTCTTAACAAATTAACCTCTAACAATAGAAATAAAAACAATGCAGACAGATCTTCCTTGCTCCTCGCTGTCACCCAGGCATTGACATATTCTTAACACCCTACACTTCTTCTCTGGCAGATACTGTATACCTTGGACGTGATCAAACAGCTCTCTTACACCCTATTTAAAGCCTCGATAATCATACAAGGAAATCAGCCAACTTATGAATCCTCCTCTACCAAAGATGATTATTATAACAGGTGCTCATCACAGACTGACAATAATGAGTTAGCGGATGCGGAGTTCATTGAACCTGAACAGTGCCAATACTTCCAAAATATCTTGTAGGAAGAAATTGTGTGTGTCAGTGTTTACAATGTCTAAATTGCTTGTTTATTCAATCCCACCTAGCTAATTAATTAATACTAATAATAATGATAATATTAATACTAGTAATTTTGTCCTCTTTCATAAACCAAAACACTTCGACGAGTTGGGTGTCACATTACTTCACCAAACCGTAACCTAGTGGTCTCCTTCCTCACGTAGTCTCCCACCCATGTACAGTACCCTACAGAGGACGTTCAATACATGATAATTTCCCGATTACTATCAGCCATTTAGTAGGGACAGTTGTCATTTAAGTGTGCATACAATACCCCACTCAAACGTTGTGATAGCATCTTAACTACCAAAGAGAACTTTAATGTATTACTGTTCCTAGAGACTTGTTTGTAATTAACGTTGCAATAAAAGACGACAGCCTCTTAAACACGGTGTTCAAACCTGACGTTTCCCGGTTCACCTGCTGAAGGTGTCAAATTAGATGTTTGAGACACCTACCTGTAAGGAATAACACATAAAGGCTGAGGAAGAACTACGATCTTCCTTTCATCCTCAAAAGTCAATGTGTGACAGAGAGATATGCCAAATATTGTGACTGGTGGAGGACATTAATGTCATGATAGGAAAAACACCCGAGGGGGGATAATACCTGTAGGGTCCTTACACCTGTCATCCAGCACGTGGGTGTCGCGGGCTAGAGTCCAACTGAGGCGTCACTGTCAGGACCATCATTACCTGTTGCTCAACGAACCCGAGAGAGTGTGTTTTACCCACTTTAATAAAACTATATTTATTCTTCTTAAAATACATATACTATTATGAGAATCCGGGTGTAAATGTAGTGATGACAACTGAAGAAAGTTTACAAACTCGTCTCGTTAAGGGATCTTTAAGTAAACAAAACATCTTTCTTCAGCAGCACAGCCGCGAGGAGTAGCCAACAAACTGTTTGTTATAATATTAGGATCAAAGCAAAACTTATTGCTTCAAATTTTGTTTTCCACTCATCTTTCCTTTATTTTGTCTTTTTTTCTTGATTCACCTGTTACATCTACCATCAGCGTTATGCAACGAAGACACGCATACCCAGGAAGACATCTAGGACGTGCATACCCAGGAAGACATCTAGGACGTGCATACCCAGGAAGACATCTAGGACGTGCATACCCAGGAAGACATCTAGGACGTGCATACCCAGGAAGACATCTAGGACGTGCATGCCCAGGAAGACATCTAGGACGTGCATGCCCAGGAAGACATCCAGGACGTGCATACCCAGGAAGACATCTAGGACGTGCATGCCCAGGAAGACATCTAGGACGTGCATACCCAGGAAGACATCTAGGACGTGCATGCCCAGGAAGACATCTAGGACATAGGACGTGCCCAGGAAGACACTAGGACGTGCATG
>NW_024723720.1:14442-26342 GCF_018991925.1 Homarus americanus
ATATTTTCAGATCTCAAACGATGTTCACCTGTAAATACCAAATACTTTTCAAGAGCACGTCGACCGAGGAGTAAAGCCCATATGAAAAAAAATATAATTAAATCACGATTATCTTTTCTTATCAAGTGTAAAACATCAATTTATATTTATTTATTTATTTTATTAACATTACGATTTTTTCTTGCCGAGTAGCAGGACAGGTGCTGATTTCTTTAGTAGTACGTTACTCCACCGACGATTTTTTCCACTATTGGGAAAGACAAGCAATATTTTAATTAGTCTGATGCAGAACGTATAACTGCTTGCTTGATATGTTTTTTTGGCCGTAGAAATTGTGTTATTTTGTTGGTTCCGTGAGTTTGCAAGGTGTTACTTGTGTTTCTTCTTTCTTTTACTCTTCTCGTTACCAGGCAGTTAACCATAGGACGTGGGTCGCACAGACACGATATTTTGGTGGACCCGTGGCTTTTCAAGATTGTTGTCTGAACGTGTGAAGGTTAGTAGTGTATTGGGAGGAAGTTGGCTGAGGACTTCAAGTTGACTCGGTAAATGTTCAGTGGCTACGGGAGCGCAAGGTAATTAAGTTCTGCTGAGAATATTGTCCTCTCCTAAGTTTACGGTGCAGAGTCATTATAAACATGACACAAACCAGAGATAGTCGACTTAACTAATGATGTGAACACTGTTATAAGCACAACACAACTCACACTGGATCTACTGCAGTACTCTCCAATAAATATGTGTTTATCTCTACGTTTCTCCTGTAATTTTTCCCCCTTTCATTTAAATATGTCCATGTAAGTAAGATAAAATATGTGATAAATGATATATTAAAATATGCTCGTTCTTTTGATGTTTAAAGTCTTACTGAACTAACTATGAAAGGTGGCATGAAATATTAATAAAGTCGCATCTTGTTGTTTTATGTTTGGACTGGTGTCGTCCTTTGTGTCACACTTAAGAACAAGGCAGTCCAGGAACGAAGACACTGTTAATACCGACAACCCAGGACCAGTAACTTCCTCTTTTCCTTCATAGTGAAAGACGTCCTTGCAGATGACCCCTCGTCGCGTTTTGTGAGATGTGGCAACTCTGTGGAATGCTTATCTAGCATCCTTAGTCTGGCTACTATTGCGAGGTTTCTTAAAGCCATTCCGGGAGTTTTAATACTATATAAACAAACACAAAAGTTCCACATCTCACAAAACGCACCAACCACTGTACCAGGTATAACTGCAGGCGACTGTAAATCTACGGGTCATATGGATTCAGAAAAGGTGAGGTTTATAAGTTTAACTGTCTAGTTTCGGGAGGAACTAAACACAAAACATATAAACAGAGAGAGAGACACATGGAGATACACCAAGGTCGCGGAGCACAGATGTAAACAGAGGAGCCACAATACCCCATCACCTCTCGTACATTCGCTTAAACCGACCACCAGCCCCCCATATAACCTCACCACCATTAATCAACCACCATGTACCAGAACCATCCCAGCATATATCCATCACTACCTCACAAAGCCATCTGCGTCCACCCGAGACTTCAACTTAACCGAGCTTTAATTATCCCCATAGAACTACTCTCATCCATCTTCAGGTAGTCAAGTCCAATTACCTTAACCTGTCCTCCTTGAACACATTATATCCACCCAACTCAACCCCTGCACCGTCACCCACCCACCCCCCACAACCACCTGCACCCATCTCCACCCACCCTCTTGCCAACTACCGAGAATCCATCTGCTCACACCCTCCCACAGGTGCTTGACAATGGAAACATTATGTTTTGTATATAAACCTGGCAACGACCTGAGTGTTAAAAATAACTCTACCCCCCGACAGGGAGTCAATGAAACTCAAAGCTTCGACAAACCGAAATCACCGGGACATCTCCTCCTTACCAACTGCCATTCTTATCTCTTTACCAAAACACTACTGATGCTCGCAAAGGTGAGAGGAAGGATAACAATGACGAACAACACTGGGAGGATTAGGAAGACAAATAGATGGAGATGATACAGTGGGAGAAGGACGAAGGGAGATGAGGTTATTTTTAATAATAATACTACAGATGATGATGATGATGAATGATGATGATGATGATGATGAGATATAGCGACCGTCACCAACTCAGAGGGAAGAAGAGGAGAACGAGCAGAGCCGAAAATGAGAAAGAAGAGGATAAAAAAAAGGGAAAATGTTAGAGAAAAAATAAGAAGAAAGGGAAATAAAAAGTTGGGGAGATCAGGAGGAGCAACAATAAAATGAAATGGAAGAAGAAAGAAAAATACATAAAGAAGAGGACGAAGAAAATTGAAAATAGTAGTAAAGACGAACAAATGAAGAGACGAGAGAATATATAAGAACAAATGGAAGAAGAAATGAGAAGTAAGGATGTGGAGGAGGAAGAGGAATGAAGGAAAACCATTAAAACTTAGCAGGATGAAGAGGCAAGTCTACTTAAGCCACACGAGACAAAATACTGTATCCGTGAGCGTCAGCACAGCTTATGTCAGCGTTACATCCCCACCTCCCCTCCCCTCCTCCTGACACCTCCGAACTACCCTGATACCTACCCTGACACTTTCACTTTACCCTGACACCTCTACCTTCTCCTGACATCTCCACCTTCTCCCGATACCCCCACCTTCTCCCGACACCTCAACCCCCCCCAACACCTACACCCCCTGACACACTCTACCCTCCCTAACACCTACACCCCCTGACACCGACACCTCGTGAGCATGAGTGGTATGACAAGAGCGATTCACGGCCACACCTGCAGCAAGGAGACAAGAGGAAACATGAAAGCAGAGAATGAACAAAAATATCTATTATACTTTCCCGTGTTGATTCACTGCACAAACTCCACGAAAAGTTTACGACACAATATTTAAACTTGAGGTGTAATAATAATAAAGTCTCACGGTCTAATTCCATAAAACGTCTGACAAAACAATGATAAATTATGAGAGTGATATATGAGTACAGTAAACCATAAAAGAATAGATAGATAAATAAATAAATAAATAAATAAATAAATAAATAAATAAAAGAGACAAGGAATACATCAATACGAATTACAAATATATATTAGCAGCAGTTCTGGTGATAAAAAATATATATATATTTGCAACTACCCTTGAGTTCTGTCAGTCTCCAGTTGGCACTCGTGGTCGATGCAAATCTCAGATGGCGGGTGAGGGATACTGGCACTAAGGAGCATAGTGCCTTGGTTGTTTTGGCACTCACCCTCCCCTCTGACGTATATTTCTACACACACACACACACACACACACACACACACACACACACCATTAAATCAAATTTTTTGTAGTAGTATTTCCTAATAGTGGAAGCAGACGAGACATATTTAGTAAAGGTCACTGACGTATACAGTACTTCCACACAATAAAACCAGAGTGGCCACAAGTTCATTATTATTTTTGTTAATTGCAATTGTGAAAATATGCAATACAATTAACTACCAGGAGTTTTTGACGTTCGCTCAGACGATACAATGGTCTATTACACAAGTTTAGCCAAGAGAGAAATGCAGTTATCATCTATATGTCTAATTTCTTTGATTCGCTGTGCAAGAATAAACACAAAAATATATGGATCGAGTAATAATGAGCTGCCCCCTACAGTTTCAACGTGTAGTGATGGACTGTACTTACTGCTTCTTGGTGAAAATTCGTGTTTTTAAGTTAATCGAGGATGCTTTAGACATTAATGGATATGAGCCTGTGAAATAATTCTTGCCATACAGATGTAGTCTTCAAATAAATCCCCACAGATGATGTTATGAGAGACCTCGCTTGGTGCAGTAAGTCCCTCACAGTGTTGGGTCTCGTGCTACTGAAGTGTGTTGGGTCTCGTGCTACTGAAGTGTGTTGGGTCTCGTGCTACTGAAGTGTGTTGGGTCTCGTGCTACTGAAGAGTGTTGGGTCTCGTGCTACTGAAGTGTGTTGGGTCTCGTGCTACTGAAGTGTGTTGGGTCTCGTGCTACTGAAGAATGTTGGGTCTCGTGCTACTGAACTGTGCCGGGGAGATAAGTGAAGTAAATCAATCTTGCACATTGCGAATAAAGTCGTCAAGAATGAAGAACTATTTAACAGAACTGAGAGTAAAAGGTTTATTAAATGACCATACATCACTGTATCCCAGATGACCTAATGACAAACTATCTCCATCTGTGATCAATTTCTCCTGGAACACCGAGTGAGTAACAGAGATCTGGATATATCCTGTATATTAGTGATTTATGGTTGGAGACATCAGAACGAATTCCTTGTTTGCGATACTGCCATCTACTTAACGACTTTCTGCGAGTTGCTTTTGTGAGTCAAGAGGAAAAAGAAAAAAAAGAGAGAGAGAGAGAGAGAGAGAGAGAGAGAGACACCCTTATGAGTGACTAACACGTAGATAGTCTAACACATGCGTCTGTCAATCCATATGAGATTTCCTCCACTAACTTATGCTTCTTTCTCTTAACAAATTAACCTCTAACAATAGAAATAAAAACAATGCAGACAGATCTTCCTTGCTCCTCGCTGTCACCCAGGCATTGACATATTCTTAACACCCTACACTTCTTCTCTGGCAGATACTGTATACCTTGGACGTGATCAAACAGCTCTCTTACACCCTATTTAAAGCCTCGATAATCATACAAGGAAATCAGCCAACTTATGAATCCTCCTCTACCAAAGATGATTATTATAACAGGTGCTCATCACAGACTGACAATAATGAGTTAGCGGATGCGGAGTTCATTGAACCTGAACAGTGCCAATACTTCCAAAATATCTTGTAGGAAGAAATTGTGTGTGTCAGTGTTTAAAATATGTCTAAATTGCTTGTTTATTCAATCCCAACTAGCTAATTAATTAATACTAATAATAATGATAATATAAATAATAGTAATTTTGTCCTCTTTCATAAACCAAAACACTTCGACGAGTTGGGTGTCACATTACTTCACCAAACCGTAACCGCTAGTGGTCTCCTTCCTCACGTAGTCTCCCACCCATGTACAGTACCCTACAGAGGACGTTCAATACATGATAATTTCCCGATTATTATCAGCCATTTAGTAGGGACAGTTGTCATTTAAGTGTGCATACAATACCCCACGCAAACGTTGTGATAGCATTTTAACTACCAAAGAGAACTTTAATGTATTACTGTTCTTAGAAACTTGTTTGTAATTAACGTTGCAATAAAAGACGACAGCCTCTTAAACACGGTGTTCAAACCTGACGTTTCCCGGTTCACCTGCTGAAGGTGTCAAATTAGATGTTTGAGACACCTACCTGTAAGGAATAACACATAACGGCTGAGGAAGAACTACGATCTTCCTTTCATCCTCAAAAGTCAATGTGTGACAGAGAGATATGCCAAATATTGTGACTGGTGGAGGACATTAATGTCATGATAGGAAAAACACCCGAGGGGGGATAATACCTGTAGGGTCCTTACACCTGTCATCCAGCACGTGGGTGTCGCGGGCTAGAGTCCAACTGAGGCGTCACTGTCAGGACCATCATTACCTGTTGCTCAACGAACCCGAGAGAGTGTGTTTTACCCACTTTAATAAAACTATATTTATTCTTCTTAAAATACATATACTATTATGAGAATCCGGGTGTAAATGTAGTGATGACAACTGAAGAAAGTTTACAAACTCGTCTCGTTAAGGGATCTTTAAGTAAACAAAACATCTTTCTTTAGCAGCACAGCCGGGAGGAGTAGCCAACAAACTGTTTGTTATAATATTAGGATCAAAGCAAAACTTATTACTTCAAATTTTGTTTTCCACTCATCTTTCCTTTATTTTGTCTTTTTTTTTCTTGATTCACCTGTTACATCTACCATCAGCGTTATGCAAGGAAGACACGCATACCCAGGAAGCCGACGAGGACGTGCATGCCCAGGAAGCCAACGAGGACGTGCATGCCCAGGAAGACATCTAGGACGTGCATGCCCAGGAAGCCAACGAGGACGTGCATGCCCAGGAAGCCAACTAGGACGTGCATGCCCAGGAAGACATCGTGAGGACGTGCATGCCCAGGAAGCCAATCTAGACGTGTATGCCCAGGAAGCAATCTAGGACGTGCATGCCCAGAAGACAACGAGGACGTGTATGCCTAGAAGAATTCAGGGACGTGCATGCCCAGGGAAGCTGGCCCAGGCGTATGCCCAGGAAGCAACGAGGACGTGCGCCAGGAAGCCAACAACGAAAGCGTGCATGCTTCCAGGAAGGAATGAGGACGTGTATGCCTGGTGAAGCCAACGAGGACGTGCATGCCCAGGGCTAACGAGGACGCGTATGCCCGTGCATGCCCAGGAAGCCAACTAGGGCGTGCATGCCCAGGAAGCCAACGAAAGCGTGCATGCCCAGGAAGCCAACGAAAGCGTGCATGCCCAGGAAGACAATGAGGACGTGCATGCCCAGGAAGACAATGAGGACGTGCATGCCCAGGAAGACAATGAGGACGTGCATGCCCAGGAAGCCAACGAGGGCGTGCATGCCCAGGAAGCCAACTAGGGCGTGCATGCCCAGGAAGCCAACGAAAGCGTGCATGCCCAGGAAGACAATGAGGACGTGCATGCCCAGGAAGCCAACTAGGGCGTGCATGCCCAGGAAGCCAACGAAAGCGTGCATGCCCAGGAAGACAATGAGGACGTGCATACCCAGGAAGCAGTCATATTTCCCTCCATTGCTGAGAGCCATGTAATATTTCAATGTGATTCTGATCTTTTAAAATGTTAGGTTTGCCTTAATGTAGTATCACTGATACGTTATTTGTCTTAGTATGCCTTATTGTGGGTAAAAATAAGTATATAAATGTGTCCTCCGAAAGCGTGAATTTGCTACCAGAGTTTAACAGTGAATTCATACATAATACTTCTGACAAACTTCCTAGGGGATCATGTTTGAAATAATGAATGTATGTATCTTTATATAATTTAGCTAAATATCTTTCTCGTCAGAAATTATCATCCCAACGATTATGAATAAAATCATTTAGAAATTCATAATTACTTCAGGACGAAATCGGATAGATTTGCAACAGCCAATCTGTAACTCTTGAGAAGTGGGCGGGACATCTCTTCTCAGGTTTGAAAAAAAATCGCACTATAGTGACCTATTGGAGCGCCAAAAGGTTCTCAGATTATAATGTACAATATATATCCCGTAGAGAGAGAGAGAGAGAGAGAGAGAGAGAGAGAGAGAGAGAGAGAGTGTGTGGAGGCAGTTACTGTACTCTCTTTTGATCCCCCTCATGACACCCCAAGAAGACTCAGCATGTGTCTGCTATGTCTGTTTAGGTCGTGTGGAAGGACTTGGGGACACACACACACACACACCAGAAAGATGCCAAGAACTATGTGTGAGTGTTAGTCTCAGGTTAATAATACAATTTATCAGCCGCTTCTAAAAAGTTGTATCACTCTTGACAAACACTTTACACAAACACAGTTATGCTTCAGTTAACACAAGCAACAATCTGAAGGATCTGTAATATTATGAAAACAATTATCAAGTTAATTTAAAACTGCCTTTAAATATGTCCGGATAATTTTATTCGCCAAAAAAAAAAAAATAGCCTAGTTAAAAGTTTGTTCAATACGAGACTGGGGAAGCCTGTGCAAATATTCTTTACGGTAAACAGCAACATAAACAAAATAAACAAATGACCTCAAAATAAACAACAGGTGAGATTAAATTATAAAGGGATGAATTATTTACATATAAAACCAAAGCAAGAAGTTAGGGTACAACTCCACCCACTAACAGCTAATATACCACTGTACCAAAAAGATGTGTTGATGGTATAATGTGTTGCTGCGTCTCATCAACTTAAGGTCTTAGGAACGCCCTCTAATGACTCAGGTCACACAAAAATAAAAACATTAAAATTAAGAGATTCAACTGTGGTTAAGAAGACTACATATGTGAGGAAGACGACTGATCCTCCATCCTGTTATGTGAATCCTTGCCAAAGAAAATTTTTATTTTTGATTCATGGATTAAATTTAATAACAAATCTTTTAATCACCATAATTTGTAGTTTTTACCTCAATTCCTAAATATATGATAAGAAAAATTAACATACGAACTTCATGTGGCAAATACATTAAACCCAATAGCACTAAAAATGTATGTTTATCTGTGTTAGTGAATTAAGCATAAGGGAAGGAAGGGGTTGCTTATATATATTTCTGTGCTCCAAGAACTATAGTGTATAAATACTTACCCTTAATAGATTAATATTTTAGAAAACTTAAAAAAAATAGAAATATGGTTATGGGACGCACTAATCCTCCCCCCAAAAACTGAAGAACTAAGACTGTGTAATAAAAACGTCCCTCCAACATTATGGGCACAGACAAGATAATATACACTCAAATATGAGGGTCCAAATTTCCTGCCAGACCTGACTAGAATAGTGACTCTGTACCACTTGCCATAAATATTTGCGGCCAGAGACGGGCTTAATCTTACTAACAAAAGACTACTACTACCTCGATACCACCACCACCCTCACCCTCACTTCACTACCACCCCTATCCTCACTAGACCACCACCCTAACTACCATCACCCTGACCTCACCACCTCCACCCTCACCACCACCATTACCACTACCAACACCACTATCACCGCCACCACCACCTTTAACACCGAATAGAGGGAAATGAGAAATGTTGCAACAGCGCGCACGAGGTGTGTGTGTGTGTGTGTGTGTGTGTGTGTTGCCTTATCACTGATAAAAATAATAATTATGTCTCTTGTGTGTAATAATGTTTGACAAAATCATAATAAAACCTTAATATAATAACTATTTAGTAATAACGATAATTGTTGCAGTCACCATTTCAGTCGGAGGTGAATGCAGTTACCAAAATGTGTTTCATTTTATAATTTTAAATTATTTCAGTAAAAACGTCTAGAGAAATACTTAAAATGTAAAAATAAAAATAAGATACTTGGATACTTTGGTCATATAATTAAGGCTGAGGGGATAATAACAGACATATTAAAGGGCAAAGTTGGGGGTCCGAGGGCCAAAGGAAGGAAGAGACAGAGGATGACAAATTAAAAACTGGTTCCCCAGAGAGATGCAGAACCTTAGAGGATTGGTTAAAACAGCCCGAGAACGTTTAGAGTCGAGGGCGGTGGTCGCCAACCCTCAGATATGAAGATGGTACTCTGATTGATTGATCTATGCGTCTTGTCCTTTAGTTAGAGAATCTCGAACTGTGAATGATAGTCTCGGTTCATGGGATGTAAGTGAGTGGGTCACAGACGTAACCACCACTTTAGGAAGTAACATGGATAGTAATATAATACACAAGTCCCTGCAAAAGGTTTTATTAATATATTACATTAACTTAAATCAATAGACATTTAACGAATTAGTCGCCTATATAATTGTATACATGAATAGATTGCTTTCAGGTTCGGTCTATAGTAAACATTGTAGCATAAAGAAGGGACCAAAACCAAGAGGATATACTTGTACAGATGTACTGTTAACGAATATTATTTGTGCGAGACATTCTCGAACAGCATAACATCGTTGGTCGAGCACACGCACACAAAAAACATTCCATTCTCTATATTTAACCAATAAATGACTCTTATCTATAGCATAAGGAAGTAAGTTTCTGATAAAGAGAAAGCATACCAGCACATCATCATACCCAGGGTGTGTATATATATATATATATATATTTATTTATATATATATATATATATATATATATATATATATATATATATATATATATATATATATATATATATATATATATATATATATATATATATATATATATATATATATATATATATATATATATATATATATATATATATATATATATATATATATATATATATATATATATATATATATATATATATTTATTTATTTAAGGTCTACGCATACACACAAGCGCACACACACAGACTGACTACAAGTGTTAACCCTGTACATAAAAGAAACTTTACGGCCTATCAGAAATGGGTTATATGGTTACTTAAATTAATTCTGTGGTCGAAGGTTTTTAGAACGGTTTTATTATAAATAAATTTGTTTGTATAAAAAAAACAGCGTTATATTCCGGCTCATAATAAGTGGTTTTAAGCAAAATATAAAGCCGTTTACAATTTACAGGCTTGAGTGATAAGCGTATTGGTCCGTAACGCCAGAGAGAGCCATGTGGTAGGGGTCACTTATCTAAACCATAAGATTAATATTAAGAAACGTATACCCTGCAGCGTGGTATAATTAGTCATATCGTAACTAGATCAGATTCGGGCACTACATTCGTACTAAATTTACCCTCCCCATATGTAAGGGTGCCACGGGTGCCACTACTCACGGGGAGGGACAAAACATATTTTTAACTTGGGCGTTTACAAATACATAACACCGCAATGTAATAGGCAACTTATTTTAGGAGTGATTGCCACAGCATTTAGCAGAAGGGATCATCTGCCATGCTGAAGTAGCAGAAAAACAAGAGATTGCTTGGCTGTCAACTCCATGTGTCGTGATGAACTAACTGTTAAACCTTGAGATGGATGTCCACCTCCGCCTCATTAATAAACAGACACGAGTTATCAGACATTGATAGATGGATGTGTAATACTACATGTGAAAAACAATATTATCCTCTAAAATTTTATATATAACTATTTAACTCTGTCGACAGGTGTTAATGAGGGAGGGGGGGGTGGGTTAGCTTAAGGTAAAAAGAAGTTGGGTGTTTTAATGGTTGATGACTCACTGGCGCGGTACTTTGTGTGACACACAGAAATACCACCTTCCGTGTTTACTGTCTCCTGTAGAGTCGCTAACTGTACTCTTAAGTCTGCCGTGTCATCTCTTCTCCATGTCTCGTTTTTCCGTGTCCCAGACCTTTCGTGTTCCCAGTCTCTCCGTATCCACGCCCCTCCGTGCCCGGGCCCCACCGTATCCCAGCCCAACCCTATGCCCCAGCCCCACCGTGCCCCAGCCCCTCCGTGCCCCAGCCCCTCCGTGCCCCAGCCCCACCGTATCCCAACCCAACCCTATCCCCCAGCCCCTCCGTGCCTCAGCCCCTCCGTGCCTCAGCCCCTCTGTGCCTCAGTCCCTTCACTTCCCTGAGTTCTTGCTCCTCCGTGATACCGATTGAGACACACAAGGACCTGAGGTCAACATTTCATCTCATACATGAATAATATTAATACTGTAAAGCTAATATGGATGTTTGGCCTCTACAGTGTTCCGCCTTTGCCTCTCAAGATAACTTCATTTGTATTCAAGGTGAAGCAACGTGATACTTGTATTTATTCACAGATTTACTTTCTTGGTTTTATAATATTGAGAGAGAGAGAGAGAGAGAGAGAGATCATTGTTAGTGTGGTGAACAATGTAGATACATTGTCTTCGGAGATAATTGGACTACCACAGGGTTGTCTCGGTGAGTATAGTAATGAGATGATTTTTTTAGTAGTCAAACATAAGAACATACGAATGGAGGAAACTGCAGCGGGCCTATTGGCCTATACTGGGCAGTCCCATTTACACCCAACCCCTATTGCTCATATAAGCATCCAACCTATGTCTGACAGGAGCTGCCATGCACAGGCCAACCGGCCTATTGCAGACTCCTTATTTTCTTATGTTTGAAGCTATCCAGCGTATTCGAGTTAATGATGATAATGGTAACTTTTTCCATTCATCCACTACTCTGTTTCCAAACCAGTGTTTACCTATTTCGCGCCTAAATCTAAATTTGTCATATTTAAAACCATTGTTAGGAGTTCGCTCCTGGTTGGATTGTTTGAGTACCTTTGTAATGCCCCCTTTGTTTAGCCCTGAGTTCCATTTATA
>NW_024723721.1:0-15274 GCF_018991925.1 Homarus americanus
TAGTGAAGATTGTGAAGTGAGATGTGGTGAAGATTGTGAAGGGAGATGTAGTGAAGATTGTGAAGTGAGATGTAGTGAAGATTGTGAAGTGAGATGTAGTGAAGATTGTGAAGTGGGATGTAGTTAAGATTGTGAAGTGAGATGTAGTGAAGATTGTGAAGTGAGATGTAGTGAAGATTGTGAAGTGAGATGTAGTGAAGATTGTGAAGTGAGATGTAGTGAAGATTATGAAGTGAGATGTAGTGATGGTTTGTCAGACCACAGCTTACATCGCGAGGAAAGCCAGACTTGACCTGACATTAGGGAGGTCAAAAGTATAGGGTATCTCTTGCGGCTGACCAGGGTTACAAATCAACTAGCTCCCCTCCCATGTGACATGTCACCACAACAGACATGTAAGAAGGCACCAGCCGACTCTCTTCCAATATACAATAACCTACTCTCTGAACAAAGGCCGGACCTGACCTCACATTAGCCAGATCAAATGTAACCCTTGGAGCCCAACTCAAGGGGCCACAAATCAACCAGGGCCTCTCATGTCACACGGCCCCACCTGATGACTTCTCCAGAAAATAAGTCTTACATCTCAGAAACTCCAGTCTGACCCGACATTAGGGAGGTCAAGTGTAGGGGAACTCTCACGGTTGCTCTCCCAATATACACACGGCCCCACCTGATGACTTTCCCAGATAGTTTCTGAAAAGTCCAGACCTGACCTCACATTGGCCAGGTCAAATGTAAGGAGACCCTTCGCCGCCCCCCCCTCCCCCGACCAGCTGAACCTGACGGCTCGTATCCCAATATATAGGACGTCCTAGTCCTCCCTCAGGGAATTCGGAGAGTCAGAGAGAGAGACACACAGGGATCGGAGGAGGAGGTCCACCACAGCCGAGTCCCGCTCACGGGAGGAGAGTCGTGCAGGACTTCCCTCCCCGACTTCTCCCCGGTGTCCCAGCTAAGCAGTCGCCCTCCCGACACCAGTGTCCCCGCTAAGCAGTCGCCCTCCCGACACCAGTGTCCCAGCTAAGCAGTCGCCCTCCCGACTCCAGTGTCCCAGCTAAGCAGTCGCCCTCCCGACACCAGTGTTCCAGCTAAGTAGTCTCCCTGCTAGGCCTCCCCTAGGTCACGTGAGAGTTTGTCAGAGCTTTCCACGGGATGAGTTACTTATGTGGGAAGTGTATTCATTTCATGTTCGTGTCCGAGAATCAGTGTCTAGTAACGTAATAATGTCCTAGTAACTTTCAATAGAAGGTGTTATTAATGTGTCCATGTCATGTTCGTAATTAATAAAGAGTTGTAACGAAGCAGTGTTTGACAAGTCGCCTTTAAGAACGTAATAGATGTGTATTGACGTATAAGATACGATAAGTGTACGATAAGTGTAAATAACTATCACGGCCACGCTACCAAAATCTTCCTCTCTTTTATACTCTTATACTATCAATATTCTACCTATATGTAATCTTCTTCTTGTGAGATTTTTGTCTGTTCCACAAGAGATGTATTTGCGGACTAAGTGAGATAGTGAGAAGATTGTGAAGTGAATGTAGCGTGAAAGATTTGTGAAGTGAGATGTAGTGAAGATTGTGAAAGTGAGACATTGGTAAGATTGTGAGAGTGAGATGTAATTGAAGATTGTAGCGAAGTGAGATGTAGTGAAGATTTAATGAAGAGTGCTTGAGGTGTAGTGAAGATTGTGAAGTGAGACAGCAATTGAAGATTGTGGTGAGATGTAGTGAAGATTGTGAGAGGTGAGATGTGAAAAGAACTGAAGATTGTGAAGTGAGAATGGCGGTGAAAGATTGTGAAGTGAGATGTAGTGAAGATTGTGAGAGTGAGGATGTAATTGGTTACATGAAGTGAGATGTTGTGAAGATTGTGAAGTGAGATGTAGTGAAGATTTTGAAGTGAGATGTAGTGAAGATTGTGAAGTGAGATATAGTGAAGATTGTGAAGTGATATGTGGTGAAGATTGTGAAGTGAGATGTAGTGAAGATTGTGAAGTGAGATGTAGTGAAGATTGTGAAGTAAGATGTGGTAAAGATTGTGAAGTGAGATGTAGTGAAGATCGTGAAGTAAGATGTGGTAAAGATTGTGAAGTGAGATGTAGTGAAGATTGTGAAGTGAGATGTAGTGAAGATTGTGAAGTGAGATGTGGTGAAGATTATGAAGTGAGATGTAGTGAAGATTGTGAAGTGAGATGCAGTGAAGATTGTGAAGTAAGATGTGGTAAAGATTGTGAAGTGAGATGTAGTGAAGATTGTGAAGTGAGATGTAGTGAAGATTGTGAAGTGAGATGTAGTGAAGATTGTGAAGTGAGATGTAGTGAAGATTGTGGAGTGAGATGTAGTGAAGATTGTGGAGTGAGATGTAGTGAAGATTGTGAAGTGAGATGTAGTGAAGATTGTGAAGTAAGATTATAAAGTAAACTGTAGTAATTGAGGTTAAACGAACACGGGTTATTCTGTAGTGTATCCGTGTCTTGTTAACGTGGAACCAACATGGCGGTGGTTCTCACTATAGATACGTTATTTTGCCGGGAATTTCTGTCAAAACGAAATATGAATCAACCATATTTAGCCTAAATTAACCTAGCGGCTTTATTATATATTCTAAGGTGTTTAAGTTGGATAGATCAGATCAGGTTAGGTAAAGTCAGGTTGGGTTAGGTTAGGTTAGTTTTGTTAATTTTGCCAGTTTGAGGCAAGTTTATTGTGCCCCCCATACTCATCCTGTGAGCGGTAGTGCAAAGAGATTACAAAGTGGTGTTAGATGAGGTAGGTGGTTAAGTTAAGTTTCAATAGGTTAGGTTAGATTACGTCAGGTTGGATTAAGTTAAGTTAGGTTAGGTAGGTAATAAGTAGATAGGTTACGGTCGGTAGGTGGGAAAGTTAGGTTTGATTAGGTTAGCTTATGTCAGACGGGGAGGTTAGGTTCGATTATGTCAGGTTAGGTTCGATAATGTCAGGTTAGGTTAGATTACGTCAGGTTAGGTTAGATTATGTCAGGTTAGGTTAGATTATGTCAGGTTAGGTTAGATTATGTCAGGTTAGGTTAGGTTATGTCAGGTTAGGTTAGATTATGTCAGGTTAGGTTAGATTACGTCAGGTTAGGTTAGATTACGTCAGGTTAGGTTAGATTATGTCAGGTTAGGTGAGATTATATCAGGTTAGGTTAGATATGTCAGGTTAGTTTAGATTATGTCAGGTTTGGTTAGATTATGTCAGGTTAGGTAAGTAGGTGGAGGTGGGTAAAAAAGGTTAGGTTAGGTCGGCAGGTTTTAGTGTAGGAGCTTAAGTAATCCCGTAAAAATTTCATGTTAATTTTTGACACCATACATCGTAATAATCCTTATAAACTATGTTAAGGAACTGTGGTGTAATTTTTTCTGAACGGTTTATTATAAGTTTTATGCCATTAAAGAAGTTTTATCAAAGAGCGGCGTATTGAACCACAGACGTATTACCATTAACTCCTAAGTAACTTAAAACATGACTAATAACCTATGAACATGTAGTATTATATCATTACAATTTAACGTAATATATTATGAATGCTGTTATAATATCTTAAGTGTGTTACAAACATGGCTGCTCATATATGCCATCCTGTCTCTGGCAAAGAAGAGATTGCAGTAAGTAAAATTAATTGCTAAAGACAAAAACTGGAAATTAAACATATACTTATTACCATTATCTGAAAAGCTTAGAACCACCGTTTTATATTTATTAAAAGTTTGTAGTGTTATACATCATGTGTATACAAGTCACAAGTTATTATTTACGACATTGCTTCAGTCTCGTCATCAGAGTCTTCTGTGTACAACAGATTCCTTCACCTTGTTTAGGCATTTCTCATCATCTGCTTGACAGTTACACATCTCGGTGCATGTCATGCTATTCTTTCTGATTCTTTCTGTATGAACATGACAGTGATCCACATTTCCTGACGCCACATCCACATTTAACAAGTTCTGTGATTGCTTCTGGAGCTGGTGATTGGTCTGATATTACTAGTATGAAACAGTCATTGTCAATCTTTCAGCCATGCTCTAATTGTGAAAGCATTTCACTGTCTGCATCACAAGACCACAGAAGAACTTGATACCTTCCTCTCAATATATGATACTTTAGAGTTGCTGCAGTCGCTGGTAGTTCTCCAGCTTCTGCCTGCGTTATCTTGAAGAGATGCCATCTAAGTTTTGACAGTTTAGTGAAAGTCATTCGTGGACAGTAGAGCTTAAATACAAATTCCTCTAGACCAATATACATGTCTGTTGGAGGGCATTTGGTCTACTCAGCATCTTGAATGCATCTAGGACTTTTGTGTTAGATTTCATCAAAGTGCTCCAACATGCTTTCTTTCCTTTGCCAACAAATTTTCCAATGCAGTCAGATCCTGTGAAGGCATGGAAACCTGTAAGGCTCTCTGCCCAATGTGTCGTCGCTCACCAGTTCCTGTTATCATACTTGTATTTTCTCCAAGTTGAGGCTGCTTTGAGATGCCAAACACATCAGTGTCTGGTGACTTGATATGTACAGTGCTGCCCTTCGGTGATGCATATACTGTAAGTCCTGCTTAAGTTCTATAACTTGTGATAGCAATTTGATGGTGAAGTCGTATTTGCTGCTTTCCACGACAGAAGATTAACCTTGGACATCTTTTCCCAGATGCTCAATGGACCAACAATACGTTCCTTGACAAAATTTTCATAATTTTGTCTTCCAACTTCATATGCACATAGATTGTCATATTTGGCATTTTCTGGCATTACAGCTCCAGTTACCAAGTTTAAGAGAGCATCATTTTCCTGGGATTACAGTCACCAATAACATTGTGTAGCTTCTGTACATCAGCATATTGACGGCTGACAATAGCTGTAGAGAGCTCATGGTGTTCTGTTCTTTTGTAATCTTTATGAGTTTGATATTTTATATAATGAACTTAATTTGAAAACCCAAATGGTAGTATATGATCTTTTATCACCTTAGACACTCTGTGCGTCATGCCTCTCAAGTGATTTTTTTCCTCTCTTACTTCTCTGGACAAATACGACCTTTATCCCATCAGAAAAAATATCACCATATATTTTCTTAATCTACAGGTGCCAAGGTTTAAAATGACGGATGGTGTTAAAAATTAACCTGAAATTTTTACGTGACCACATATTGTCTTGTTGGGTTTCTGAGAGAACTTCACGGCTAAATAGCGCCTCTGTATTGATAGCCGGTACATGTCGTAATATCCACCGCTCATAGTTAAATCTTTATGTCCGTTTATTTTGTCCTAATTTAAGTATCAAAGAGTGTTTTCATTTTTAAGTATCTTAAGTATCTTTTTTCCCCACTCCTAAGTATCTAAGTATGATTTATTTTCATTTATAAGTAACTAACCATATTTTTGTTTTCATTATAAAATGTGATTGATATAGACAACAGAAGTAAATATCAGCTGGAGGTCGTAAACGAAGCTGATGTGAAGTATTTTGACTCGCTGTTCCCACGAACTAATTGCTTCACTGGTTTATACCGAAGAAATAAAACCGTCAACGAACCATCCGATTCAAATGTGTCTTAGGCGATACAGGGTGTTTATGCGTCACTCTGATACCAAGAATGACTTTGTGTACTGTGGTGAAGCTGAGGGTAGGATAGGGTTGGGTTGGGTTGGGATGGGTTAGGATTACGCATGTGTAGGTATATTCTGTCGCATTTTATAGGTATCTTGCGTCTTTCTCTTTATTCCTTCTTTATCATGAGTATCTGTGCCTATTAATACACCACCTCGCAGGATAGTGGAAGAGGAATGGATAGTAACGAGATAATATTCTTCTTACATATACCTTAGCTTGATTACAGGTAACATCAGGTAGAAGTTACATGACTCTTAAGAGTTTTCCTCGACTTGGCTGATTCAACTGTAAGACTTGCTGTATTTATCCTTATTAAAATCCTCCACCTGTAAGACCCTCCACTTGTAAGACCCTCCACCTGTAAGACCCTCCACTTGTAAGACTCTCCACTTGTAAAACCCTTTAGGGATTTGAAATACCTTCTCGTCTTGGCTCCACTAGTACTGTACACACCCTCTCTAGCCTTAGTTTACAGTAATGTTGAAGTATATAATGAAGACTCACAGCTCATGGGTTAGAAAAACAAAAGATGCTTGTTTTATTTATTTATTTATTTATTTATTTATTTATAGTTTATTTTAGAATCCCCGAAAGTTAGAACAAAATGGCTGACGGGACTCACAAGCGGGCGGTGTTTACAGTATGGACCAAGAATAAAAAATAAATGAAAAATAAAATAAATAAATCGTAAATTGGTGCATTGTTTCTCCAGGGGTAATTATAGAAGTACAAATGTTCTCCAGCAGTGGGTAACGATCATAGTCACGTATAGAGCTTCCGACGCAGGTAGATTGATATAGATGCATTACCTTGAGTTAGTGGGTTACAGGGGCTTCTTACACGATAATATTAAAGGTGTTTTTTCCTTCTGTTTGTGGCACTTGAGGTGTTTAGGTTAGGTTTAATTAAAATGGTTTAGTTATAATAGTTATATTACGATAAGTTAAGTTGAATTTAGAACTTTTGATTTACATATATCGTGTTTTAGAAGGATTTGTTAGCTAATAAGTTTAATTTGGATAAGTTTAGTTTAATTTAGATCATTTGATTTTACAAGGTCGTATTATAATGACTGGGAACCATATAGAAACCTGTTAGAAGTAAATATTTCTACGGCAGTGAATGAGTAGGTCAATAAGTGGTGTATAGAGCGGCTGACGCAACTTAAACGGTATATACTGTACATTATATGTTATCAGAGCTTTCCTGTTGTACGTATCCGCCTCCGTCAAAGTGTCTTAGTGGCTCATGTGAAGATTAGCCTCTAGCTTATTTAACCTCAAGATTAACTACACTGGCACTGCCTGACCTGACCTGACCTGACCTGACCTGACCTGACCTACCCTACCCTACCCTACCCTACCCTACCCTAACGTAACCTAACTTAATCTAACCTAACTTAACTTCCCATGTAGCGTTAGGTTAATCATTAGTTGAAATAAGCTGGGAGGGTTAATCTTCATGTAATCTATCTTAATTAACAATTTTGGTCAGGTGAGGCCTTCTTTACCATACTCGAGAGCAGGAGGAGGAGGACTTGCTAACGTCTACAGATCATCGTCAACCAAGGCAGATATTGAATACCTTTTGTTTACCTTCGTGGCTTAAGAACACATCTTAACACCATAAGACTATTCGCCTCAATGCAATAATACAGTAATTGATTATTGTATTCTAATAAAATTTACGTTGTATCTTTTGAACCAGATTTATTGTTTGACTTTTGTGAATGAGAAACTGGTTGAGGTGTATTGTGGTAAACATCCTTAAGAGCAGCTCTGTGTGTTCTTACGACCTCAAAGTAACACAAAAGGTAGCCAATATCTACCCTTGGTCAGTCACTTTATGTAGATGTCAATTGTGTCATTTTTCTAGACTTAGTGCCCCCTGGAGGAGAAAGTAAATACAATGTTGATTTATTTTGGTCACAACACACGCTAGTAGATTATTTTTCCTATTTAACTAAATAATTAACACTATGTAGCTAACTAATTATATGACTCAAAGATGGTAACCAATATGGCGTCGATATTGTTCACATACTCTATGATTAATAGATGTATTGTCTGTTTAATTTTAGGGAAAAATTTAATTTATAAACTTTTGAGAATCTGGATACAGGAGTTTTGTCTTTGCGCGCGCGCGCGCGCGCGCGCGTGTGTGTGTGTGTGTGTGTGTGTGTGTGTGGTGATGATGATGATGACGGATACTTTCCTCTGCAGTGAAAAAAATATCTTGACATTGCAAAGTTTAACTGTAAGCCGAAGGAACGTTTGTAATGTGACTTATTATGTGAAATTGTAACTTGAAATTCTTTGTGAAAAAATATTTTCCTATAAAGTTTGGCAGTAAATGAAGTATTACATCAAGGTGTAACTTGTAGTTCCTTGTGGAGTAAATTACCTAAGTGGACGATACAGCTACTCCAGGGTGTAAGACCTAGAGTAGAAAGTCTTAAGACCTTACCTGAGGTTGAAAGACTCTTATAGTGGAACGTCTTAGGTATTGAAACTTTAATTACAGTAAATAAAATATAATCTACGTAAACATTCCTTCACCTGGCGACAACTAATGATACAGGTGGTGTAATAGCTCTTTAAAATTCCTCCGTTTGATATAATAATGACCACACATGAACTTATAATGTGCAATATCTTGATAACACATTAGCTGCAACATTACACATAGTCCAGTGTATGTGTAGTGAGGAACATCTACCTAAATGAGTTACAGAATGTGGAGTTGAGGCAAAAAAATGTTGGGATATGTTTGAGATCATCAGTTGAGCCAAACGTTTATACTCAATATTGTTTTAATGGCATTTTAGAGCGACCGAAAAATGTAAACAAAATGGCCGGCTAGGCTCGGGGGATCCACGAGTCCTCTTATGAAGGATCGACAATAAATGAAAACAAATCAGATTAATTTAAACACATTTCCAAGAGTATTAGATCCTGTAAAGAGAGAAAATTAATACTTGATATTTGTAGAAGCTATTTTTTTCGTCCGTTTTCGTCTTGGTTAAAACAATTGTTGTGGTGTTACCTGTTCCAAACGGTAGACATCAAGGAAATGGATCAAGACCTTAATACTCAAAGGTACACATGATGATTTGTTCCCAAGTCCGAGGATATACTTCACAAAACAGATTAACTTTAGGACACAATGATGGCGAACAAAATAACATCAACATTGCGTACAGCACATATCTTGCTTTGACTCTTAACTCTTGTAATTTTTCGTAATGTTAGTGAATGAAATTGAGATTCTGGGCATATTTTCCTGTTTTTCTTTCTAATCAAGTGTAAAGGAAGATTTACTGTTTATTGATGGATTTGGTGATGTCTTAATAGTGTATTAGTGTGTTAATATTACACAGGTTTGGTATAGTGGTGACGGTAATGTAGTGTAGTAAGATTTTAACACATGGAGGTGAATTTGTCTTTTATGTTGAGGATTTAAGAACATAAGAACATAAGAAAATAAGGAGTCTGCAATAGGCCGGTTGGCCTGTGCATGACAGCTCCTGTCGAGAGTTACTACCACTCTCTATCATCCATGAATCTATCTAGCCTCCTTTTGAAACTTTCCAGAGTTCCCGCACTTACTACAAAGTTGCTAAGCTTGTTCCACTCGTCCACCACCCTATTTGTGAACCAGTTTCTTCCTATCTCCCTCCTAAACCTAAACTTATCCAACTTGAATCCGTTGCTCCGAGTCCTATCCTGCTCGGATATTATAAGAGCTTTATCTATATCCCCTTTATTGATTCCTTTCACCCACTTAAATACTTCTATCATATCTCCCCGCACTCTTCGTCTTTCTAGGGAATGCAAGTTAAGTTTCCTTAACCTATCCTGATATGGAAGGTTTCTAAGTCCCAGAATCATTTTTGTCATTCTTCGCTGCACCGACTCTAGTGAATTTATATCCATTCTATAATAGGGGCACCAGAACTGAACCGCATAATCGAGGTGCGGCCTGATTTGTTAAAGGGAAGATCTGGTGGACGGGGATAATTGTCTGGTTGTGATGGACACGGCTCACCTAACCTAACCCAATCTAACCTAACCCAACCCAACCTAACCCAACCTAACCCAACCCAACCTAACCTAACCCCTATATATGTGTGAGATAAGGTTCTGATTCAAGAACAAGATGCACAAGTTCGAATCCAAATTGAGCTGTAGGGTTTGTTGACTAATTCGGGGCTTCACATTCATAAAACTCTCAAATGGGATACGACTAAACCCGAAGCCCCATCTTCCGTCGGTCGGTCGTTGGTGTCAGGTCAAAGTTCAGTTTGTAGTTCACCTCCTGTGATATGTGTCATTTATCGAAACGAAACATGAGGTTAACGTGAAAACAAAACCTCGAAGCAACACGTATAAACAGGGTCGAGTTTTCATCGGATTTTACGTCATGAAATTTTCCATCTTGAGAGAGAGAGATTGATTGATTGATTCCGATGCTGAAATTAACACTAAAATTTTATACTGTAATTGAGATAAATGCAGGTAAGGTTGGCGTATGGAATTATTGAAGGACGATCACAGAAATGTTTTACCTGTTTCCTGTGATGTAAGTCCAAAATGGTGTTAATTGTCATGGGTTTATACGTCCAAAATGTTCTTCATATCGTAGGGTTTTACATCCAAATATGCCATCCAAGTCCATATGTCCATTCATCCAGTTAGCTGTTTATCCATCCACCGATTCACCCACCTGCCCATCTCTCATCCCATTCAGTCACCCATCTACCCATCTATCCTCCCATTCAGTCTCCCATCCATCCATCCATCCATCCATCCATCCATCCATCACACGAGGAATAGAATGACCCACTTATAATTTTTCTCTTTCCTGCTGCACTAAGGATCAACCACCCAGAGTGGTATGGCTACCCTGAGTAAGTACACTCTGTATTCCTCCTTTACTCTATTGTGGGTGTAGGTGGTGGGTAGTGTGTGTTTGTGGATGTAGAACGTGGATAATAGGTTTGTTTGTGGGTGTAGGGCGTGGATAGTAGGTTTGTTTGTGGGTGTAGGGAGTGGATAGTAGGTTTGTTTGTGGGTTTGGGGCGTGGATAGTAGGTTTGTTTGTGGGTGTAGGGCGTGGATAGTAGGTTTGTTTGTGGGTGTAGGGCGTGGATAGTAGGTTTGTTTGTGGGTGTAGGGCGTGGATAATAGGTTTGTTTGTGGGTGTAGGGCGTGGATAGTAGGTTTGTTTGTGGGTGTAGGGCGTGGATAGTAGGTTTGTTTGTGGGTGTAGGGCGTGGATAGTAGGTTTGTTTGTGGGTGTAGGGCGTGAATAGTAGGTTTGTTTGTGGGTGTAGGGCGTGGATAGTAGGTTTGTTTGTGGGTGTGGGGCATGGATAGTAGGTTTGTTTGTGGGTGTAGGGCGTGGATAGTAGGTTTGTTTGTGGGTGTAGGGCGTGGATAGTAGGTTTGTTTGTTGGTGTGGGGAGTGGATAGTTGGTTTGTTTGTGGGCGTGGATAGTAGGTTTGTTTGTGGGTGTGGGGCGTGGATAGTAGGTGTGTTTGTGGGGCATGGATGGTAGGTTTGTTTGTGGGTGTAGGGAGTGGATAGTAGGTTTCTTTGTGGGTGTAGGGCGTGGATAGTAGGTTTGTTTATGGGTTTGGGGCGTGGATAGTAGGTTTGTTTGTGGGTGTTGGGCGTGGATAGTAGGTTTGTTTGTGAGGGTAGGGCGTGGATAGTAGATTTGTTTGTGGATGTAGAGCGTGGATAGTAGGTTTGTTTGTGGGTGTAGAGCGTGGATAGTAGGTTTGTTTGTGGGTGTAGGGCGTGGATAGTAGGTTTGTTTGTGGGTGTAGGGCGTGGATAGTAGGTTTGTTTGTGGGTGTAGGGCGTGGATAGTAGGTTTCTTTGTGGGTGTAGGGCGTGGATAGTAGGTTTGTTTATGGGTGTGGGGCGTGGATAGTAGGTTTGTTTGTGGGTGTTGGGCGTGGATAGTAGGTTTGTTTGTGAGGGTAGGGCGTGGATAGTAGGTTTGTTTGTGGGTGTAGGGCGTGGATAGTAGGTTTGTTTGTGGGTGTAGGGCAGGGATAGTAGGTTTGTTTGTGGGTGTGGGGCGTGAATAGTGGGTTTGTTTGTGGGTTATTGGGGCGTGGATAGTGGGTTTGTTTGTGGGTGTGGGGCATGGATAGTGGGTTTGTTTGTGGGTGTGGGGCGTGGATAATGGGATTTGTTTGTGGGTGTAGGGCGTGGATAGTAGGTTTGTTTGTTGGTGTAGGGAGTGGATAGTTGGTTTGTTTGTGGGTGTAGGGCGTGGATAGTAGGTTTGTTTGTGGGTGTGGGGTGTGGATAGTAGATTTGTTTGTGGGTGTGGGGCATGGATGGTAGGTTTGTTTGTGGGTGTAGGGAGTGGATAGTAGGTTTCTTTGTGGGTGTAGGGCGTGGATAGTAGGTTTGTTTGTGGGTGTGGGGCGTGGATGAATGGGGTTCGTTTTGTGGGTGTAGAGGCGTGGATAGTAGGTTTGTTTTGTGGGTGTAGGGCGTGGATAAATGGGTTTGTTTGTGGGTGTGGGGCGTGGATGGTTTTGTTTGTTGGTTGTAGAGTGGATAGTTGGTTTTGTTTGTGGGTGTAGGGCGTGGATAGTGGGTTTGTTTGTGGGTGTGGGGCGTGGATAGTGGGTTTGCTTGTGGGTGTGGGGCGTGGATGGTGGGTTTGTTTGTGGGTGGGGCGTGGATAGTAGGTTTTGTTTGTGGAGTTATTGGGCGTGGATAGTGTGTTTGTTTGTGGTTGTGAGAGTGGATAGTGGGTTTGTTTGTGGGTGTAGGGCGTGGATACTAGGTTTTGTTTGTGGGTGTGGGGCGTGGATAGTAGGTTTGTTTGTGGGTGTGGGAGGCGTGGATAGTGGGTTTGTTTGTGGGTGTAAAGGTGGATAGTAGGTTTGTTGTATGGGTGTGGGGCGTGGATAGTGGGTTTGTTTGTGGGGTGTAGAGGGCGTGGATGATGGGTGTGTTTGCGGGTGTAGGGGCGTGGATTGTAGGTTTGTTTGTGGGTGTGGGGCGTGGATAGTAGGTTTGTTTGTGGGTGTGGGGCGTGGATAGTAGGTTTGTTTGTGGGTGTAGGGAGTGGATAGTAGGTATGTTTGTGGGTGTAGGGAGTGGATAGTAGGTATGTTTGTGGGTGTGGGGCGTGGATAGTAGGTTTGTTTGTGGGTGTGGGGCGTGGATAGTAGGTTTGTTTGTGGGTGTAGGGGTGTGGATGTGGGTTTTGTTTGTGGGTGTAGGGCAAATATTGGGTTTGTTTGGGTGTAGAGCGTGGATAGTAGGTTTGTTTGTGGGTGTAGGGCGTGGATAGTAGGTTTGTTTGTGGGTGTGGGGCGTGGATAGTAGGTTTGTTTGTGGGTGTGGGGCGTGGATAGTAGGTTTGTTTGTGGGTGTAGGGCATGGATAGTAGGTTTGTTTGTGGGTGTGGGGCATGGATAGTAGGTATGTTTGTGGGTGTAGGGCGTGGATAGTAGGTTTGTTTGTGGGTGTAGGGAGTGGATAGTAGGTATGTTTGTGGGTGTAGGGAGTGGATAGTAGGCTTGTTTGTGGGTGTTTGAAATTAGTTCTGTAGTAGGTTTGTTTGTGGGTGTAGGGCGTGGATAGTAGGTTTGTTTGTGGGTGTAAGGAGGATAGTGGGTTTTGTTGTAGGTGTAGAAGCATTGGATGGTGGTTTGTTTGTGGGTGTAGGGCGTGGATGGTAAGGTGTGTTTGTGGGTGTGAGGGCAGATGGTTGGTTTGTTTTGTGGGTGTGGGGCGTGGATGGTAGGTTTCTTTGTGGGTGTGGGGCGGCGTGTGGATGTGGGTTTGTTTGTGGGTGTGGGGCGTGGATAGTAGGTTTGTTTGTGGGTGTGGGGCGTGGATAGTAGGTTTGTTTGTGGGTGTGGGGCGTGGATAGTAGGTTTGTTTGTGGGTGTGGGGCGTGGAGAGTAGGTGTGTTTGTGGGTGTAGAGCGTGGATAGTAGGCATGTTTGTGGGTGTAGAGCGTGGATAGTAGGCATGTTTGTGGGTGTAGGGCGTGGATAGTAGGTATGTTTGTGGGTGTAGGGAGTGGATAGTAGGTTTGTTTGTGGGTGTTTGGGAGTGGATAGTAGGTATGTTTGTGGGTGTAGATACATACATTGTTAAGAGGATTAAATCAAAATGGGAAGAAGATTAAGATAAATATACTGATGATTAATGGTACAGGTGAGTTAATAAAATTGATATAAATAGATAAATACAGTAGATAGATACAGTAGATAGATAGATAGATAGATAGATAGATGTATGATTTTGTATACCGCAAGAGTAACTAAATATTCCTGTACCTGTATTTTCTTTCAGTTACAAAATACACAGGATTATAAATATGAGTATGCACATTGCACATCAGGTGTTACAGTCAGTGGTAATATTTTATAATACTCTTAAGTGATGAGGTAACAGAGGAAATAGACGGATACTAACGGAGAGTTTTTGTAGAATTAGACAGACATTCAGACAGTAAAACTTCTTCCGACAATACAAATTTTGACGGTGGAATTTATACACGAGAGTGTATGGATAATTATGATGAGCTGAATTATGACATCTACGTCTGATAATCCGTTGTTTAGAATGGATTATTATTATTTTTGTTGAGTTATTTAACAGTTCGAGAAAAGGTTTATTATGGTACTATGTCCTATTATCACACAAGGTCATAATTAAAGTAAAATAACCAATTATACTGTATTATTTTAGACAATACATAAGAACATAAGAACATAAGAATGGAGGAAACTGCAGCGGGCCTATTGGCCCATACTGGGCAGTCCCGTTTACACCCAACCCCTATTGCTCATATGAGCATCCAACCTATGTTTGAAGCAATTCAGCGTATTCGAGTTAATAATGATATTTGGTAACTTGTTTCATTCATCCACTACTCTGTTTCCAAACCAGTGTTTACCTATTTCACGCCTAAATCTAAATTTGTCTAATTTAAAACCATTGTTACGAGTTCGCTCCTGGTTGGATAGTTTGAGTACCTTTGTAATGTCACCTTTGTTTAGCCCTGCCTTTCACTTATACACCTCTATCAGGTCGCCCCTCGCTCTACCTCTCTCAAGGGAGTGCAAATTAAGAAGCTTTAACCTGTCTCTATACTCAAGGTTCCTAATGCCCGGGATTAGTCTTGTCATTCTCCTCTGAATTCTTTCCAAGGATTCTATATCCATTCTGTAATACGGTGACCAGAACTGAACTGCGTAATCCAGGTGTGGTCTCACAAGAACAAGATACAGTTTTAGGATGGCCTCGCTAGTCTTGTAACTAACACTCCTTTGTATGAACCCAAGTACTTTATTAGCCTTGTTATGAGCAAAAACACATTGTTTACTTGGCTTAAGGTTCCTACTTATCATTACTCCTAAATCTCTCTCGCAGTCAGATTTCTCTATGGCATCGTTGTTCATCTGGTATCTGGTTTCCCTGTTTACATCTCCTATACTGAGTACTTTACATTTGTAGACGTTGAATTTCATCTGACATTTTTCAGACCATTCGAAAAATTTGTTTAGATCTTCCTGTAGTTTTGCCGAGTCCTCGTCAGATTTGATAACACGTCCTATTTTAGTGTCATCAGCAAATTTACTTATGTTGCTG
>NW_024723722.1:0-10219 GCF_018991925.1 Homarus americanus
AACCCCACAGTCCACCATCACCACCTGCTGCTGCTGCGCCACGGATCACTCAATCACGCTGTTGCTGCTGCACCTACAATCCCCCACAGTCCACCACCACTCTGCAGCAACCACAGGATCAATCCACCCACAGTCCACCACCTGCTGCTGCACCCAAGCAGACACCTCTCCTCAACAGTCCACCACCACCTGCCGCCATTGCACCTACAGGATCAACTCCCCCACAGTCCATCACACCATCACCTTTGCCGTTGCTGTTGCTGCACCTATTACCAACTCTTCCCACAGTCCACCACCCCACTCCCAGCTGCAACTTAAGGATCACCACCCCACAGTCCACCACCCCCCTGCTGCTGCAGCTACAGGATTACCTCCCACAGTCCACCCCACCACCTGCTGCACCTACAGGATCAACTCCCCCACAGGCTGCCACCACCACCTACTGCTGCTGCTGTGCTGCTGCTGTTGTTGTGTGCTGCTGCTCACAGATCAACTCCAAAGTCCACACCACCACCTGCTGCTGCTGTTGTTGTTGTTGCTGCTGCTGCACCCACAGATCAACTCCCCCACAGTCCACTACCACCACCTGCTGCTGCTGCACCCACAGGACCAACTCCACAGTCTACCACCACCACCTGCTGCTGCTGCTGCTTATGTTGTTGTTGTTGTTGTTGTTGTTGTTGTTGTGTGCTGCACCTACAGGATCAACTCCACCACAGTCCACCACCACCTGCTGCTGCTGCTGCATCTAGGATCACCTCCCCAACAGTCCACACCATCACCACCTGCTGCCTGCACCTACAGGATCAACTCCCCAGTCCCCTACCACCATCACTCCTGCTGCTGCTGTGTTGCTGCTATTGTTGCTGTTGCTGCTGCACCTAAGGCATCAACTCCCCACAGTCCACCACCATCCTGCAGCTGCACCTACAGGATCAACCACCCCACAGTCCACCACCTCCTGCTGCTGCACCCACAGGATCACCTCCCCACAGTCCACCACCACCACCACCTGCTGCTGCTGACCCTACAGGATCAACTCCCCACACAGTCCACCACCACCACCTGCTGCTGTTGCTGCTGCTGGTGTTGTTGTTGTTGCTGCTGCTGCACCTACAGGATCAACTCCCAAAACCACTACCACCACCTGCTGCTGCGGCTGCACCTACAGGATCAACTCCCCCAGTCTATTACCATCACCTGCTGCTGCTGCACCTACAGGATCAATCCCCCACAGTCCACACACCACCTGCTGCTGCTGCTGCTGCTGGCTGCTCGCTGCACCTACAGGATCAACTCCCCACAGTCCATTACCACCACCTGCTGCTGCTGCTGCACCTACAGGATCAACTCCCACAGTCCACCACCACCATCCTGCTGTTGCTGCTGCACCTACAGGATCAACTCCCCCAAGTCCATCACCACCACCTGCTGCTGCCACCTACAGGATCAACTCCCCACAGTCCACTACCACCACCTGCTGCTGCGGCTGACCCACAGGATCAACTCCCCAGTCCATCACCACCACCTGCTGCTGCTGCATCTACAGGATCAACTCCCCCACTACCACCGTTGCTGCTGCTGCTGTTATGTTGTTGTGTGTTGTTTTGCTGCACCCACAGGATCAACTCCCCACAGTCCACCCACACCTCCTGCTGCTGCGCTGCACCTACAGGATCCACTCCCCACAGTCCACTCACCACCTGCTGTTGCTGCTGCACCTACAGGATCACCTCCCCACCATCCACCACCACCATCCCTGCTGCGAACCCACAAGATCACTTCCCCCAGTCCACCATCACCACCTGCTCATTGTAGCAATACAGGATCATCTCACCCACAGTCCACTACCTGCTGCTGCACAGTACAGGATCACCTCCCACAGTCCACCCACCACCTGCTGCTGCATATTTCCAAGGTAAGATCACCTCCTCCACAGTCCATCACCACCATTGCTGCCATTGTACAGGATCACCTCCCCACAGTCCACCACCACCTGCTGCTGCTGCTAGTCCACAGGATCACCTCCCCCACAGTCCACCACCACCATCTGCTACTGCACCTACAGGATTCACCACAGTCCACTACCACCACCTGCTGCATGCACCTACAGGATCATTCCCCACATCCACCACCAGCACCCTTGCTGCCTGCACCTACAGGATCATCTCCCCCACAGTCCACCACCACCTACTGCTGCTGCACCTACAGGATCACCCCCACAGTCCACCACCACCTGCTGCTGCTGCTGCACCTACAGGATCACCTCCCCACAGTCCACACCATCACCACCTGCTGCCATTGCACTACAGGATCACCTCCCACAGTCCACCACCACCTGCTGCTGCTGCTACACCTACAAGATCAACTCCCCCACAGTCCACCACACCACCACCTGCTGCTATGCACCTACAGGATCAACTCTCCCACAGTCCACTACCACCTGCTGCCTTGCACCTACAGGATCAACTCCCCACAGTCCACTACCACCACCTGCTGCCATTGCACCTACAGGATCAACTCTCCCCACAGTCCACCACCACCTGCTGCTGCTGCTGCACCTACAGGATCACCTCCCACAGTCCACCATCACCACCTGCTGCCATGGTACCTACAGATCAACTCCCCACAGCCCACTACCAGCTCCTGCTGCTGCACCCACAGGATCAACTCCCCACAGTCCACCACCACCACCTTGCTGCTGCTGCACCTACAGGATCATCCCCCACAGTCCACCACCACCACCTGCTGCTGCTGCTGTTGTTGCTGCTGTGCTGCTGCACCTACAGGATCAACTTCCCCACAGTCCACCATCACCACCTGCTGCTGCTGCTGCACCCACAGGATCAACTCCACAGTCCACATCACCACTCACCTGCTGCTGCTGCACCTACAGGATCAACCTCCCCACAGTCCACTACCACCCCACCTGCTGCTGCTGCTTATGTTGTTTTGTAGCTGCTGCACCTACAGGATCAACTCCACCCAGTCCACCACCACCTGCTGCTGCTGCTGCAAATCAACTCCCCACAGTCCACCACCACCACCTGCTGCTGCTGCTGCACCTACAGGATCAACTCCCCACAGTACACCACACCACCTGCTGCTCTGTTGTTGTTGTTGTTGCTGTGCTACTGCTGCTGCTGCACCTACAGGATCAACTCACCCACAGTCCACCACCACCACCTGTCTGCTGCTGCTACCCTCAGGATCAACTCCCCACAGTCCTTCACCACCTGCTGCACCCACAGGACCAACTCCCACAGTCCACCATCACCACCTGCTGCTGCTGCTGCACCTACAGGATCACCTCCCCCACAGTCCACCACCACCATCACCTGTTGCTGCTGCACCTAATCAACTCCCCACAGTCCACCACCACCTCCAGCCACACCTACAGGATCAACTACCCCACAGTCCACCACCACCTGCTGCTGCACCTACAGGATCACCTCCCACAGTCCACCACACAACCACCTGCTGCTGATGCTGCAGCTACACGATCAATTCCCCACAGTCACCCACCACCACTCTGCTGCTGCACCTACAGGATCAACCTCCACAGTCCACCACCACCATCCTGCTGCTGCTGCTGCACCTACAGGATCACCTCCCCACAGTCCACCTCACCACCACCTGCAGCTGCTGCACCTGAAGATCACCTCCTCCCCACAGTCCACCATCACCACTCCCATTGCAAATACAGGATCATCTCACCCACAGTCCACTACCACCACCTACTGCTGCTGCACATACAAGATCATCTCCCCACAGTCCACCACCACCTGCTGCTGTGCTGCACCACAAGATCAACTCCCCCACAGTCCACCATCACCACCTGCTTGTTAGCAGATTGCCTCACCCACAGTTCATCCACTATGCAGCTGCCTCTGCAGGATCAACTCCACCCACAGTCCACCATCACCACCTGCTGCTCCTGCTACTGCTGCTCCTACAGGATCAACTCCCCCACAGTCCTTCACCACCTGCTGCACCTACAGGACCAACTCCCTCACAGTCCACCACCACCACCTTCTGCTCCTGCACCTACAGGATCACCTCCCCCATAATCCACCACCACCACCTGCTGTTGCTGCTGCACCTACAGTATCAACTCCCCCACAGTCAACCACCACCACCTGCTGCTGCTGCTGCTGCTGCACCTACAGAATCACCTCCCCCACAGTCCACCAATACCACCACCTGCTGCCACTATGCCTACAGGATCCCCTCCCTCAACAGTCCACCATCACCACCTGCTGCTGCTGCACCTACAGAATCAACTCCCACAGTCCACTGCCATCACCTGCTGCTGCAACTACAGGATTACATCCACCACAGTCCACCACCACCACCTGCTGTTGCTGCACCAACAGAATCAACTCCCCCACAGTCCACCACCATCACCTGCTGCTGCACTTACAGGATCACCTCCCCCATAGTCCATCACCACCACCTGCTGTTGCTGATGCACCTACAGGATCAACTCCCTCACAGTCCACCATCACCACCTGCTGCTGCTGCTGCACCTACAGGATCACCTCCCCCACAGTCCACCATCATATGTTGCTGCTGCTGTTGTTGCTGCTGCACCTAAGGAATCAACTCCCCCACAGTCCACCACCACTCTGCAGCTGCACCTACAGGATCAACTACCCCACAGTCCACCACCACCTGCTGCTGCACCTACAGGATCACCCTCCCCACAGTCCACCACCACCACCTGCTGCTGCCACTGCACCTACAGGATCACCTCCCCAGCAGTCCACCACCACCTGCTGCTGGTGCTGCACCTACAAGAAAAACTCCCCCACAGTCCACCACCACCATCTTGCTGTTATTGCTGCACCTACAGGATCATCTCCCCCACAGTCCATCACCACCACCTGCTGTTGCTGCTACACCTACAGGATCACCTCCCCCACAATCCACCTCCACCTGCTGTTGCTGCACCTACAGGATCAACTCCCCCACAGTATACCACCACCACCTGCAGCTGCTGCTGCACCTACAGGGATCAACTCCCCCACACCACCACCACCTGATGCTGCTGCTGCACCTTCAGAATCAACTGCCCCACAGTCCACTCCACCACCTGCTGCTGCTGCTTATGTTGTTGCTGTTGCTGCACCCACAGGATCAACTCCATCACAGTCCACCACCACCTGCTGCTGCACCCCACAGGATCAACTCACCCACAGCACACCACCACCACCTGCTGCTGCACCTGCTATGATTCCAACTCCCACAGTCCACTACTTCACCACGTGCTGCTGCTGCTGCACCTACAGGATCAACTCCCCACAGTCCACTACCACCACCTGCTGCTGCTGCACCTACAGCATCAACTCCCCACAGTCAACCACCACCACTGTTGCTAATGCTGCAGCTACAGGATCAACTCCCCCCACAGACCACCACCACCACCTGCTGCTGCACCTACAGGATCACCCCCACAATCCACTCCACCTGCTGCTGCTGCACCTACAGGATCAACTCCCCACAGTATACCACACCACTGCACCTGCTGCTGCTGCACCTAAAGGATCAACGCCCCCCAGTCCACCACCACCACCTGCTGCTGCTGCTGCACCTACAGGATCAACTCCCCACAGTACACTACCACCACCTGCTGCTGCTCTTGTTGTTGTTGTTGCTGCTGCTACTGCTGCTGCTGCACTCCAGAGATCAACTCACCCACAGTCCACCACCACCACCTGCTGCTGCTGCTCCTACAGGATCACACTCCCCCACAGTCCTCACCACCTGCTGCACCTACAGGACCAACCTCGCCACAGTCCACCACCACCACCTTCTGCTCCTGCACCTACAGGATCAACCTCACAGTCCACCATCACCACCTGCTGCTGCTGCACCTACAGGATCACCTCCCCCACAGTCCACTACCACCATCCACCTGTTGCTCCTGCTGCTGTTGCTGCTGCACCCAAGGAATCAACTCCCCACAGTCCACCACCACACTCCAGCTACACCTACAGGATCAATCCACCACAGTCCACCACCACCTGCTGCTGCACCCACAGGATCACCTCCCCCACAGTCCACCACAACCACCTGCTGCTGATGCTGGCCACACGATCAATTCCCCACAGTCACCCACCACCACTCTGCTGCTGCACCCACAGGGTCAACCTCCACAGTCCACCACCACCATCCTGCTGTTGCTGCTGCACCTACAGGATCACCCCCCACAGTCCACTACCACCACCTGCAGCCGTGGCTGTACCTAGAAGATCACCTCCCAAAGTCCACCATCACCACCTGCTGCCATTGCAAATACAGGATCATCTCACCCACAGTCCACTACCACCACCTACTGCTGCTGCACATACAGATCACCGCCCCACAGTCCACCACCACCTGCTGCTGTGGCTGTACCCAAGATCACTCCCCACAGTCCACCATCACCACCTGCTGCCATTGCAATACAGGATCATCTCACCCACAGTCCACTACCACCACTGCCTGCAGCTGCACCTACAGGATCAACTCACCCACAGTCCACCACCACCACCTGCTGCTCCCTGCTGCCCTACAGGATCAACTCCCCCACAGTCCTTCACCACCTGCTGCACCTACAGGACCAACTCCCCACAGTCCACCACCACCACCTCTGCTCCTGCACCTACAGGATCACCTCCCCATAATCCACCACCACCACCTGCTGCTGCACCCACAGGATCAACTCCTGCACAGGCCCGCCACCACCACGTGCTGCTGCTGCTGCTGTTGTTGCTGCTGCTGCTGCTGCTAGTTGTTGCTGCTGCTGCTGCACCTGCCAGGATCAACTCCCCAAAGTCCACCACCACCACCTGCCTGCTGCTGCTGCACCTACAGGATCAACTCCCCACAGTTCACTACCATCACCTGCTGCTGCTGCACCTACAGGATCAACTCCCCACAGTCCACTACCACCACCTGCTGCTGCTGCGTTGTTGTTGTTGTTGTTTGTGCTGCTGCTGCTGCACCTACAGGATCAATCCCCACAGTCCACCACCACCATCCTGCCTGTTGCTGCTGCACCTACAGGATCACCTCCCCCACAGTCCACCAACACCACCTGCTGCTGCCACTGTGCCTACAGGATCCCCCTCCTCACCAGTCCACCATCACCACCTGCTGCTGCTGCACCTACAGAATCAACCCCACAGTCCACACCCCTCACCTGCTGCTGCACCCACAGGATTACTCCCACCACAGTCCACCACCACCACCTGCTGCTGTTGCTGCTCGTACAGACTTCCCCCACAGTCCACCCACCACCACCTGCTGCACCTACAGGATCAACTCCCCACAGTCACACACCTCACCACCTTCTGCTGCTGCACTTACAGGATCACCTCCCAGTCCACCACCACCACCTGCTGTTCCTGATGCACCTACAGGATCAACTCCCACAGTCCACTCCTCACCTGCTGCTGCTGCTGCACCTACAGGATCAACCCATCACAGTCCACCACCACCTGCTGCTGCACCTACAGGATCAACTCCCACAGTCCACACTACCACCACCTGCTGCTGCTGCACCCACAGGATCAACTCCCACAGTCCACTGTCACCACCTGCTGCTGCTGCACCTACAGGATCAACTCCCCACAGTCCACTACCACCACCTGCTGCTGCTGCTGCTGCACCTACAGCATCAACTCCCCCACAGTCAACCACCACCATCTGTTGCCATGCTGCAGCTACAGGATCAACTCCCCACAGTCCACCACCACCACCTGTTGCTGCTGCTGCTACACCTACAGCATCAACTCCCACAGTCAACCACCACCACCTGTTGCTAATGCTGCAGCTACAGGATCAACTCCCGCCACAGACCACCACCACCACCTGCAGCTGCACCTACAGGATCAACTCTCCCACAGGCCGCCGCCACCACCTCTCACCTGCTGCTGCTGCTGCCAGTTGTTGTTGCTGCTGCTGCTGCTGCACCTACAGGATCAACTCCCAAAGTCTACTACCACCACCTGCTGCTGCTCCTACAGGATCAACTCCCCACAGTCCACTACCATCACCTGCTGCTGCTGCATCTACAGGATCAACTCCCCCACAGTCCACCACTACCACCTCCTGCTCCTGCACGTACAGAATCACCTTCCCACAGTTCACCACCACCACCTGCTGCTGCTGCTGCTGCTGTAGTTGTTGTTGCTGCTGCTGCTGCTGCACCTACAGGATCAACTCCCCCAAAGTCCACCACCACCACCTGCTGCTGCTGCTGCACCTACAGGATCAACTCCCACAGTCCACTACCATCACCTGCTGCTGTTGCACCCACAGGATCACCTCCCCAACAGTCCACCATCACCACCTGCCGCCATTGCACCTACAGGATCAACTCCCACAGTCTTCTACCACCATCACCTGCTGCTGTTGCTGCTGCTATTGTTGCTGCTGCTGCTGCTGCACCTAAGGCATCAACTTTCCACAGTCCACCACCACCTGCAGCTGCACCCACAGGATCAACTACCCACAGTCCACCACCCCTGCTGCTGCACCCACAGGATTACCTCCCCACAGTCCACCACCACCACCTGCTGCTGCACCTACAGGATCAACTCCCCACAGCCCCACCTCAATGTTGCTGCTGTTCGTTGTTGTTGTTCTGCTGCACCTACAGGATCAACTCCCAAAGTCCACCACACCACCTGCTGCTGCACCTGGCACCAACCCCACAGTCCACTACCACCACCTGCTGCTGCACCTACAGATCAACTCCCTGCCAGTCAATTGTTGTTGCCCTGTTGTTGTTGCTGCACCTACAGGATCAACTCCCTACAGTCCACCACCACCTGCTGCTGCACCTCTACAGATCAACTCCCCCACAGTCCACCACCACCACACCTTGCTGCTGCTGCACCTACAGGATCAACTCCCCCAGCACACCACACCACCACCTGCTGCTGCACCTACAGGATCAACCCCCCACAGTCCACCACCACCACCTGCTGTTGCTGCTGCACCTACAGGATCAACTCCCCACAGTCCACCACCACCATGCTGCCTTGCTGTTGCACCAGGATCAACCCCACTGCCAGTCCACCACCACCTGCTGCTGCACTCCATAAGGATCAACTCACAGTACACATTCACCACCCTGCTGCACTTACAGGATCAACTCCCACAGCTCCCACCACCACCTGCTGCTGCTGCTGCACCTACAGGATCAACTCCCACAGTCCACTACCACCACCTGCTGCTGCTGCACCACAGGACAACCTCCCCACAGTCCACTCACCACCTGCTGCTGCACCTACAGGATCAACTCCCACAGTCCACCACCACCTGTTGCTGCTGCACCTACAGGATCATCCCCACAGTCCACTACCACCACCACCCTGCTGCTCTGCTGCTTGTTGCTGTTGCTGCTGCACCTGGGATCAACTCCCCACAGTCCACCACCACCTGCTGCTGCACCTACAGGATCAACTCCCCACAGTCCACCACCTCATGCTGCTGCAACTCCACAGGATCAACTCCCCACAGTCCACCACCACCACCTGCTGCACTCCACAGGATCAACTCCCACAGTCCCCACCACCACCTGCTGCTGCTGCTGCTTTGTGTTTTTGTGCTGCACCCACAGGATCAACTCCAAAGTCCACCACCACCTGCTGCTGCCCAACAGGATCAATCCCACAGTCCACTACTCACCACCTGCCCTGCTTGGCACCCACAGGATCAACTCCCCACAGTCCACCACCACCACCTGCTGCTGCTGCATCTACAGGATCAACTCCCCACAGTCCACCACCACCTGCCTGCTCCCTACAGGATCCACTTCCCCACAGTCCACCACCACCACCTGCTGCTGCTGCCACTGCCTACAGGATCAACTCCCCACAGTCACCACCTGCTGCTGCTGCACCTACAGGATCAACTCCCACAGTCCACCACCACCTGCCTGCTGCACCCACAGGATCAACTCCCCCACAGTCCACTCCACCACCATTGCTGCTGCTGCACCTACAGGATCACTCCCATAGTCCACCACCACCACCTGCTGCTGCTGCACCTACAGGATCACCTCCCAAGTCCACCACCACCACCTGCCTGCTGCACCTACAGGATCAACTCCCCACAGTCCACCACCACCTGCTGCTTGCAACTCCACAGGATCAACTCCCCCACAGTCCACCACCTCACCTGCTGCTGCACCTACAGGATCAACTCCCCACAGTCCACCACCACC
>NW_024723723.1:0-2010 GCF_018991925.1 Homarus americanus
ATGTTGTGCTTCGTTCCGGTTATTGCTGTTTAACGCCATTTAACGTTGGTTTAACGTTATTTAATTATTAAACGCCATTTGTTGGTTTAACGCCATTTAACGTTGTTTAACGCCATTTAACGTTAGTTTAACGCCATTTAACATTAGTTTAACGTCATTTAACATTAATTAAACGCGCATTTAACGTTGGTTTAACGCCATTTAACATTAGTTTAACGATATTTAACCTTAATTATACGCCATTTAAAGTTAGTTTAACGCCATTTAAGGTTAGTTTAACGCCATTTAACGTTAGTTTAACGCCATTTAACGTTAGTTTAACGCCATTTTACGTTACTTTAGCGCCATTTTAACGTTGGTTTAACGTCATTTAACCTTAATTAGAAAACCATTTAACTTTTAGTTTAACGCCATTTAACGTTGTTTTAACGCCGATTTATCGTTGGTTTAACTTCATTTAACGTTAATTTAACGCTGTTAACGTTAGTTTAACCATTTAACGTTGGTTTAGCTTAATTTAACGTTAATTAAACGCTTCATTTATCGTTAGTTTAACGCCGTTTAACGTTAGTTTAACTTCATTTAACGTTAATTTAACGCTATTTAACGTTAGTTTAACTTCATTTAACGTTAGTTAGCAATTGCGTTAATTGACGCCGTTTATCTTTGTTTAACGCCATTTTAACGTTAGTTTAACGTCATTGCAGTTGGTTTAGTCATTTAACGCTTGACGCCATTTCTTTGGTTTAACGCCATTTTAACGTTAGTTTAACGCCATTTATCGTTAGTTTAGCTTCATTTAACGTTAATTTAACGCCATTTAACGTTAGTTTAACGCCATTTAACGTTAGTTTAACGCCATTTGGCGTTAGTTTAACGGCATTTAACGTTAGTTTAACGCCATTTTAACGTTAGTTTAACGCCTTATTTAACGTTAGTTTAACGTTGTTTAACATTAATTAAACGCCATTTTAACGTTAGTTTAACGCCATTTAACGTTAGTTTAACGCCATTTAGCGTTGGTTTACCGCCATTTAACGTTAGTTTAACGCCATTTAACGTTAGTTTAATGCCGTGGTTTAACGATATTAACGCGTTGGTTTAACGCCATTTAACGTTGGTTTAACGCCATTTAACGTTGGTTTAACGTCATTTAACGTTAGTTGTAACGCGGCATTTACCGTTAGTTTAACGCCATTTGCGTTAGTTTAACGTTATTTAGCTTTAATTAAACGCCATTTAACGTTAGTTTAACGCCATTTTAACGTTGTTTAACGCCATTTTAACGTTAGTTTAACCCATTTAACGTTATTTAACGTCATTTAGCTTAATTAAACGCCATTTAACGTTAGTTTAACGCCATTTAACGTTGGTTTAACGATATTTCTTGTAATTAAGCCATTTAACGTTGGTTTAACGGCATTGCGTTGGTTTGACGGCATTTGGCATTAGTTTAACGCCATTTAACGTTGGTTTGGGCATTTTCAGTTGGTTTAACGCCATTTAACGTTAGTTTAACGCCATTTAACGTTAGTTTAACGCCATTTTAACGTTAGTTTAACGGCATTTAACGTTGGTTAACGGCATTTAACGTTGGTTTAACGGCATTTTAACGTTAGTTTAACGCCATTTAACGTTAGTTTAACGTTATTTAACCTTAATTAAACGCCATTTTAACGTTGGTTTAACGCCATTTAACGTTAGTTTAACGCCATTTAACGTTGTAGTTTACCGCCATTTAACGTTAGTTTAACGCCATTTTAACGTTAGTTTAATGCCATTTAACGATAGTTTAACGCCATTTAACGATAGTTTGCGCCATTTAACGTTAGTTTAACGCCATTTAACGTTAGTTTAACATCATTTAACGTTAGTTTAACTCCATTTACCGTTAGTTTAACGCCATTTAACGTTAGTTTAACGTTATTTAACATTAATTAAACGCCATTTAACGTTGGTTTAACGCCATTTAACATTAGTTTAACGCCATTTAACGTTGGTTTAACGCCA
>NW_024723724.1:0-27788 GCF_018991925.1 Homarus americanus
GGCCCAGGTACTGTACACACCAGGTGGGATAAGGGAGGTGTAGGGGCCTAGGTACTGTACACACCAGGTGGGGTGAGTGAGGTGTAGGGGGCCAGGTATTGTACACACCAGGTGGGGTGAGAAGTGTAGGGGCCCAGGTACTGTACACTCCAGGTGGGGTGAGGGAGGTGTAGGGGGCCAGGTACTGTACACACCAGGTGGGATAAGGGAGGTGTTGGGGGCCTGGTACTGGACACACCAGGTGGGGTGAGGCAGGAGTAGGGGCCAGGTACTGTACGCACCAGGTGGGGTGAGGCAGGAGTAGGGGCCTGGTACTGTACACACCCCGTGTTGGCGGGTCAGGTATACACCACTAACAAAATGATTTACACGAGGGAATGTGAGCAGAAGGCTCCTTGTCTCCGGCAATTTACGACGATACTAAAAGAAATTTATGTAAAGACCAAAACAAGTTCTGAGAGATATAGGAGTTAGTCTCTCTGTCTTTCTCTTTTTCCCTCGACCTTTATACATATATTTCTTTCTCTATCCTTTTCTCTTTCCTTCTTTCTATATCTGTCTTTCTATCTCTCTATCTTTCTGTCTCTCTCTCTTTACGTAAAAAGACTGAGAAGGAGGCCCAGATGTCTTTTCCCCCCATAACATTCCCCTGATGGCTTTGTGTAACTCAGCCATCTATCCTTGGAAACAGAATAGGGAACCTTGAATAAAGAAAAAGACCTTGAAAAAAAACCGGAACTTCAAATACAAAAAACGAATCTTAAATAAAAAATGGTTCCTGAAAACAGAAAACGGAAAGTTAATACAAAAACACCTTAAAAACAGAAAACGGAACCTTGAATAAAAAATAGAACCATAAAAACGAACATTAAAAACAGAAAACGGACATTAAAAAAACGGAACAGTGAATAAAAGAAACGGGACCAGTTAGTGACCTGGAGATGAAAATTGGTACCCCAGAATATCTCATTATCAAATATTTTCTTTACAATAACACTTCTCAGCCTTTCTTATTAATCTCATATACTCTACTAAACTATCTAATATATACATACCATTACCTACCTACCTTCTTCTTAATTTACCTACATACCATTAACTATCGCCTACCTGCCTATCTACTACCGCCTCCCTTAATCAATATATAATATGCAGAATGTTGAGAATAAAGAGAAGATGAAGTTTCCAATAGTTTTTGAGGGGGGAGAGTGGTGAAGGCCAGACAGGACTGGTCAGTCTCCTCTGTGTTTTAGAAGGTGGAGAGTTTAAACTTTTAAAGGCCACCATCACTAGATCCAGCCTTGACCTCACCACCTCTGTCAAGACGGAGGATATTATGCCTGTCTCGTCTCCGCCGGGGGCTGTGACCCTCGGGAGTGGGGATGGAAAGAGGTTTTTCCGGATGGTCTATTTTCTGTTCTACCATTTTGAGGGCAGAAGGTCAGCGTGAGCAGAGTTGGGCTGTGGGATTATGTTGAACGTTATGTACATGGTCGGTGAGAGTTGTTGGACACCAGAGTAAAGTTTGTACACAGAGAAGTCAAAGTGAACAAAGAAAGAAGTTAGGGATTAAGTTGAAAGCAGAGATCAGCACCACTGTATACATCTACACAGTATGGGACACATTTAATCCCTAAAATACAACTACTGTTTGTATTCCTCCACATACATAGTTGATCACATGATTAATTTCAGGAATTTAGAATCAGATTTTTAAGGAATAAATGTTTACCTTTTGTAGCTACAGGTAACTCTGGTAACCCACAATGCTAAATCATAATACAGTACCAAATAATGAAGTCCTTCTCAACCAGGGTTGTACTGGGTAGCTACCCCGGAATGTACCCTCTTACCCGCCATGGTTTTTTTTTTATTAAAAACCCGGGCTTTTTTGGCAAAGCGAATTTTTTAGATTTGTTGCCAAATAATAATGAAATATAACCCAATATAATCACTAAATATGTTCCAACTTTATTTTTTTCCTTCAACATTCACTTCTCAATATTTTTGTTTCATCTAACAGACATAAATGCATAAACAACTATTTTTCTCCAATGGAACGAGACACATTTCTTAAATTCCTCAAAGTTTTCCAAGTAAATTAGCCAGTGTACGTCTTTTATTAAATTATTTATCAGAAACAAAGTCAATAAACTATATATTTTCTGGAGACAATTCTATTCATGTTCACAGCACAAAAAACTCAACTTTACAAGGACATAGTTCCATCAAAATCATTAAAACTCAAAGTAGAAATTTTATAAGATTTGTTTTTTCTTAAATTGATGACAATAAGGGAATTAATTATTTTATTCTGTAAAACCTTTGTCTTATGTGCATTATTCATAGTATCTGACAAGTCATAGAACATTGTAAATGAAGGTTGTCTCATCCATAAGAAAAAACTATTTCAATAGAACCGGTTGCAATTATACCCCAATTTTTTTATGGAAACCAATAATGTTGAACTTAAAATTTCAGTTTCACAAATGTGAGGAAAAATTATGAACTGGATTTATATATCCCATGCTATACAAAAATTCAAATCACGGTCATAAAATGGGCTTTTTAATACAGTTTTGTACTGGAAGCAATATCTTCATATGATACTTTATTTAGTTGGGAATACTGCGTTCATACCAAATAAAAACATTCTTGTTTACAATATCCATTTCCAATGAAATATGTTTGGGAAAAACTGAAATATTAGAAACAAAAGTTCTTAAAATTTATATGGAAAAATATCTGTGTTCTTTTTAGACTAGCTTGTGAGACAGAATTTCAACTGGAAATTTTAGTGATAGAAAACACCACAATGCAAAGGTTTAATAATCCAGTAGACAGTAACCATGTGTGTGTGTGTGTGTGTGTGTGTGTGTGTGTGTGTGTGCAAATGCCAGTATTCTCGCTGACACCAATTGTAGGATTATCGAGGCAATCATTATCATGAACAACTATGCTAGACTGGCCATGTTACCCGCATGGACGACAGTAGACTGACAAAGCAACTACTTTACAGTCACCTAACGAATAGTAAACGTAACGCTGGCGGGCAACTGAAAAGGTATAAGGATAGACTTTTTTTTAGTTTAGCAAATTTATTGACAAAGCTTGGAGTACAGTTTGCCTATTCTGAGTCAGGTCTTGACACTGAGGGTGTATCACTTTTCACTGCCACGCAAGACAGAGGTTCATACGCAAAGCAATACATCATATTCATTAGCAGTGTACATATATATGTCAAAGTCAAGTGGGTGATATCATTGTTCACTGCCATGCAGGACAGTGGTTCATATACATTGGACGTCATATTCTAATTAAAGACTAATCAGTGTGGGCTAGCAAATTTTGGATAAACAGCAAGAATGTCCTCAAGCACCCCCGATTCAATGTAGTAATTGCAAAGTTCATGATACAATAAGGCAGGTGGCCTGAAGTTTTTGACAGTGTCACATTCAATAATATAGTGTTCAAGTGTATGCTCTAAAGATTTATCACAAAGTTTACATGCTGAGTGTTCCGGTAAGGGTACAGCGTTACTAACTTGCCAGATGTGTCTGTATCCTAGTCTAATTCTGGCCACAACTATATCACATTGTCTAGTTCTTTCCTCGATGCTGGCCATACCGGTACCTCTTGTCACAAAATTTGCCAAAATTACTAACGCTACAACTGCCAGGCATCTCTGCATTTCTCAGTTCTTCTAGATCAGAGTTCATGATTCTGACTTGAATGTTTTTAAGTACAGCATTGGACAGGCCAAGGTCACGGCCAACATTTTCTTTCTTACATGCCTCATTGGCCAGTCTATCAGCACAGTCATGTTACCTAATTCTAACATGGGACGGAATCCACACAAATTTGATACAAGAGTTGTTCTCATTGGCAGTTATCACATTTCTTTTAATATCACATACAACTGACATAGAACCTGGCCGTTCATTGATTTCAAAGCACTTTGAGAGTCACAGAATATCACCCCACCTCCATTTTCTTTAAGTTAGTCTGTAGCTAAGTAGATTCCAGTTAGTTCAGTTTGTGTTGTGCTCGCCCAGTTGTTCAGCCTTTGCTTGTTTGACACTATCATCTCTTTTTCTTTATATATTACAATTGCACAGCCTGTTCTACCTGTGTTTGTCTGCACAGAACCATCAGAAAAGCATAGTCTTAAGACAAACCCGAAAAAGTGCCAAATCGACCCTCTCACCCGGGAGACGATTACTCCACACGGTAACGCTTGGAAGAGCACCGCACAAGAAGGTGTCAATACTTTCGAGTTAGCCAGACTGCATACCGAGGAAGACAAGCGCCAACGCCGGAAAGGCGCAGCCGCCACCCCTCCCGCAACTACATCGAGCCCTCCACATGTGCAACATCTGTGAATGACACTGCCGGTCCCGTATCGGTCTCTTTAGTCACCTCAGCACATCAACATCCTTAATAACTCACATCATTGTACCATAGATGGATGACCGTCATACTTGATTCCGAGTAACAGCAAAGTAGTAAGTAGTAGTAGTAGTAGACTGGGAGGGATGGGACTAACAAATCCAGAGGAGATTGCTGCCACTGAACATCAAAATTCACTTAAGCTCACGGCAGCCCTCACGGACCACATAATAGCCCAGAATGCAACAGGGGAAGTGGATACCAGTGAAGTAAATATGATTCGTAGGTCCATTACGACAGATCGACAGCACTGCCAAAATGATAAGTTGCAGCATCTATTGCTGCAGGTTCCAGAAAATTTGAACAAAAAAAGTAGCTATAGCGCAGGAGGTGGGCGCCTCGAACTAGTTAACTACGTTACCGATAAGGGCAAATGGTTTCAGTCTTAATAAACAAGAATTTACAGAAGCCATTGCTCTAAGGTACGGTCGGCCAGTAGAAGGTTTGCCCTCCCAATGCGTGTGTGGCTCTTCCTATGATGGCGATCACGCCATGGTGTGCAAGAAAGGGGGCTTCATATGCATGAGGCATGACGAGGTAAGGGACCTCACAGCAAATATGTTGAAGGAAATCTGCCGGGATGTCATGGTAGAACCGGCCCTCCTTCCATTGGATGGTGAGATCTTCCAACACAGGACTTCAAACACATCTAACGAAGCCCGTGTGGACGTCAGTGCTCGAGGATTCTGGACGCGGGGACAGCGAGCTTTCTTCGACATCAGGATTTTTGATCCCATGGCCGCATGTCACCATAACCTAGCTCTCGACGCTGCACATAGGAGGAGCGAGAACGACAAGAGAAGGGCATATGGGGAGAGAATTCAAAACGTTGATCAAGGCAGCTTCACTCCTCTAGTGTTCACAACCTCTGGTAGATGGGATTCAAATTTTGAATGTTTCCTGCTTGAACGCCAGGCTCCCAGGCTCACCCAGAGTTGATCCTACGAATAAGAAGCAACAGCTTTAGAAGTTGTCATTGCAGCCTGGATGAGATGGCTGTGCTACTCTCGCTGGTCGGCTTTGCTCTGCCTCAGGGGAACGAGAGCTTCTGCCCCAACTCCGACAACTGCTGCAGATATTGACTATGAGGCTACTGTCACTGAATGCCGCATAGATCTGCGGCTCAACCAATTTAAAACAGATAGGATAGCTTCTTATGTATTAGGATATTTAATATTAAGGTAATTAAATGGTGGCGAAGGTGTGGCTATTGGGGGAGGCTGGAGGCCACGGTAAAAAAAAAAGTAGTAGTGGTAGTAGTAGTAGAAGTATATGTGTGTGTGTTTCATTTTAAGATGTTAGGAGACCATAGAACCTATCTATGGCAGACTTAGTATTACAAGAACACACCAGATGGTAGGAATGTTCTACTCGCTACAGCTAAAATCATTATCACACTACGGTAGCCTTTCATATTCATACTCCTGAGCCAGGCTGCATTTTACCTTTTTAATCAATAGAATACAGTAAACATGGTCACTATAAAAGGAATACAACTTCTAGCAGCAGCCATAGCCATATAAAACCCATGAAAAACATTCAATTTAAAAAACTCATTTTGCCCGTTAAAACTCGTTTTTTGTGCGAAAAAAATGTGGGTTCGGTTATTTGAAAAAAAATTACAACCCTGTTCTCAACACTGAAAATTAATAGTTATGATAACTATACAGTAAGTCGTCTCTGTACCATTATATACTGTACATGTTGTCAGTGCCACAGTATACTACACGTTCTGTTGCAGTGTCTCCTAATTTCTCCTAGAATCTTACTTCATCTTTTCTCTATCAACAAACACATCTTTACTACTTATGCAGTTGATCAGTAAATCTTAAATATTTTCAGATAATATGAAGTCTCAACCGCCAACACAAGCAGAGGTCTTAGGCCGTATACCTGGATGGTAAAGTGTTGTTGTTCCCTACACTATCTTCGCTAGTGTCCAGTTACAACATAAACTGATAATGGAATAAGCAAATTAAATCAACACTTACACAAACACACACACACACACACACACACACACACACACACACACACACACACAACACACACACACACACACACACACACACACACACACACACACACACACACACACACACACACACACACACACACACACACACACACACACAGTCCTCAACAGGCTGCCTGGGTCAGTCTTCCACCTCCCTGCCCTCAACTCCTCCAGGATATATCAACACCTCCCACCAACAATACAGTACAAATAGTGACAATCAACCACCATCCCTCCCCTCACACACACAGTCTATTCCCTCCATATACTTTACTCTTTATGTCACTGAAAAATACCGTAATAACATGTTTGTCCCCCAACAAAGGAAAGGTTAGACGCTACAGCACTATAATATTTTATTAATGAACCGGATTGTATCTGGTGATATCAGGCATCGTATAACATCACCATTTTTTCTATATATTACAATAATGATTAAATGTTAATGAGATTCGTATTTACATGTATTCACTGGGCTGGAATTAAACACACGACGCATATTAACAAGCATGTGAATAACCCTAGTGGCTGAAGCACCTGCCATGGTAAATCACTTCAATAGACACGTGTATTGGTCAAATTTAATATAGTCTTGTTATTTTCAGAATTAAAACATTAGCCGCGTTTTGTGTAACCGGACCGAAAAACATTGTGGCCGTCACGTTGAAATTATTTATTTTTTTATAAACGGGGATTATAATTTGTGTGAACTAAGTGTAACGCGAGACAAACTGATTATCCTCCAGGGAACGTGAGATAAATCCAGGTAATAAAGATTTAATGTGAAGGATTACTTATTACTCTGCCCTCAACACATGAACGGGCTGGCAGATTTGCACCAAACTTGGAAGGTTTGCCTGGAATGTGACAAGTTCTGTATAATCAATTAACATTATTTATACAGATGGTGTAAACTCCTCTGGTTGAGTAAATGTTTGGGGATGTTTCCTTCACCTTGTGCATATTTATTCAATTTAGGAACTGTGTGTTTCTCGTGTTTGTTTTTGAGTGAAACCATTGTGTATATCTTAAAACAGTCGTTATGGAGCTGTGTTTTAAGTTTATAATTTCTCACCATTATTATTCCCAGCAGTCCAAGTTCCACGAACTGGATTCAATTTTTACAGTTCTTTTGTCAATATTTACTGACGTGAAAATATATATCAAACAATGTGTGCAACTGTAACACAATACTTTGACAATTAGGTGATAATACTTATAAATTTTCTGCTCCCCAAAGTGGTCGAATACCGAAGTGTATCTTCCGTCCCAGTCACAAAGAGAGACTTTGATCCTGGTTTACTGAAGCCAACTTTTCTCGTGGTTCTGATTGTGTTTCTTCAAGTCTTTATGTCAAGATCATTTTTAACTCTCACAGCTACCTGACCCAGCTTGGAGAAGGTCATGCCCGCAAGTGCTCCCGTTAGAGACCAAGGAAAATGGCCGCCTTGGATCGTTGTGTCTTGGGGGAAGAGGAAGGGAGTGTGGGGAAAGACGACCTCCTTGCCACACTGTTAAGGCAGCTGGGGCAGTTGAGGTGAGGTTGACACTCTAAAGGGGGAAAATGAAGCCCTCAGGACGGAACTCCTTCAGGTAGGTGTCCTGCCTAGCAGGACACCTGCGAAGGAGGAGCAGGCGTGGAGAGTGGTTGTCTCCAAGGGGACTAGGGTCAGCCTCAGGAAAGCTGACCAGGGTGTGGAATGTAGTAACCCTTACCAGGTGCTGCAGAAAGCTGGCGAGGAAGAGAAGAGGCAGGACGGTATGGATCAAGGAGAGGAAAGGGCAGTTGTACAAACCCTGCCCACAGGTAAGGTCGTGGTAGTTGGGGACAACCAGGTGAGGTTTGCAGACAGGGCTTTTTGTACAAGAGATAGGAAACGTAGGACTAGGGTGTGTTTTCCTGGGGCTGGGATAGGGCATGTAGCCGAGAGGTTAGACAGGGTTTTGTCAGGGGAGGGTACCAATCCAGTAGTGTGTCTTAGTGTGGGAGGAAACGACATAGGTAAGGTTAGGAGTGAGGAACTTTTCAAGAGGTATAGGGAGGCGCTGGGGAAGATTAGAGATAGGGGAGGGATCCCGATAGTATGTGGTGTCTTGCCTAGAAGAGGGGTTGGTCGTGAATGGCTGTCCAGGGCAATTGCTATAAATTGCCGACTGGAAAAACATTGTGCAAACAATGGTTGGGCATTCATTGATAACTGGCAACGATTCTATGGCAACGACTACCTGTACTGTCGCGACGGAGCACACTTGTCTCGTGAGGGGGTAAAGACGTTGTCTGCATCCCTGGAGCGTGAAATTGTCACTCCGAAGGGGGGGTTTCGCCAGTAGAGAGAGGTCGGGGAAAGTGGGAGTAAAAAAACAAGCAGGTCCTGGGAAGTAAAATTAGTTGCTCAGGACAAGGGGTAAAACAGGACCAGGGAAGGGTAGGTTTAAATGTATACTATACAAACAGTAGGAGCGTTAGAAATAAAATAGACTTGCTGAGAGCGGTTGTATGTACCGATAATGTAGACGTCATAGCAATCACCGAAACTGGCGAGCAAAATTTTTTTATCAGAGTACCACATAGAAGGGTACAACCTTTTTCACAAGGACAGGGAAGGTAGGAAGGGGGGAGGGGTCGCACTCTTCGTCAAGGATACATTAAAATGTTGTATTAATAATTCAATAAAGGGTGAAATAGGAAGCGAGTCTGTGTGGGTAGAAATCGCGGAAGGAAGAGAAAAACTAATTATGGGAATGATTTACAGGCCCCCAAGTCTTGGCAAAGAAGCAGCTCAGCCCATATGGCAGGAAATGAGTAGGACAGCAAAATATAACAACCTATGCATTATGGGGGATTTCAACTTCAGATATATTGACTGGGACAACATTGTAGGCGACTATAAATTTGAAGACTTCCTAGAAGCAGTACAGGAAAATTTTTTGAAACAACCAATGACAGAACCTACTAGAGGTGACAATATATTAGACCTAGTATTAACAAATAAAGAAAATATTATCAGAGATATCACAGTAGGGGAAGAACTACTGTAGGTAACAATGATCACAGAGAAATCAGGTTCACCCTAAATTGGGAAACGAAAAACAATGACAATATGGTCAGAGTCCCAAACTTTCGGTTGGCGGATTATCAGGGGTTAAGAAGGTACCTAGGTGAGGTCACCTGGGAACAGTCACGTCAGTCCCCAGTAGGAAGGGGTGAGGTCATAGATGACACAACAATTGATCATGACTATAATATATTCACTAGTATACTACATAAAGTACAGGAACAAAATATACCATACAGAAAAATTAGGTCTAATAAGAATGAGCCAAGGTGGATGACCAGAAAACTTAAACATGACAAAGGAATAGAGAAAGGAATATATAAGAAATTAAAGGGAGGGGAGGAGCAGCTCAGAAACAGGTATAATGAACTATCTAGGAATGTAAAGAAAAATGTAAGGAAAGCAAAGAGAGACTATGAAACCAAAATAACAAGAGAATCCAAGGCGAATCCCAAGGGATTTTTCCAGGTATATAGGACAAAGGTCAAGGACAAAATTGGGCCTTTAAAGTCAGGGAGGGGAGAAGTGATAAATGACAGTGAAGAAATAAGCTAAGCAATGAACAGCTACTTCTTATCAGTTTTCACAAAAGAAATTTGCAATGAAATTCCAGAGGTGGAACTGATATTTAAGGGAAAGGAAGAAGAGAAATTAAAGAATATCACTATCAGAAAAGAGGAGGTTCTTAAGAAGATAAATAAACTAAAGAAAACAAAATCCCCAGGGCCGGATGAAATTTTCCCTCGAGTCTTGAAAGAGTGTAGGGAACAGATTAGCGGACCCCTCGTAAACTTATTTACAAAATCATTAGACACTGGAGATGTGCCAGACTTGTGGAAACAGGCAAATGTAGTACCCATATTCAAAAAGGGAGACAGAGCATCAGCGTCAAATTACCGGCCGATAAGTTTGACGTCAGTAGTGGGGAAATTTCTTGAATCGATTATAGCAGATAGCATCCAATCGCATCTAGAGAAAAGCAAATTAATCTACAACTCTCAACATGGGTTTACAAAGGGAAAACTTTGTTTAACAAATCTGCTAACGTTTTTTAGGAAAGTCTTCGAGGTAGTAGATAATGACGAAAATTACGATGTTATTTACTTAGACTTTAGCAAAGCATTTGACAGAGTACCGCATCAGAGGCTTCTGAGAAAAATTAAGGCTCATGGTATCGAGGGGAAAGTTTTAAATTGGATAAAATCGTGGCTCACCGATAGAACGCAGAGGGTCAGCGTAGATGGTGTTAAATCTGAGTGGGGCCGTGTAACCAGTGGGGTTCCCCAGGGGTCAGTACTAGGCCCACTCTTGTTCATAATCTACATAAACGATCTAGATACAGGGATCAGCAGTGACATAAGTAAGTTTGCGGATGACACCAAAATAGGGCGGCAAATTAATTCAGGGCAGGATGCAAATGCATTACAGGAGGATCTAAATAAACTGCAGGGGTGGTCTGAAAAATGGCAAATGAAATTCAACACCAGCAAGTGCAGCGTACTTAATATTGGAAGAACAAATACTTATAATGTATACAGCCTTAACAACATCAACCTAGAGAAGTCGACTTGTGAAAGAGACCTAGGGGTACTTGTAAGCCCGGACCTACGGCCTAGAAAACAGTGCGTTGATGTTCGAAATAAGGCAAACAGAGTATTGGGTTTTATATCTAGAAGTGTAGTAACAAGAGTGCAGAGGTCTTATTGCAACTATATCTTGCGCTAGTCAAGCCGCACCTCGATTATGCGGTTCAGTTCTGGTGCCCCTATTATAGAATGGATATAAATTCACTAGAGTCGGTGCAGTTCGAAGAATGACAAAAATGATTCCGGGACTTAGAAACCTTCCATATCAGGATAGGTTAAAGAAACTTAACTTGCATTCCCTAGAAAGACGAAGAGTGCGGGTAGATATGATAGAAGTATTTAAGTGGGTGAAAGGAATCAATAAATGGGATATAGATAAAGTTCTTATAATATCCGAGCAGGATAGGACTCGGAGCAACGGATTCAAGTTGGATAAGTTTAGGTTTAGGAGGGAGATAGGAAGAAACTGGTTCACAAATAGGGTGGTGGACGTGTGGAACAAGCTTAACAACTTTGTAGTAAGTGCGGGAACTCTGGAAAGTTTCAAAAGGAGGCTAGATAGATTCATGGATGATAGAGAGTGGTAGTAACTCTCGACAGGAGCTGCCATGCACAGGCCAACCGGCCTATTGCAGACTCCTTATTTTTTTATGTTCTTATGTTTAAATGTTTTTAAAGTGATCAATTCTTTGTCACCTTTGCTCGTTTAAGAACGTCTTTCAACAACCTTTTCGTGGATATTCTTCACTTGGCTGTACTTTTACTTAATACCGTATATATATATTTTTATACAACTAATTGATCATAAAAATCTCGACGACATTAATACTACATGCAAGAACTTGTGGCTGAAACAATGATAGACACGCCAGGTTGTCGTAAAGGCTTATTGTTTTAACAGGTAAACTGGAGAGTCTGTGGCTCACATCTCACTCTTACTTGACATAATATAGGGTATTATATTTGCTATATTAGTACGGGTCAGTTATACAATGTCAGCTCTTCTAAGATGGTGATGGTAGTGGCGAGAATAGTGTACAAATGATAATATGAGTTTGTTATTTGAGTTATTCATTTATGAGTGGACATTGGGTTGTGAAGGAAGACTAGGTAATGAGGGCCAGGTAGTGAGGGCCAGGTGGTGAGGGCCAGGTGGTGAGGGCCAGGTGGTGAGGGCCAGGTGGTGAGGGCCAGGTGGTGAGGGCCAGGTGGTGAGGGCCAGGTGGTGGAGGGCCAGGTGGTGAGGGGCCAGGTGGGGAGGGCCAGGTGGGGAGGGCTACAATGAGGGCTAGGCAATGAGGGCCAGGGGTAATGAGGGCCAGGGCAATGAGGCCAGGTAAAGAGGGCCAGGTGGAGGGGCCAGGTAGTGAGGGGTTTAGTGGTGAGGGGCCAGGTATTGAGGCCAGGTGGAGGACCAGGTGGTGAGGGCCAGGTGGTGAGGGCCAGGTGGTGAGGGCCAGATAATGAGGGCCAGGGGTAGGAGGCCAGGTGCCAGGTAGTGAGGGGCCAGGTAGTGAGGGGCCAGGCAGGTGAGGGGCCAGGTGTGAGGGGCCAGGTGGTGAGGCCAGTAGTGAGGGCCAGGTGGTGAGGGCCAGTAGTGAGGGCCAGTAGTGAGGGCCAGGTGGTGAGGGCCAGGTGGTGAGGGCCAGGTGGTGAGGGCCAGGTGGTTCATATCATAGTGAACTATTTCTCCATCGTTCATCAGCAACAGAAAGATATAATTCATTACCTTATGTATTGTGTAACGTAAAATGAAAACAAATATCACGAGAAAAATATTTGAAATTGCATTATGATTATAAATACTTTGGTAATTTTTCCAGTATCTGGGAATCAGGTTTTATCTGCGAATTTTTCGATGAGTTTTAGAGGGAAATATTATCCTAATTTTAACTATGACCAAAACTTTCAGTTGAGGAATATTGTATACGACCATGATAATACACCCTCGTCCCTCCCACAGCTTAGGATAAAGGTATCGAGGAATACACGAGCCTTCCCACACGCTCCGATCTTCAGTTTCCAGGTGTATAATTTAACTATTCTGAGAAATGGAGTAACTGTGGAATATACCATTTACCACATTAACGGCTCTGGGATGTTGTGAACCATGATATGTTCCGTATAGAGACTCAGTCAGGGCTTCTCGTCTCAGATGAATCATGCTACCCAGTCAGGCATAACAACCGTTATGTTTCCCCAACTTTATAAAATATCATCAGACAAACTATCTTCCTCACTGTACGTCACCCCCCCCCCTCCTCCACACTATGCCATAAACAATATATATTGCCTCCATGGTCGCGCGCGCACAATAAAAGCAAGACGACTGGCATCACGGAGGCCTTCGTCTCCTTCACCTTTGACTGTTCACTAACACTGACCAATGTTTCTACTTGACAAAAACAAAGATACGCCAAAAATTCTGTCCGAGTCGACCCGCGGCTCCGTCCAATATTTTCAACTGACCTTTAAAAAAACAAAAACAAGGCTGATTCACCTTAAACAAACGTCAGAATAAATCTATAGGTCGCTACCCTTTATGGCAGCAAGGAGCACACTCAGGTTTCCCCAACTATCGCTCCGTGAACGTCGGTGTTGTCGTGGTTGGGTAATTTATGCTCCATTTCGGTATAAAAATGTAAGATGTGTTGATACCAAATTTTGACGGTAATTACAAGGCCAGCGGGTCGGGGCGGGGCGGGGCGGGGCGGGGCGGGGGTCTGTAGAAATTAGGGAGATAAATCGATGCACCGTCTTGTGTAATGATGGAGGACCCACCCAGCCACCGCCCTCCTCTACCTCCTTATTAGGTCGTAGATATTGTGGGCCTTGACGTCGCTGTGGGACGACCGATTAATTCCAGAAGAGTAACGACATGGCCAGTTTGGGCGACACTAAACCATCGTAATGAATATAAGTAATGAATTATATAATAATGTTGATCGTTACTCGGTTTTAATGGTCTTATTACAACAGGTGGGAAGTAACGCCCTGCACCTGTACACTAACCTTGGCGTTGGTTATTATTCCCTTAACAAGTCCCCAAAACGGCGCTAAACAATCGTTGGTGACGTCACAGATCAGCTGACGGTCCAATATAAAGGTAGATCAACACACGACGCCTTCACCTGAGGATAATTACTGTAATGTTTACCAACAAGAGACACGATAGAAGCCAGACATAAACTGATGTCCTCACTGGATGTCTACAACACGTTGAGGCTGCCTCAACCCAGTTTGTCAATACTTAATACAGTTTCTTACTCTTCTGTAGACAAACTAAATAAGTTTACCCTATTTAGGTAAGTCAGTAGAGAAAATTCATTAATATTTATTCAACCATTTAAATTTTATCATAAATGTATGGCGTATTAAATAACTTTTCGGTGTAATTCATTGTTGGTGCGTGTAATTATTTCAGGGCCTCGGGTGATTATAGAGTAAAAGCCTATAATGTATCACATTTACCACAGACTTATGGGTGCGTTATGTGGGGCAATAAATTCATTACAGTATTTCTCTGTGAATTAAGACAAGCCCTGGCGTACAGCGGACCTGTGTTGCTGTTCTTATATTCCAACTTTTATTTTTACCTGAATATTTTTTATGCTAATATTTATTTGTCAATATTTTCCTTCCTGGGAACAGATGAACACACATCATTTTTCACCTGTGTTAAAGTATAATTTTGAGATATACAGTAAAGCTACGAAGGAGAGAGGAATCTCCCTTTGTCTCCTCCTTGTGTGTTTCTCCCTGTCTCTTTACTCCTCTCAGTCTTTATCTGTTCCTTTCCTTTCACCAATTAAATTTCCGCGACTTTGGTGTTTACACAAATCAGTTCTATAAAGAAAAGCTCTAAACCTAGGCAGCGTATTTAAGTTATTGTGGAAATATAAACATCGTGGGGACAAAGTCAGTCAATATATTTTTACATAGGAGCACTTGCCTAAAATATTGTGCACGTTAGTTAATCATGAAAATTATAAATTCCAACGAGTTTCTAAATTCAACCATCAATTATGAATATCTTATAGTGCACATAACTGCACACACCGACAACCTCTTGACTTGTGGCAAGACGAGACATCGTTCACGCATCCACGCAAAACAATAACTTGACGATCCCAACTCTCATATCATTAACCTTATTGTGTTGACTTGTAAGTTGGTACAGCGAACAACGGTGTAGATTGGTGTTATTAAACTATAGGTCATATATCTATTTCAATATAATAGTACCTAGGTTATAGCATGTCTGTGTCGTGAGAAGTGACAGTACGGTAAGAGACAGCTTAATAAAGGGAGGAAATGGTCGGGAAGCTTGATGTAAGGGCAATGTAGAGAGGGAGAGGGAGAGGGCGAGGCAGCTGTAGGATCACTCTAGTCTGCACTAACATCCTAGACAGTACAGGCAGTGTTGACACAGTGAATCTTTAATCTCCACATGCGTGTACAACGTCTCGTGGTAATTCACTTCTATTAGCATTATATATTATTGTTATTATTTTCATTAACTAGAGTGTATTGTGTGTTATTCTTCTTTGAAGCCTTATACCCCAAAGTTAATATTAAAGGTAAGTACACTTTTCTTTACATAAAAACACACATTACCGTCGATGCATGTGAGGCAGGAAGCCAAGCTGAGGTCACATTAACGTGTAAGTTTCTAATAACACAAGATGACAAAAACTGTGGCGTGAGTTGGAGTCTGTAGTGTATTGTTATTACTTACGATTATTACCGCAACAGTCATCACTCAGGCCATAAACATTACTGATGGTATTTTCTTGTCTTACAGTGTCTACGTGTTAACATGCTTCACAAAAACATATATCAATTATTTGTGAGGTTTTTTTCATACTGTACCCGGTGTACCATAATTGACCGGAAAGAAAAGGGGACAACTTACTGTACAATATTTCAAGTGGCCAGAATATATTAATCACAGTTGTGTAAGTACAAGCCAAGTTTAATAGTCTTCCTTAAGTGGACCTCCCTCACCCGGAAGAATGCAATAACTGGTTTTAAGAAACCTTTGTTGTTTGTCCAGATGTTCTATCGTGACGTCCCCAACCATGTCTGACTGAGTCCCAGCACCCCTTCCACAACCTTAATAAACTGTCTCCACTGTCCCCTTTATTACGTGAGGGCAATTTTAACATTTTATTTAACTAACGCCAGACGATTTTATTCAGCAGAGGGAGACCCCCGTACTCATGTGGTTAACCTAAAAATAATAACAGTAAATAAATAAACCCACATTTCCTCTCTTCTGATTACCCAGAGCCCAGGGCAGGGTAGTAGTGCCTCCGCCTCTCTGTTACTGTGATGCAAAGTTACATGAAAGGTAGATATTATCCTCTTCTTGTTTGGGTATTCCTCGCCTAACATAACAGATAAACGATACCTAAAGTGTCAGCAAAAATACCCTCTTAACTAGTGTGTATAAGCATGTGGTGTTCAATTTGCTGTTCAAAGATATGTAACTATAATATACAACTACAGCTCTTAATGGTGACTAACTCTGTACTATACTGGACCATCCATCTCCACGTTCAAAGTGCACAATACTCTTGGCACTGGGTGGGGAGTTCGTGTCCATTGTTTATATACGGCGTAACCCATTATTGCATATTCTATAAGCCAAGACCTATGAAAAAGTCTGGGTGTCAAGCCCATATGCAGTCAGGTAGCCCTACAGCTCCTCTCAAACATTTCCCGTTACCCCTATATTACTGTAGCACATCTATATAAATAATAAAATATGCATTTTATCCTCTAGAAATGTGATCTTGGTGTCTAAATTGGGATTTTTTTACCATGGCGGCATCGCTTTTGTGATCAGAGGTTATTTAGATCTCATAAATCCAAGTTGGCCGCCATATTCACCGTGAAATGGGAAATTTAATATAATTTCGCAAGTTTTCCTCATATAATGTTGAAATTGGTGTCATTTTATTGCTTGTTGACCACAGCGTTTTTATTTTCTGCAAAGTCTCCCACAGTCCTCCACATTTTCGTGATAAAAGAAGTCATGACAGGAAATTACTGTATAAACTATGTCCTGAATGTTACTGCAAAGGACAAGGAGAAATATCTGGGCAGGAATGCACTAACGTCTGACCTAAGTCTGCCGCGATAGCTAACTTAGCTCAAAATCATAAGTGAAAACTTTAGTTAAAACGCTGAAAACAAACTTACGATTGTCGTAACCCAAGACAGTCGTGGCAAAGACTGTATTCTGCCGCGTCAGCTGACATCCGTCAATCCAATCAGAGTGCACGTTACAAATATTTGTCCCTCAGTCAATCGCAGAGTGAATGCTATGATGCAATAGCACTACACTTAAAAGCCACATGGAAGACCACATTCACCACAATGCTATGGCCAGTGGCCACACAATATTAGCTGCGAATCAACAATATCACAAATGAGATTTCTTTATTCCTTTATATTATATTTATTTATATACTTTCTCTGCTCTACTCTGTAATTATATTTAGTATTTATTTTTCTACTTTCAATCAATCATATTCTGTTCTTCCTTTAATAGTCTTTCTTAATTATTTATCTTATCTTCTTTCTTCCTACTTAGAGAGGTAAAGGAGGAGTGAGGTGTGTGCTGGGCCTCCCGACTTTGTGTAAACAAAGGAAGTTGGCAGCGGCACGAAGCACCACTCATACAAATTTCAAATAAAGAAAATTAACAAAATATTTTTTGGGGTATATTGCATTCAAATACATTTCCGATGTGATACATGATCTAAGTTCACAAAAGAACGCACGCTACGCTGAAAGTAGCGTTGCCCTAGTGAACGCAGGGCCAGTTTGCTCACTTCAGACAACTCGGGAGTGGACTAAGTACCCAAGATCCCAGACTCTAGAGCACTTAAATTGTTTTGTGCGTATGACTTAAGTACGCTAGCAGAGAGTTGTTCAGTACGCTAGCAGAGAGTTGTTCAGTACGCTAGCAGAGAGTTGTTAAGTGCGCCAGCAGAGAGTTGTTAAGTGCGCCAGTAGAGATTTAAGTAACTTAAATACGTTCGTGCGTCCAGGCCCTGGTCTTTGCCGACAGAATCACGAAGAAAACATCAAATTTGTTTGACACCATTCATAGAACAAACATCGAGACTATGAAGAAAATCAGAAATAAACCACAAAAGACAACCAAAAAGGTGGTGAAATTAATGAACATAACGGAGGCCTCACTACCAACGACCTCCTGAAATACGATATTGTGCCCTCTCCTCTCCTGTTTGACCAAGTTAGACTCATGGCAAAGCCTGTGAAGAGTCACTCATCATTGAGTTGGAAGCTCATCACATTCCTGAAGAATATTCCTACCATCACCAGCCTGAATCAAACTTGTCACAGACATCACGGCAACAGTCCGTAGAGCGACATTCCTGGGTTGTCAAACTTCTCTAATGTTCTTTATAATTTCTCAAAAAATGACTTATGTGTCTTCGACATTTATAGTGTCAACCCATTTGTGAAAGACAGTGAGAGAATGAGAGTTGACGTTAGTCCCATTAATCTTAAAGGGTAAGAACACATACAAAAAACAAAAACAGGTTTACCCGCTTGCCGGTTTCCAGCGCCGACCATGGGTCAGGAGTCAGCGCTGGTAGGCGGACACAGAGGACACAGTATATCTGCGAGTTGTGGTGCAGCTGTCGTACAGATGTCTAGCATGTTATCTGACGAAGTTTTTCTTTTGCTCGATAGTGCTTATGCAAAAATAAGGAGGAAAGTAACTGGAACACATGAAATCAACCGCAGCAGAGAAAATTACGGTGAATAATCGCCATCTTTTTAGCGAGCTAAAAAGGGGACAAAGTAGGTTTTTTCCCAATACATGAGAACGACTTGGGAAACTTTCGACTACATTTTGAAGAAGGTTGAACATCGTTTGACGAAAACAAGGTGTAACTGGCCCACTAGTACCGCCTCAACATTATTCGGCACCCTTACGGCGTGATACAATGACACGGGTGCTGAATAATTTTTTAGAGGGTGTACATCTATGGCCGAATTAAACAACCTTGGTAAGTGACTTACTCTATTCTGGCTGAAATGCTACTCTCATGCTTTTGCCATAAAATGTGTCAGAGACTAGTATGCCCGACTTAAACTAGCCCTATACAAACACCAGGGGCCGCATACTCAAAAACATTTACGGGACTGCATGTTTGTTTACCCAGTAACTGGAGATAGTCCCCGATCGGTATACTCAAAAATATTTGTCGGGACCCCCTTAGCTGCTGTAACATGCTCAACACGGATATAGTAAGTACGCTATTTCCCGATTACATAACAAAAAATAATAATGTTGTAATATAGCTTGTTAGCCTTGTTGTATCATAGAATAATGAAGAAAATGTTTGGTTCAGCCCATCCCGAGGAAGGGTGACCATTCTAATCCCTTAACTATCGCCCCATTGCCCCTAACTTCATCCCTCTCTAAGATTTTCGAAACTATCTTAAACTCCCATTTTCTCCGTCACCTTGAACGCCTTTCTCTTTTGTCGGATCACCAGTATGGCTTTCGCCAGGCGAGATCTACTGGTGATCTGCTTTCCTACTGCACCCGTCTTTGGTCATCCTCTCTTAGGGATTATGGGGAAACTTTCGTCGTGGCCCTCGACATCTCCAAAGCATATGGTTTCTCTCCCCCACTTTGTTTTTTAATCACCAGCTCCCTTGAGAACCGATCCATAGCAGTTGTTGTCGAGGGATCGATCTCTCGCTCTTTCTCTACCAATAGTGGGTCACAGGGTTCTGTTCTTTCACCTACTCTCTTCCTTCTTTTCATCAATGATCTATTTCGCACTATAACTAATTCTATCCATTCTTACGCTGATGATTCTACTCTTCACTCTTCTTCACATTTTCCCCTTCCTCCTAACTCTCAAACTAGATCTGTTTCTAGAGTTGATATCAATGCGAATATGTGCAGCATCTCCGAATGGAGAGGTAGAAACTTGGTAAAATTCAATAGTAATAAAACTCAGTATTACCAATTACACTTTCCAAATTAGATGATCTCCAACCACTCACATTTCAGGACGCTTTCATTCCGCTAAATTCTAAAATAGATATGCTAGGCCTCACCATTTCCTCTAATATGTCATGGAAGCCACACATCCTCAACATTGCTAAAGCTGCCTCCTGAAAGTTGGGAATGCTGTACAGATGCCGCAGCTACTTCACTCCTGAGCAGTTGCTTCAAGTATATAAAGGATTCATTTGTCCTAACTTGGAGTACTACTCTCATATCTGGGGTGGCTCTTCTTCTGTCCAACTATTAGATAGGGTGGAATCAAAGGCATTTCGTCTTATTAACTCTCCTCCTTTAGTCGACAATCTCTCTTCCCAATCTCTTCGCCGCAATGTTGCTTCACTCTCTCTCTTTTACAGGTACTTTAACGGGCTTTGTTCGGTGGATTTGGCATCCTGTGTACCGCCGGCAAGGCCGTGGGCTCATAACACACGTCTTGAACGCGGTGCCCACCATTTCTCGGTGGATGTCGGTTACATTAGAATACCCCGTTATAGTACATCCTTCTTTCCTCACACAGCCAAACTGTGGAATGCTCTGCCTTCTGTGTCGCCACACTCGTACAATCTGCCTCACTTTAAAAAAGTGGTTTTCCGGCATCTTCGTGGTGTAGATTAATATAACCTTTTCCTTTTCTATTTTTGATAGCTTTTTATTCTTATTGTTTTGCCCCTTAGGCCCCGATGTAGGTCGATGACCTGTGCCTGGGTGAGCTATTCCCCGTAAAAAAAAAAATAAATAAATAAATACGAGAAGAGGCTTGAGTGCGTTTATATTTGTCGCGGAATGGAAGAGACGCATCTTTTGTCTTACAACTTTTCAAGTAATTTGTACCAAAATAGAAGGTTTGTATTGTCCACATTTGTGGTACAAATATTTTTCATGACTGAGTAAACTTGCAGATAAACCTTATTAATGTGGTATAGTCGCACATGTCCATCAGTATTGAAAGCCAAATAGGAGGTCAAGTGAACATTTGTGTCTTGACTCCGCCTTCTTGGTATGGCTAGGACCAAGTTATAACAAGCTATTCTACCAAGTGTCCAAGAAGTGCCCATGACTCAGAGTTAAATAATACCTGACCCAATTTAAGTTCATCAAACCTAATAAAAAGGGGAGTAAAAATTAACAGTGGTATAGCATTTTTTTTCGTATAAAAGAATTATGTTCATAGGTTTTTATCTGATACATTCAGTAGTAATTTGTTTTGCTACAAAATTAGTGAAATGTAATTTAACCTCACAAAACCTAACCTAACCTAACCTAAGAAAGCTGCAACGCACATGATAAACAATTAAGTTCTCTAGAAAATTGTCAATTTCTTTAAAAAAATACATTTGTAGAGATAAGCTTTTTATAATCATTTCTCCAATATATCTATAAATCTGTTGATATATAAACGTAACTTAGGATGCCACTATTATGTATTTTAACCTTTGATTATCTCTGCAAATGGATGATAAAAAAAGAAAAGTTAGGTAAGGTAAATGTAGGTTAGGCATGTTAAGGTTAGGTTAGGTAAGGTAAATTTAGGCTAGGCATGTTAAGGTTAGGTTAGGTAAGGTTAGGTGGAGTTCCTGTATGGCACCATGACTGTCCTAGAGCTCCTACGCCTCTTCAGCGCCCAGACCCGCCACCCAGGCAGGTCTCAAGAAACACTACTGCTGCTAGGGTACTCCCTACGGCCAACCCCTGGGCCACCCTCCCCACTAAAGCTCCAGGATCATCACCAGCAGTCATCGAAAGATCAGCATGGGGCAACACAGACGTACCGACACAACAGGTAGCTGCCAACAGACCCAGTGAACACGCACAAAGTGAAGAGATCAATGATTTGAAAAATTAAATTAAAGAACTCAAAGCTCAATTTACAGCTCAAACTGATATGTTAAAGAGCCTCTGTGATACACTACTGAAACAGAACACCACCAACACAGTGCAGCAGCTATGGAAAGATTACAGTCAAACTGAAGACATTCAGGTCCAAGCACAGTGTGTGTGAAATGGCACAACACTTCATCTCTAGTGGCAAGATAATCGACATATTAAGATTGTATCCACTTTTTTGCACTTAGTAACTATATCAGTTCTCATGTATAGAGCCAAATACACAATGTGCTTGAATACCTCTCACGCCAGACATACTGCCTCACACGCCTGTCTCTTGCGTAAAAATAAATTCCACTTTAGAACTTCACCAACAACCAGTTCGCCATGGTGGTCCTACCAGGTGTCAACAAACACCCACCAACAGTTCTTACTAGATCGTGGAAACTGAAACTCCTCAGCACGACAAGGCAGTTACCAGGGGGGATACCAACCCTCAGTTCTCTGTGTTAAAAACTGCGGTGGTGTATAGGGGACCCTCTTTTAGGTCTGAGTCTGCCTCCAATTCAGACGTGTTTTTAGCGAAGGAGTTATCCACCTTTGGCAGTGGAGGTCCATCCCCCTAAAATATTACGTCTCGAACACTTCTGAGGTACATGCTGATGTTCATGCCACATTTCAGCCAAAGATAGTGAACGTCTATGAGCTAAATCTTAATAGTAACAGTATTGTGACCAAGTGCCAGGTTGTTGATTTTCACTGACTTTCTACCTCATTTGCACACAATTGCAGGGTCTCAATTGTTTCTCTTACTTTGACAACACAACAAATTTATCGTTTCTCACTCTTGGTCTGTTTTATTTTATTTACTTTTCCTTTTGTCCCCCCCCCCCCCTCAGGCCCCAATGTGGGTCAGTGACCTGTGCCCGGGTAGGCTAATTCCCTTAATATACCAACTCCAACAATAACACGTGCTTCATGTAATATGCAAGTACAGTAGTCACTAGGAAACCAACATGATATACATACATTGAAGTTAATTGTATACGGTAATATAATTTGCGGTGTTATTCTGAATTGTAGTCTAGTTTAGTTTACAGTATATTCTTGAGCAGGATGCTGAAATCTTGCCCCAGTAACCTTAAGAGCCATGAATGTTGTTATCCAGGTGTCACTTTGACGTGTGTGTAAAATATTAATATATTATATAAATATTTATATCATAAATAAATTTTTTTCCAATTAACTACAAATAGTTTTTCAATATTATTGCAAGTGAACGTTTGGGTCACATTGTATTTAAAACCGTATATAAACCTGCAACATTGCGCCAGGGAAAGTTATTATCACTATCACCTTTTCTGTAATGTAATGATAACAGTCATGGTTACTGCCTCTCCTTAGTGGAAGTATAACCTTCTTTTTTTTTAACAGGGGCTCGCCCACTCGGGCACAGAGTCATCGACATGCAACAGGGCCGGGAGGAGGGCAGAAAAATAAGAGTAAAATTAAATTAAAAATAGAAAATAAAAATATATTAATCTACATCACGAAGATGCCGGAAAACCAGTTTTTTTGAAGTGAGACAGATTGTATGAGTATGGAAACACAGAGGGCAGAGCATTCCACAGTTTGGCTGTATGAGGAAAGAAGGATGTACTATTACGGGTTATTCTAGTGTGACCGACATCCACAGAGAAATGGTGGGCACCGCGGGCAAGACGTGTGTTAAGAGTCTCTGGCCTTGCCGGCGGTACACAGGCTGCAAAATCCATCGAACATTGCCCGTTAAAGAGAGAGAATGAAACAAAATTGCGGCGAAGAGAAAGGGAAGAAGGACTATCAACTAAAGGAGGAGAGTTAATAAGACGAAATGCCTTTGATGCCACCCTGTCTAACGATGGAGAGAAGAGCCACCCTAGATATGAGAGCAGTTCTCCAAGGGGAGGGGGTATAACGGGTCACACGAGAGGGTATAACCGGATACAGGACGGGGTATAACAGGTCACAAGAGAGGGTATAACCGGATACAGGAGGGGGTATAACAGGTCACGAGAGGGTATAACCGGATACAGGAGGGGGTATAACGGGTCACACGAGAGGGTATAACCGGATACAGGAGGGGGTATAACGGGTTGCCTGGCGAGAGGGGTATAACCGGATACAGGAGAGATATAACGGGTCACGGAGGTATAACCGGATACAGGAGGAATTATAACGGGTCACACAGAGGGTATAACCGGATACAGGAGGCATAACAGGTCACGAGAGGTATAACGGATACAGGAGAGGTATAACGGGTCACACGGAGGTATAACCGGATAGAAGGAGGGTATAACGGGTCACGGAGAAGTACATAACCGGATACAGGAGGGGGAGTATAACAGGTCACAAGAGGGTATAACCGGATACAGGAGTGGTATAACGGGTGCGAGAGGAATTATAACCGGATACAGGAGGGGTATAACCCGATACAGGAGGGGGTATAACGGGTCACATGAGGGGGTATAACGGGTCACATGAGGGGTTATAACGGGACACAGGAAGAGGTATAACGGGTCACATGAGGGGTTATAACCGGACACAGGAGGAGGTATAACGGGTCACATGAAGGGGTATAACCGGACACAGGAGGAGGTATAACGGGTCACATGAAGGGGTATAACCCGATAGAGGAGGGGGTATAACGGGTCACAGGAAGAGGTATAACGGGTCACATGAGGGGATATAACGGGACATAGGAGGAGGTATAACGGGTCACATGAAGGGGTATAACCGGACACAGGAGGAGGTATAACGGGTCACATGAAGAGGTATAACCCGATGGGAGAGAATATAACAGATTTTTGAGAGGGTATAACCGGATACAGGAGGGGGAGTATAACAGGTCACACAGAGGAATATAACCGGATACAGGAGGGGGCAAAACAGATACACGAGGGGTATAACCGGATACGGATGGGGAGTATAACGGGTCACATGAGAGGGTATAACCGGATACAGGAGGGTATAACAGGTACAAGAGAGGTATAACCGGATACAGGAGAGGAGTATAACGGGTCACTTGAGAGGATATAACCAGATACAGGTGGTATAACAGGTCACATGAGAGAGTATAACCGGATACAGGAGGGTATAACCTGGAGTCACGAGAGGTATAACCGGATACGGAGGTGGTATAACGGGTCGCGAGGATATAACCCGGATACAGGAGAATTAATTATAACGGGTCACACGAGAGGTATAACCGGACACAGAGGTATAACGGGTCATGAGAGGATATAACCGGATACAGGAGGGTATAACGGAATTCACACGAGAGGGTATAACCGGATACAGGAGGGGGGTATAACAGGTCACGAGTATAACCGGATACAGGAGGAGCATAACAGGTCACGAGGGGTATAACCGGATACAGGAGGGGTATAACGGGTCACATGAGAGGGTATAACCGGATACAGGAGGGGCATAACGGGTCACACGAGAGGGTATAACCGGATACAGGAGGGGGTATAACGGGTCACACGAGAGGGTATAACCGGATACAGGAAGGGGTATAACGGGTCACACGAGAGGGTATAACCGGATACATGAGAGGGTATAACGGGTCACAAGAGGGGTATAACCGGACACTGAAGAGGGACTAACCGAAGTCACAGGAGGAAACTAATATCACCAAAGCGGAGGTTCTGACACCACGTAAGACCTCCGCTCCTGCTGCATGCTCTTGACTACGCTAACCTGTCTAGAAACAGCACCAGTATAGGGAGAGTTACTCCTGGGGCAGAACACCGGGCGGAACTGGGATGATGTACTGTATTCTTAAAAAACGCCTCACATTGACAGCAACACTTAATTATGATCTAACTTGCCAATTTAGTGCGAATTATTCTTAGTTTTTTATTTCGATTGTATCTATGATCACAATTTATATATCGCTTCCTCTTTCCCCATTCCGTCCCCAGGTGCTGCGGGAGCCTCAAGGGTGGTGACTCTTAATAATTGTCACGATATCTCAGGCACCTTCAGTCAGGAAGCTGAAATTTGCACACAACAGTGGAAGTTATTTTGTAAAATACATTTTCTTTTACTCCATATGAACGCACAAAAATATTACTAATTTTTGCTAAAGTGCTGCATAAATATAAATGAAAATGAAAAACCTTTTAAGTGCTGCACTTGGAGCTAATATTAATAAGCTGCTTAAAGAAAGTGTAGCAGAGAGCTGGAGTCTTAAATTAAAGTTTGAAGCAACAAGTTTTAAGTCACCGAATGAACTTTGACTTTAATTTTTTACCAATCTCTATGTACTGTATAAAACTTTGCAGAAAAAAATCGTAAGAATCATATCTCATAAGTGCCATGTTGACATGTCGGTGCTTTATCATCCCCTACACTACAGTAACACCACCAGCAATAACCTGACCTACATGGCAGTGTGACCCTGACCTTCAACTGATCTTCACCAAAAACATGGACGCCTACATGACATTTCCCCAAAATCCCACCCCAAAGTTTAAGTTTAATCATTTTTAACATTTAGTAGTCCATTTTCAATTATAAACGTAAACAAACAAAATCACACAATTATCAGATCGAAATTGTTGCCGAGTTACTCTAAATAACATGCATACATGCTCAACCAATCACAAATTCTGGGTATTATGCCAAATAACAAGATAATTTTAATAATATATACCAAACAAACTTATACTATGAACGCACCCAGTAACCGTCGTGACCGGCTGGCGTGGGAACTCTGCCACGCCGGGCAAGTTAACTCGTCAGTCCTAAATCCTAGTTCATTTTTTCTGGTTTCTTTTTTCCTTTGCAATTTACAACATCGCGTTCATCACATAACACTTCCTTTGCACTCTACACCAACATGCTTGACACATGTTAAATATTCTCAGAAAGTTCACAGATTAATACAAATATGATCGTAAAATAGCAGAGGCAGGGGAGGTTATAATCCCCAAGACTATGGAGCACACTGCTAAGACCAGAAGTTGTTCGATTACGTTCGTTTTATTTTTTTAGTTAAGGTACAGTAGATGTGACTCACCTGTTGTGTTATGTATTAATTACCAAGATCTGATAACTAAGTTTCTTCATTTGATAACTTTTAGAACTAGGAAAGGAATACTTGAATATGAACTAAATTTGTATAACTATTTAAGAAAATAATTCCATCACTTTGCAACCTAATAATACTTACTGCATTAAAAAATACGGCAACAGATATTCTTGGGTATTCAATGATTAATCTAGTGATCATTTTAGCAAAATATTAAGGTAAAAACTGATCTCAGCGGGCCTGTGTAACCAGTGGGGTTCCCCAGGGGTCAGTACTGGGCCCACTCTTGTTCATAATCTATATAAACGATATAGATACTGGGATCAGCAGGGTAATAAGCAAGTTTGCGGATGACACCAAAATAGGGCGGCAGATTAATTCAGGGGATGATGCAAATGCACTACAGGAGGATTTAAATAAACTGCAGGAGTGGTCAGAAAAATGGCAAATGAAATTCAACACCATCGAGTGCAGCGTACTTAACATTGGAAGAACAAATACTGTCAATGATTACAGCCTTAACAACATCAACCTCGAGAAGTCGACTTGTGAAAGCGACTTAGGGGTACTTGTAAGCCCGGACCTACGGCCTAGAAAACATTATATTAAGGTTCAAAATAAGGCAAACAGAGTATTAGGTTTTATATCTAGAAGTGTAAGTAATGAGTGCAGAGGTCTTATTGCAACTATATCTTGCGCTAGTCAGGCC
>NW_024723725.1:0-11026 GCF_018991925.1 Homarus americanus
TTATATGAGCAATAGTGGTTGGGTATAAACGGGACTGCCCAGTATGGGTCAATAGGCCCGCTGCAGTTTCCTCCATTCTTATGTTCTTAATTGCTGCAACAGTTGTTTCAGTTTTTCACTTTGGGTGTGCTGCCGCTCTGTCGTAATGGACCGTCGAATCTTGCTTAATTCGTTGGTATCCACCTGACTTGATGCATTCTGATCTACTGTGTGCTCAGTGAGAGCTGCCGTGAGCTTGACAGAGTCCTGATGTTCTGTAGCGTCAAGCTCCACTGGATTAGTCAATCCCATTCCTCCTAGTCTCGATGGTAGTGCAAGGAGTGACCTTTCTGCTGGGGTTAAGTGAGGGTTTTTCACGAGTGTTGGGATAAAAGCAACATTGATGGCTTCTTCCAGAGGGTGGAGGAGGGGTCCGATATCAGGGATAGTGCGGCATGTGGCTCTGTTTTAGAAATATCCGACAGAGCTTGGATTTCCCTAACCCACTCATTCACCTTTCCAGTTACGTACTCGGTCTTGAAGTCCGTCGTGCCGATTACTGCGCCTAGGTGTCTTTGGCCTTCCTTTGTTATTTTGACCTCACTTCCACCGAACACCTCCATTGCCCGTTCATAATGTTCTGGCTTCACAATGAGGAAGGACTTGCTGGCGTTTGTGTGGTACCCTATTTGTGGGCCTCGTGATGTTACCAGGTCCCACCACTTTTTGATGTCCTCCACTTTTCCTACTCCTGTTAGGTCATCAGCGTAAGCCACTTGCTTGACCTCGGTTGTTTCATATTCTATTGTGTGTTGGAGCACTGATAGGCCTAGTGTGTACATTGCCATGGCGACATGGTCCCTCTGTGTTGTTCCCTCAGTTGACTGTATGATGATATCTCCTCTAAGGGCCTTGAAGCTTGTTACATAGAGGACTGATGGGTTCCTATAGGTGTTTTAAACATATAAGCAAAGTTACTACTACTACTACTACTACTTTACTATTACTACTACTATTACTATCATCTATTGCAGTCACATTATACTGCCGTGAGAGGCAAGGTTTACAGTCTATGGTAGTGTGTACAGTACACACACAGCCTTCATAGGGTAAGGATGTGTGTAGTCTCTTGACCAGGGACAGCTGCCAGCCCGGTCTATCGGGCCCTCCCCTCCCCCATCTCCTCCTACCCTTCTGGATTTATCAACATCCTCACACCAACAGTACAGTGCAAAGACTGACGATCAACCCACAAGTGATATACAAAAGTGGCAATTTTTACTCGAAGGAAAAGCACAAAAACACAGCAATACTGAATGTGGCTGGATCTGACCAAACCTGACCTGACCTCACGGCTTCACCTGACCTAACCTGAAGGATGGAGCACACCTGCATTGCCCCAAGCTACTGTCCTGGCCACGTGGCCACACACCTGCCCAACCGCATCCAGCCCATACGAGCACGAACTGATTGCTATAAGAATTGACACCTCATGTGGTGCTCCTCCAAGCGTTACGATGTGCAGTAATCGTCTCCCAGGTGAGGGGGTCCATTTGGCACCTTTTCAGGTTTGTCTTAAGACTATCCTTATACCTTTTCAGTTGCCCGCCAGCGTTACGTTTACTATTCGTTAGGTGACTGTAAAGTAGCTGCTTTGGCAGTCTACTGTCGTCCATGCGGGTAACATGGCCAGTCCAGCGTAGTTGTTCATGGATAATGGTAGCTTCGATGTACATGCAACTTTGTAGATAATTTCAGCTCCCTACAGCTGAAGACACGGGTACGGAGTCTGCCAAAGGCTTGAGATGCACATCTGATCCTGTGCTGAATCTCTTCATCGATGTCCCCGGTGGTGGACAGGTGAGAGCTGAGATACTGAAGGTGGGTAACATTAGAGAGGGTAGTACCGTTAAGCTGGATGGATGGTGGAGGTGTGGCTGAACCAGGGGCAGGCTGAAAGAGAATCTGAGTCTCACATACATTCACCTCAAGGACGAAGTGTGCATATGCGTCTGCCGAGGTGTTCAGTGTGAGCAACAAGGGTGAGGTCGTCTGCATACTGAAGCTTAGTAATGGAAGCTGCCGACACCTTTGTTCCTGCCTGGAGTCGTCTTATGTTGAAAAGATCCTTCATCCAGTACTGGATATCCACTCCGCGGGCTAAACTGGCCCTGACACAAGTAAGGAAGGCAGCCAAGAAAATGGAAAAGAGAGTTGGTGCCAGTACACATCCTTGTTTAACCCCTGTTTGGATGGGTAAGAACTCAGACTGGGTGCCATTGTGCAGAACATTGCCGTTCATGCCATCGTGGAGTTGCCTCACAATGGCGATGAATTTTGGGGGGCAGCCAAAACTGCTGAGGGTCCACCAGAGGGCTTCCCTGTTGACCCAGTTGAAGGCCTTGGTTAGGTCGATGAAGGCCATGTACAGGTCACGACGCTATTCTCTGCACTTTTCCTGTATCTGGCAGGCAGCAAAGATTATGTCAGTGGTGCCATGTGATGGTCTAAAACCACATCGAGATTCTGGGAGGAAGTTTTCCGCCTCAGGAAGAAGTCTGTTTAGGAGGATTCGGGCGATAATCTTGCCAGCTACGGAGAGCAGCGAGATCCCATGGTAGTTGCCACAGTCTGACCGGTCTCCCTTGTTCTTATAAATATTGACAATGGAGGCGTCTTTAAGAGCTTGGGGGATTTCCTCCTTTTCCCATATATTCTCCAGGAGAGAGTGGAGACGGCTGGTAAGCAGAGGTCCTCCTGCTTTACACACCTCGGCTGGGACTCCATCAGTAACTACCTCATCCAGGGATGGAGGATAGCTGAGGTGGGTCAGCTCTGGATGCTGAGGGACTTGCTGGGTAGTCAGGACATCCACATCAGTGGTTCGGTTGAGCAATGAATGGAAGTGCTCCTTCCAGTGCTGAAGGAGGCCTTCATCATCTTTAATTAGGGAGTTACCATCGGAACAGTGGAGCTGTGCCATGAGTGATTGGCCCATAAAATGTTTTAGTGGAATTGAAGAATTCGCTCATCTTGTGATAGAGGTTAGCGCTCTGTCAAGGTCGGCTTAAAAGGCCTCCTTGATGTTATCCTCTGCATCCAGTGTTGGGGCAAATACACTGATGAAAAAGGCATGACGTGAGTGATTCAGTGGGACTCGAAGCGTTATGAGGCGCTCGTTGATCCCAATAGGCATTTCAGTTAGCCTGTGTAGGATGCGTTGGTGGATGGCAAAGCCAACTCCATAAATGCAGTTTTTCTCTGCAGCAGGCTTACCCTTCCAGAAGAAGGTATAACCAGACCCTTGTTCTGTGAGTCGACCCTCGCCTTGGAGCCGGGATTCACTAATGCCTGCTATGTCGATGTTATACCTAGCCAGCTCTTTTACCACAAGGGCAGTTCTTCTTTTAGGACGCTCATTTGTGCCAGTATCCAGAAGGGTCCTCACATTCCATGCAGCGACCACAAGAGGTTGTATGGTTTGTTTTTGTTTGGATCTGTGATTTTGGTTGTTTTTGACCACATAAGGATGACCTTACTGGGTGCGGTTGCCCAGTCAGGTTGGTTCTTTAGGCAGGTTATGTTTAGGGCACCTTTTCTAGCCCCTCCCCATGTGGGGTGAGCAGAGAGGCTCCTCGTAAGGGCTGCTCAGTCGCACAGACAGGACTGGATTGCACTGCTGCCTAGATCCCAGTTCATAAACGACCATCTTATCTGTGCCGCCCATGTGTAGAGTTGTGACTAGAGACTCCCGGCAGTCATCTCTGCCTGTCCCCGTCGCCACTCGTCCGTCGCCATGGGACTTATGGGGGTATAGGGGTTTTGATGATGATGAGAGGTATGATGAGCTGGGTGATGGCTGTGTGTGAGTTGATTTATGTGGTGAGGCAGGAGCGCAGGCTGCAACCACACATCTTGGCTCTCCCTTTTCCTGATCCAGTGGTGCAAGTGTTGCAACGACTGGGGAGAGGGAGAGTTGCAATGGACTACTGATGGCCCAGTTTGTTGGGCTCCGCCTTAGTAGTCTGTCCATCAGGCATTGCCTTCGTCCGCCGGTGTAGTCGTTGGGTTCCCATGGTGGTCACCTCTTCCGCCTACACCGCCGTTGGGGGTCTTGTTGGAGCTCTGTAAGCATGTCTGCCTGATGCGGGGCTCCACTGCAGATTTTTCTTTCGGTGTTAACTTCTTCAGACTTATACCTACCAAGGTTAATCCGCAAGGCAGCGGACTAACACACACACACACACACACACACACACTTCGGGGTGGGGGAAGGGGAGGCTGGAGGGGAGGCCGGAAGGGGGGGAAGGCCGGGGGGGAGGGGGAAGGCCGGGGGGGAAGGCCGAAGGCCGGGGGGTTCCTGTTCGTGTCCCAACCCATCGCCGCCGACCTTGCCATACGTCCTTCAAGTAGCCCCAAGTAGTTAAGATCATTTTAAGCGGAAGGTTGATAAAAAACCCATGAGGTGAGTCGCCCATGAAGGAGCAACTTTCACCGGGCGGGACCAACTGCAGCCCACGACCAGCAGCCGCCCACAGTTGCCAGACACGGAATAAATGTTTCACTCAAGGTCGCCGCCCGTTAACTTAACGCAATACTCGCCGTAACCTAACCTAACCCAACCCAACCTAACCTAACCTAACCTAACCTGACCTAAACCTAACCTAACCTAACCTGACCTGACCATATAGAGGTGCCCATATACCCAGCTTAGAAACTGAATACCATTACATGTTCTCAGAAAGACCCAGTAAGACTCAGTAAGACTCAGTAAGACTCAGTAAGACCCAGTAAGACTCAGAAAGACTCAGTAAGACTCATTGTTTACCTTCTTCGCTGTGACGATATTGCCATATGTAAGGTTTCGTATTTTCACGTTGACCTAACACGATACATAATGAGAATGACGAAGAAATCTGAAACACCTTTTAACCTAACCTAACCTAACCTAACCTAACCGAACCTAACCGAACCTAACCGAACCTAACCAAACCTAACCAAACCTAACCAAAACCTAACCTAACCTAACCAAATCTAGCCCAAACCTAACCTAACCTAACCTAACCTAACCTAACCCTGAGCTATAGTCGGTGTTAGGAAACTGTTGGTTAAGTAAACAATCCCTTAACTTATTGTTTTGTTCTTGTAGTTAAAACAATGAAAAAGTTTATGGTGACGTAATAACTGAAGTAAGGTCGTGGTGGGGGGGGGGTGTAGTGGGGAGGGGGTGTGTAGGAGGGGGTGTAGGGGTGGGGAGCTGTAGTGGGAAGGGGGGATCAGAGGGTGGGAGCCAGGGGGTGTGTAGTGGAGGGGGGGTGTGTAGTGGGAGGGGGGGTGCAGTGGGGGGAGCTGTAGGGGGTGTAGTGGAGGGAGTGTAGTGGGGAGCTGTAGGGGGGTGTAGGGAGGGGTGTGTAGTGGGAAGGGGGGTAGGGGTGGGAGGTTGGGAGGGGGTGTGTAGTGGGAGGAGGGTGTAGGGGGGGTGTGGGGGGGGGGTTGTAGGGGTGTAGTGGGGAGGGGGGGAGTTGTAGGGGGTGTAGTGGGAGGGGGGTGTAGGGGGGGGAGTTGTATGAGGGTGGTGGTAGAAACATGGGGTAGGAGGTGGGTGTTGGTTGGGTTGGGTGGTTGGTTGGGTGGGTTGGGTTAGGTTAGGGGGTTTGGTTGGGAGGGGGTTGGTGGGAGGTGGTTGGGTAGGTGGTGGGTGGTGGGTTTGGTAGGAGGTTGGTTGGGTTGGGGGTGTGGTGGGAGGTTGGGTTGGGTTAGGTTGGGTTGGGTTTGGTTGGGTAGGTGGGTTTGGTTGGGTTGGGTTGGGTTGGGTTGGGTTGGGTTTGGTTAGGTTGGGGGGTTTGGTTGGGTTAGGTTTGGTTGGGTGGGTTTGGTTGGGTTGGAGGTTGGGTTTTGGTTGGGTGGGTTTGGTTGGGTTGGGTTTGGCGGTTGGGTTGGGTTGGGTTGGGTAGGTGGGTTGGTGGGTTGGGGTTGGTTGGGGGGTTGGTGGGTTGGTTTGGGTGGTGGTGGGTTAGGTTGGGTTGGGGGGTGTGGTTGGGTTGGACTTTGGTTGGAATTGGTTAGGTTAGAGTTAGGTTTGGTTAGGTTAGGTTTGGTTAGGTTTGGTTAGGTTAGGTTTGGTTAGGTTAGGTTAGGTTTGGTTAGGTTAGGTTAGAGTTAGGTTGACAAATACATCAAATTCTACCCAACAACAACTTACGTAACAGACAGACAAGTGGGAGAGGTAACACTGTACACACCGCCTCCCATGTTCGTGGCGGTGCATAAGTGAGCTCTACACTCATCACTGCCGAGTGGAGAGTGTAGTCAGAGTGTGTTGACCTTGTACACTTTGGGTGACTGAGGTCAGACAACCTGACCTGACCTGATCTAACATAACCTCCTACCAACCTAACCTCCTCCACCTACCTAACCTAACCTAACCTGACCTGACCTGACCTGACCTAACCTAACCTAACCTAACCTAACCTAACCTAACCTAACCTACCTTATCCTAACCTAACCTAACGTACCCTACCTAACCTGACCTGACCTAACCTAACCTGACCTGACCCTAAAATAAAAATTCAGATATGAAGATAAAGGAAACATCCCCTCAAAAAATTGAAAAAAAAAAAATAAAAAAAAACGATAAAAATATTAACACAATGAAAATGAGAATAGTGACGGAGGAGACTGGACAAAACTGGACAAAACATACTAGTTGAGAATGGACAAAACTGGACAAAACTTACCACAATATCACTGTTGTCCAAGTGAGGCGTGAGTACAGGTAGAGATGCGGACTTTCCTTGTATTCCAGAATCTTGGGAAGGTGTGGCAGTGGGGAGTGGAACGGCGTGCTCTAGACTCATCCCTGTTGGGCATCCTCTCAAAATTCCCGGTCATGTAAGTTCCCGGTCATATAAGTTCCCGGTCATATAAGTTCCCGGTCATATAAGTTCCCCGGTCATATAAGTTCCCGGTCATATAAAATCCGGTCATTTAAGTTTCCGGTCATGTAACCTCCCAGTTGTGTAACTTCCGGTCATATAAGCTCCCGGCTATGTAATTCCCAGTCATAAAGTTGACGCAGTGAGAGTGGAGTGAGAGATTGATAGAGTAAGGAGACTATGGTACCCCCTAGGAGACAAAGTTACCCCACTAGGAGACAATGGTACCCCCTAGGAGACAATGGTACCCCCACTGAGACAATGGTACCCCCTAGGAGACAATGGTACCCCCTAGGAGACAAAGGTACTCCCACTAGGAGACAATGGTACCCCCTAGGGAGACAATGGTACCCCCTGGGAGACAAAGGTACCCCCACTAGGAGACAATGGTACCCCCTAGGAGACAATGGTACCCCTAGGGAGACAATGGTCCCTCACTAGGAGACACTGGTACACTCTAGGAGACGAAGGTAACTCCTTAGGAAGCTGGGAGACCTCTTAGGTGGGTCAGTGGGCCTCAGGTAAGCAAGTGAGCCCATGGACAGGTGAGAACCACTAAATCAGCCCATGGCAACACTAACCCCTTCTCACTTTATTTATGATTCCATCTTTTCTAGTTTCTTTCAATCGATATTTTCTTCAATTTTTCATCTTCTTTCAATATTGTTTCAGATTTCACAGTTTTCAATTTTCTTTCAATATTGTTTCAGATTCTTTCAATATTGTTTTCAAATTTCACAGTTTTCAAATTTTCTTTCAATATTGTTTCAGATTTCACAGTTTTCACACTTTCTTTCAATATTGTTTTCAGATTTCACATTTTCACAATTTCTTTCAGCATTACTTAATAAATTATGGATTTTCGCCTTTTTTTTTCTTCAGATCTGGTGAAAATAAGAAAGAATTTATCGACTTGATTTTATATGTGAAAACCTTTAGTGGACATATCAATGATAGGGGTCCGTCAGAGGTCATGTTAGGGGTCATGCCAGAGGTCATCTTAAGGGTCATATTAGGATCAGAGTTTATGTTAGGGGTCACGTCAGGGGTCATGTTAGGGGGTCGTCAGGGTCATTTAGAGGTTTTGTTAGAAGTCATGTTGAGGGTCACGTCAGAGGTCATCTTAGGGGTCAAGTTAGGGTCCGACAGACTTTATGTTAGGGGTCATGTCAGGGGTCACGTTAGGAGTCATTTTGAGTCACGTCAGAGGTCACATTAGGGGTCATGAATTATTATAGCATTAACCATATAGCATTAACCATAAGACTTCTATACCATTAACCTTACGACCCTATACCATTAACCATACGACTTCTATAGCATTTATCACATAGCATTCATAGTAACAAGAATTATAGCATTTATCAGCATTATTCTTCACGGCATTTACTAAAGACGTTGGCATTTACGAAGATAAAAAAATTCTCCCGTTGAGCATCTGTCTGGGCATTTCCTGAGACACCTGAACAATGAAGACCTGGGCATGCGCTGTCACGAGGGCATATGCAGGTACCAACAACCACCACTACCACCATTTATACAACTACCACCATTATATAGCCACTACTACTAAACTAACTCTAACTACCAATTACAACAATACACGATTAGGTACAACCACAATTATTACACACTACCACAATCACTACAAAACAACCACAATTACACCACGATATATGAGAGAAATAACTAGACGATGGCGTGATTGGCTGTTGACTGAAGAATGTATGTGTGTGTGTGTGTGTGTGTGTGTGTGTGAAGTAATCATGGGTTGCGACAGGGCAGGGTATGGGTTGGGTATGGGTGGGGGCCTGATGAACACCTACCCACTACCTCACACGGGCCCAGTTTTTGAATGGTTAGGTTAGGTTAGGTCCTAGAACTGGGGTCTGTTAAGGTTTAGAGTCTATCAGAGGCCTTAGGACTGGGAGGGGGAGGGAGGGAGGGAGGGAGGAGAAGGAGGGAGGGAGGGAGGAGGAGGAGGGGAGGGAGAGAAGGAAGGAAGGAGGAGGGAGGGAGGGAGGGAGGGAGGGAGAAAGGAGGGAGTGAGGGAGGGAGAGAAGAAGGAAGGAAGGGAGAGAAGGAAGGAAGGAGGACGGAGGGCGTGGTCAGAGTACCAAGGTAACATCAGGAGAAAGTGTTATGAGGGAGATAAATATTCCCTCCCTTCCCTCCCTGTTCCTCCTTCCCTCCACAACATTCTCCAGCTACCTACACACACACACACACACACACACACACACACACACACACCTTCTAATTTTCTGCCAATTAAATAAAGAAGATATGTCTCCCCTTCCCTTCCCCCTTCTCACCCCTCCCCCCACTGTTGACATCTTCCCTCCCCTCCCCTCCCCCCCCACAGAATCCCCTCCTCCCTCCACCCCTTAATTCCCTTCAATAATTTATAGCGCTTTTGAGTTGGGTTAGGTTAGTGTTATGGGCAAGTGTCAGGGTAATTGTCTCCTAACTGGTTTTAAAGGTCATACGCTCACACACACACACACACACACACACACACACACACACACACACACACACACACAGGCCAAGGTAGATAGTGGTTCAAATTAATGAGGCAAGATAGTGTTACACCACACCGCAGCCTGAGGTCATAGAGTTGATAACCACTCTTATGAGATGCTAAATTGGCCCTTCACCTCACTGTCATATTTTGTGTTAAGTGTTTATATCATTGTTTAGTAGTAAAGATAATATGACTGACGTGAGTGTACTGTATTTTATAAGTAATAAAGTGTTTTGTAGTAGATAGTAGTAACAATAGTCGTAGTAATATACTGTATATTGTAACTAGTAGTAGTATGTATTGTAGTAGAATTAGTAGAGTTACAATAGTAGTAGTAGTAGTACAAAATTCGAAGGTCCATTACCACACAACGACAACGGCCAAAGTGACAAGTTGCAGCAACTGCTGCTGCAGGTACCAGAGAATTGTGAAAAAAAAGTAGCTATAGCCCAGGAGGTGGGCGCCTCAGAACTGGTTAACTACGTTACCGATAAGGGCAAATGGTTTCAGTCTCAATAAACAGAATTTACAGATGCCATTGCTCTAGGTACGGATGACCAGTAGAAGGTTTCCCTCCCAATGCGTGTGTGGCTCATCCAATGATGGCGATCGCCATTGTGCAGAAAGGGCTTCATATGCAGAGGCATGACGAAGTAAGGGACCTCACCAAATATGTTGAAGAAATCTGCCGGGATGTCATGGTAGAACCGACCCCTCCTTCCATACAACCCAACACAGGACTTCAAACACATCAGCAAGCCCGTGACGTCAGTGCTCGAGATTCTGGACGTGGGGACAGCGAACCTTCTTCGACATAAGGTATTTTTGATCCCATGGCCGCATGTCACCATAACAGCTCTCGATGCTGCACAGGAGGAACAAGAACGACAAAAGAAGGGCATATGGGGAGAGAATTCAGAACGTTGATCAAGGCAGCTTCACTCCTCTAGTGTTCACAACCTCTGGTGGGATGGGACCAAGTGCAAGATTTTCTACGCCAGACTCGCGGAGGTGATCTCCGAACAGAAGCAACAGCCCAGAAGTTATGTTACAGCCTGGATGAGATGTCGACTGTCCTTCTCTCTCCTTCGGTCGGCTTTGCTCTGCCTCAGGGAACGAGCATCGGCCCCCAAAGCCGACAACTGCTGCAGATATTGACTGAGGCAACAGTCACTGATTCACTCATAGATCTGCGGCTCAACAACTCCAACACAGATAGGATAGCTACTTATGTATTAGGATATTTAATATTAAGGTAATAAAATGGTGGCAAAGGTGTGACTATTGAGGGAGGCTGGAGGCCATTTATGAAAAAAAAAGTAGTAGTTACAATAGTCGTAGTAGTAGTGACGGAGTTGCATGGTCACTGGTGTATGTGAAAGTTACCACCTCAACCGTAACGACACTGAACTAGCTCCCCTGCCGTCCTCCTCTTCCTCCTGCACCTAACCAAACATATCATGACTCAACTACTCTAGGAAAGCTAACAGCATTAACTAGGTGCTAACAGCCATCCAACAAGGCAATGGCCTAAACTAATGCTAGGAATATTTGACGGTGGGTTGTTAAGCTGTTGAGGGCAGTT
>NW_024723726.1:0-18229 GCF_018991925.1 Homarus americanus
GATCGAGTGTAACTGATCGAGAATAACAAAGTCCCATAATCAAGTATAAAAATATCCCCTGGTCTAGTGTAACAAAGTCCCCTGATCGAGTATAACAAAGTCCCCTAATCAAGTATGACAAAGTCCCCTGATCAAGTATAACAAAGGCCCCTCATAGAATATAACAAAGTCCATTGGTCAAATATAGGAATGTCCACAGATCGAGTATGACAAAGTCCCCTGATCAAGTATAAAAAAGTCCCCTGGTCGAGTATAGCAATGTCCCCTGGTCGAGTATAACAAAGTCCCTTGATCGAGTGTAACAAAAGTCCCCTGATCAAGTATAACAAAACTCCCCTGATCGAGTAAAACAAAGTCCCCTAATCAAGTATAAAAATGTCCCTTGGTCCAGTGTAACAAAGTCCCCTGATCGAGTATAACAATTTCCCCTAATCAAGTATAACAAAGTCCCCTGATCAGGTATAACAAAGCCCCCTGATCGAGTATAACATATCCTCTGATCGAGTATAACAAAGTCCTCTGGTCGAATATGACAAAGGCCCCTGGTCGAGTATAACAAAGTCCCTTGATCGAGTGTAACAAAAGTCCCCTGATCGCGCATAACAAAGTCCCCTGATCGATTATAAAAAGTTCCCTGGTCGAGTATAGCAAAGGGACTGATCGAGTAAGACAAAGTCCCCTGCTCGAGTATAACACAGTCCCCTAATCGAGTATAACAAAGCCCCCTGGGCGAGTATAACAACGTTCCCTGATCGAGTATTACAAAGTCTCATGGCCCAGTATAACAAAGTCCCTCGAGTATAAAAAAGGCCCTGATCGAGTAAGACAAAATCCCCTGATCGAGTATAACAAAGTCCCCTCATCGAGTATGATAAAGCCGCCTACTCGAGTATAACAAAGTCCCCTGGTCGAGTGTAGCAAAGTCCACTGAAGGAGTATAACAAAGCCTCCACATCGAGTATAAGAAAGTCCCCTGATCGAGTATAACAAAGCCGCTTAATCGAGTATAACAAAGTCCCCTGGTCGAGTATAGCAAAGTCCCCTGTTCGAGTCTAACAAAGTCCCCTTATCGAGTATAACAAATTCCCCTTATCGAATATAACAAAGTCCCCTTATCGAGTATAACAAAGTCCCCTAATCGAGTATAACAAAGGTCCCTGGTCGAGTATAACAAAGTTCCCTGATCGAGTGTAACAAAAGTCCCCTGATCGAGAATAACAAAGTCCCATAATCAAGTATAAAAATATCCCCTGGTCTAGTGTAACAAAGTCCCCTGATCGAGTATAACAAAGTCCCCTAATCAAGTATGACAAAGTCCCCTGATCAAGTATAACAAAGGCCCCTCATAGAATATAACAAAGTCCATTGGTCAAATATAGGAATGTCCACAGATCGAGTATGACAAAGTCCCCTGATCAAGTATAAAAAAGTCCCCTGGTCGAGTATAGCAATGTCCCCTGGTCGAGTATAACAAAGTCCCTTGATCGAGTGTAACAAAAGTCCCCTGATCAAGTATAACAAAACTCCCCTGATCGAGTAAAACAAAGTCCCCTAATCAAGTATAAAAATGTCCCTTGGTCCAGTGTAACAAAGTCCCCTGATCGAGTATAACAATTTCCCCTAATCAATTATAACAAAGTCCCCTGATCAGGTATAACAAAGCCCCCTGATCGAGTATAACATATCCTCTGATCGAGTATAACAAAGTCCTCTGGTCGAATATGACAAAGGCCCCTGGTCGAGTATAACAAAGTCCCTTGATCGAGTGTAACAAAAGTCCCCTGATCAAGTATAACAAAAATCCCCTGATCGAGTAAAACAAAGTCCCCTAATCAAGTATAAAAATGTCCCCTGGTCCAGTGTAACAAAGTCCCCTGATCGAGTATAAAAAAGTCCCCTGGTCGATTATAGCAAGTCCCCTGGTCGAGTATAACAAAGCCCCCTCATCGAGTATAACAAAGGCCACTAATCGAGTATAACAAAGTCCCCTGATCGAGTATAACAAAGTCCCCTTTAGAGTAAAACAAAGTCCCCTGATCGAGTATAACAAAGTCCCCTAGTTGAGTATAACAAAGTCCCTTGATCAAGTATAACATATTCCCTGATTGTGTATAACAAAGTCCTCTGGTCGAGTATAAAAAAGTCCCCTGATCGAGTATAACAAAGTCCCCTTGTCGAGTATAGCAAAGTCCCCTCATCGAGTATAACAAAGGCCCCTCATCGAGTATAACAAAGTCCATTGGTCAAGGATAAAAAAGTCCCCTTATCGAGTATAACAAAGTCCCCTAATAGAGTATAACAAAGGCCCCTGGTCGAGTATAACAAAGTCCCCTGATCGAGTGTAACAAAAGTCCCCTGATCGAGTATAACAAAGTCCCCTGATCGAGTATAAAAATGTCCCCTGGTCCAGTGTAACAAAGTGCCCTGATCGAGTATAAAAAAGTTCCCTGGCCCAGTATAATAAAGTCCCTAGATCGAGCATACCAAAGTCCCCTGATCGTTTATAACAAAGTCCCCCGGTCGAGTAGAGCAAAGGGCCCTGATCGAGTAAGACAAAGTCCCCTGATCGAGTATAACAAAGTCCCATGATCGAGTATAAAAAAGCCCCCTAGACGAGTATAACAAAGTCGTCTGGTCGAGTATAACAAAGTCCCCTAATCGAGTATAACAAAGACCCCTGGTCGACTATAGCAAAGTCCCCTGGTCGAGTATAACAATGCCTCCTCATCGAGTATAACAAAGTCCCCTAATCAAGTATAACAAAGTCCCCTAATCGAGTATAACAAAGACCCTGGTCGAGTATAACAAAGTCCCTTAATCGAGTATAACAAAGTCCCCTGGTCGACTATAGCAAAGTCCCCTGGTCGAGTATAACAAAGGCCCCTCATCGAGTATAACAAACTCCATTGGTCAAGTATAAAAAAGTTCCCTGGTCGAGTATAACAAAGTCCCCTAATCGAGTATAACAAAGTCCCCTTTTCGAGTATAGCAAAGTCCCCTGATGGAGTATGACAAAGCCTCCTGATCGAGTATAACAAAGTCCCCTAATCGAGTATAACAAAGCCCCCTGTTCGAGTATAACGAAGTCCCCTGGTCGAGTATAGCAAAGTCCCATCATCGAGTATAACAAAGCCTCCTGATCGAGTATAACAAAGTCCCCTGATCGAGTATAACAAAGTCCCCTGTTCGAGTCTAACAAAGTCCCCTTATCGAATATAACAAATTCCCCTTATCGAGTATAACAAAGTCCCCTTATCGAGTATAACAAAGTCCCCTAATCGAGTATAACAAAGGCCCCTGGTCGAGTATAACAAAGTTCCCTGATCTAGTGTAACAAAAGTCCCCTGATCGAGAATAACAAAGTCCCCTAATCGAGCATAAAAATGTCCCCTGGTTCAGTGTAGCAAAGTCCCCTGATCGAGTATAACAAAGTCCCCTAATCAAGTATAACAAAGTCCCCTGATCGAGTTTAACAAAGTCGCCTGATCGGGTATAACATATCCTCTGATCGAGTATAACAAAGTCCTCTGACCAAGTATGACAAAGTCCACTGATCGAGTATAACAAAGTCCCCTGGTCGAGTATAACAAAGTCCCCTGATCGAGTATAACCAAGGCCCCTCATCGAGTTTAGCAAAGTCCATTGGTTAAATATAGGAAAGTCCACTGATCGAGTATAACAAAGTCCCAGATCGAGCATAACAATGTCCCCTGATCGATTATAACAAAGTCCCCTGGTCGAGAATAGCAAAGGGCCCTGATCGAGTAAGACAAAGTCCCCTGATCGAGTATAACAAAGTCCCCTAATCGAGTATAACAAAGCCCCCTGGACGAGTATAACAAAGTTCCCTGATCGAGTATAACAAAGTCCTATGATCGAGTATAATAAAGTCCCCTGGTCCAGTATAACAAAGTCCCCTGATCGAGTATAACATATCCCCTGATCGAGAATTACAAAGTCGCCTGGCCCAGTATAACAAAAACCCCAGATCGAGCGTAACAAAGTCCCCTGATCGATTATAACAAAGTCCCCAGGTCGAGTATAACAAAGGCCCTGCCAAGAATGAGACAAAGTCCCCTGATCGAGTATAACAAAGTCCCCTGATCGAGTATAACAAAGCCACCTGGACGAGTATAACAAAGACCCCTGATCGTGTATAACAAAGTCCCCTGATCGAGTATTACATATCCCCTGATCAAATATAAGAAAGTCCCTGGTGGAGTATAAGAAAATCCCCTGATCGAGTGTAACAAAAGTCCCCTGATCAAGAATAACAAAGTCCCCTGATCGAGTATAAAAATGTCCCCTGGTCCAGTGTAACAAAGTCCCCTGATCGAGTATAAAAAAGTTCCCTGGCCCAGTATAACAAAGTCCCTAGATCGAGCATACCAAAGTTCACTGATCGAGTATAGCAAAGTCCCCTGATCGAGTATAACAAAGCCCCCTAGACGAGTATAACAAAGTTCCCTCATCGAGAATAACAAAGTCCCCTAATCGAGTATAACAAAGTCCCCTGGTCCAGTATAACAAAGTCCCCTGATCAAGTAAAACATATCCCCTGATAGAGTATAACAACGTCTACTGGACCAGTTTAACAAAGTCCCCAGATCGAGCATAACAAAGTCCCCTAATCGATTATAACAAAGTCCCCTGGTCGAGTATAACAAAGGGGCCCGATCGAGTAAGACAAAGTCCCCTGATCGAGCATAACAAAGTCCCCTGTTCCTAGTATAACAAAGCCCCCTGGACGAGTATAACAAAGTCCCCTGAACCGAGTATAACAAAGTGCCCTGATCGAGTAAAACATATCCCCTGATCGAGTATAAAAAAGTCCCTGGTGGAGTATAACAAAGTCCCCTGGTCGAGTATAGCAAAGTCCCCTCATCGAGTATAACAAAGGCCCCTCATCGAGTATAACAAAGTCCTCTGATCAAGTATAACAAAGTCCCATAATCGAGTATAACAAAGTCCCCTAATAGAGTATAACAAAGGCCCCTGGTCGAGTATAACAAAGTCCCCTGATCGAGTGTAACAAAAGTCCCCTGATCGAGTATAACAAAGTCCCCTGATCGAGTATAAAAATGTCCCCTGGTCCAGTGTAACAAAGTGCCCTGATCAAGTATAAAAAAGTTCCCTGGCCCAGTATAATAAAGTACCTAGATCGAGCATACCAAAGTCCCCTGATCGTTTATAACAAAGTCCCCCGGTCGAGTATAGCAAAGGGCCCTAATCGAGTAAGACAAAGTCCCCTGATCGAGTATAACAAAGTCCCATGATCGAGTATAAAAAAGCCCCCAAGACGAGTATAACAAAGTCGTCTGGTCGAGTATAACAAAGTCCCCTAATCGAGTATAACAAAGTCCCCTGGTCGACTATAGCAAATTCCCCTGGTCGAGTATAACAAAGCCTCCTCATCGAGTATAACAAAGTCCCCTAATCGAGTATAACAAAGTCCCCTAATCGAGTATAACAAAGATCCTGGTCGAGAATAACAAAGTCCCTTAATCGAGTATAACAAAGTCCCCTGGTTGACTATAGCAAAGTCCCCTGGTCGAGTATAACAAAGGCCCCTCATCGAATTTAACAAACTCCATTGGTCAAGTATAAAAAAGTTCCCTGGTCGAGTATAACAAAGTCCCCTAATCGAGTATAACAAAGCCCCCTTTTCGAGTATAGCAAAGTCCCCTGATGGAGTATGACAAAGCCTCCTGATCGAGTATAACAAAGTCCCCTAATCGAGCATAACAAAGCCCCCTGTTCGAGTATAACGAAGTCCCCTGGTCGAGTATAGCAAAGTCCTCTCATCGAGTATAACAAAGCCTCCTGATCGAGTATAACAAAGTCCCCTGATCGAGTATAACAAAGTCCCCTGTTCGAGTCTAACAAAGTCCCCTTATCGAGTATAACAAATTCCCCTTATCGAGTATAACAAAGTCCCCTTATCGGATATAACAAAGTCCCCTAATCGAGTATAACAAAGGCCCCTGGTCGAGTATAACAAAGTTCCCTGATCGAGTGTAACAAAAGTCCCCTGATCGAGAATAACAAAGTCCCCTAATCGAGCATAAAAATGTCCCTGGTTCAGTGTAACAAAGTCCCCTGATCGAGTATAACAAAGTCCCCTATTCAAGTATAACAATGTCCCCTGATCGAGTTTAACAAAGCCGCCTGGTCGAGTATAACATATCCTCTGATCGAGTATAACAAAGTCCTCCGGCCAAGTATGACAAAGTCCCCTGATCGAGTATAACAAAGTCCCCTGGTCGAGTATAACAAAGTCCCCTGATCGAGTATAACCAAGGCCCCTCATCGAGTTTAGCAAAGTCCATTGGTCAAATATAGGAAAGTCCACTGATCGAGTATAACAAAGTCCCAGATCGAGCAAAACAATGTCCCCTGATCGATTATAACAAAGTCCCCTGGTCGAGAATAGCAAAGGGCCCTGATCGAGTAAGACAAAGTCCTCGGATCGAGTATAACAAAGTCCCCTAATCGAGTATAACAAAGTCCCCTGGACGAGTATAACAAAGTTCCCTGATCGAGTTTAACAAAGTCCTATGATCGAGTATAATAAAGTCCACTGGTCCAGTATAACAAAGTCCCCTGATCGAGTATAACATATCCCCTGATCGAGAATTACAAAGTCGCCTGGCCCAGTATAACAAAGTCCCCAGATCGAGCGTAACAAAGTCCCCTGATCGATTATAACAAAGTCCCCAGGTCGAGTATAACAAAGGCCCTGCCAAGAATGAGACAAAGTCCCCTGATCGAGTATAACAAAGTCCCCTGATCGAGTATAACAAAGCCCCCTCGACGAGTATAACAAAGACCCCTGATCGTGTATAACAAAGTCCCCTGATCAAGTATTACATATCCCCTGATCAAATATAAGAAAGTCCCTGGTTGAGTATAAGAAAGACCCCTGATCGAGTGTAACAAAAGTCCCCTGATCAAGAATAACAAAGTCCCCTGATCGAGTATAAAAATGTCCCCTGGTCAAGTGTAACAAAGTCCCCTGATCGAGTATAAAAAAGTTCCCTGGCCCAGTATAACAAAGTCCCTAGATCGAGCATACCAAAGTTCCCTGATCGAGTATAGCAAAGTCCTCTGGTCGAGTATGACAAAGTCCCCTGATAGAGTATAACAAAGTCCCCTGGTTGAGTATAACAAAGTCCCCTGATCGAGTATATCATATCTCCTGATTGAGTATAACAAAGTCCTCTGGTCGAGTATAAAAAAGTCCCCTGATCGAGTATAACAAAATCCCATGGTCGATTATAACAAAGCCCCCTCATCGAGTATAACAAAGGCCCCTCATCGAGTATAACAAAGTCCATTGGTCAAGTATAAAAAAGATCCCTGGTCGAGTATAACAAAGTCCCCTAATCGAGTATAACAATGTCCCCTGGTCGAGTATAGCAAAGTCCCCTGATCGAGTATAACAAAGCCTCCTGATCGAGTATAACAAAGTCCCATGATCGAGTATAACAAAGCCCAATGCTCGAATATAACAAAGTCCCCTGGTCGAGTCCAAAAAAGGCCTCTAATCGAGTATAAGAAAGTCCCCTGATCGAGTATAACAAAGCCACCTAATCGAGTAAAACAAAGTCCCCTGTTCGAGTCTAACAAAGTCCCCTAATCGAGTATAACAAAGTCCCCTAGTCGCGTATAACAAAGTCCCCTGTTCGAGTCTATCAAAGTCCCCTTATGGAGTATAACAAATTCCCCTTATCGAGTTAAACAAAGTTCCCTTATCGAGTATAAAAAATCCCCTAATCGAGTATAACAAAGGACCCTGGTCGAGTATAACAAAGTCCCCTCATCGAGTGTAACAAAAGTCCCCTGATCGAGTATAACAAAGTCCCCTGATCGAGTATAAAAATTTCCCCTGGTCCAGTGTAACAAAGTCCCCTGATCGAGTATAAAAAAGTTCCCTGGCCCAGTATAATAAAGTCCCTAGATCGAGCATACCAAAGTCTCCTGATCGTTTATAACAAAGTACCCCGGTCGAGTATAGCAAAGGGCCCTGATCGAGTAAGAAAAAGTCCCCTGATCGAGTATAACAAAGTCCCCTGATCGAGTATAAAAAAGCCCCCTAGACGAGTATAACAAAGTCCTCTGGTCGAGTATAACAAAGTCCCCTAATCGAGTATAACAAAGTCCCCTGGTCGACTATAGCAAAGTCCCCTGGTCGAGTATAACAATGCCTCCTCATCGAGTATAACAAAGTCCCCTAATCAAGTATAACAAAGTCCCCTAATCGAGTATAACAAAGACCCTGGTCGAGTATAACAAACTCCCTTAATCGAGTATAACAAAGTCCCCTGGTCGACTATAGCAAAGTCCCCTGGTCGAGTATAACAAAGCCTCCTCATCGAGTATAACAAAGTCCCCTAATCGAGTATAACAAAGTCCCCTAATCGAGTATAACAAAGTCCCTGGTCGAGTATAACAATGTCCCTTAATCGAGTATAACAAAGTCCCCTGGTCGACTATAGCAAAGTCCCCTGGTCGAGTATAACAAAGGTCCCTCATCGAGTATAACAAACTCCATTGGTCAAGTATAAAAATGTTCCCTGGTCGAGTATAACAAAGTCCCCTAATCGAGTATAACAAAGTCCCCTTTTCGAGTATAACGAAGTCCCTGGTCGAGTATAGCAAAGTCCCCTCATCGAGTATAACAAAGCCTCCTGATCGAGTATAACAAAGTCCCCTGATCGAGTATAAAAAAGTCCCCTGGTCGAGTATAACAAAGCCCCCTGCTCGAGTATAACAAAGTCTCCTGATCGAGTCCAAAAAAGGCGTCAAATCGAGTATAACAAAGTTTCCTGATCTAGTATAACAAAGGCCCCTGATCGAGTATAACAAAGGCCCCTCATCGAGTATAAGAAAGTCCCCTGATCGAGTATAACAAAGCCGCCGTATCGAGTATAACAAAGTCCCGTGGTCGAGTATAACATATCCCCTGATCGAGTATAACAAAGTCCCTGGTGGAGTATAACAAAGTCCCCTGGTCGAGTATAACAAAGTTTTCTAATCGAGCATAACAAAGGCCCCTTGTCGAGTATAACAAAGTCCCCTAATCAAGTATAACAAAATCCCCTGATCGAGTATAGCAAAGTCCTCTGTTCGAGTATAACATATACCCTGATCGAGTATAACAAAATCCTCTGGTCGAATATGACAATGTCCCCTGATCGAGTATAAAAAAGTCCCCTGGTCCAGTTTAACAAAGTCCCATTATCGAGTATAACAAAGTCCCCTAATCGAGTATAAGAAAGGCCCCTGGTCGAGTATAACAAAGTCCCCTGATCGAGTATAAAAATGTCCCCTGGTCCAGTGTAACAAAGTCCCCTAATCGAATATAAAAAAGTCCGCTTGCCCAGTATAATAAAGTCTCTAGATCGAGCATACCAAAGTCCACTGATCGATTATAACAAAGTCTCCCGGTCGAGTATAGCAAACGGCCCTGATCGAGTAAGACAAAGTCCACTGATCGATTATAACAAAGTCTCCCGGTCGAGTATAGCAAACGGCCCTGATCGAGTAAGACAAAGTCATCTGATCGAGTATAACAAAGTCCTCTGATCGAGTATAACAAAGCCCCCTGGATGAGTATAACAAAGTCCCCTGGTCCAGTATAACAAAGTCCCCTGATCGAGTATAACATATCCCCTGATCGAGTATAACAACGTCTCCTGGCCCAGTTTAACAAAGTGCCCAGATCGAGCATAACAAAGTCCCCTAATCGATTATAACAAAGTCCCCTGGTCGAGTATAACATATACCCTGATCGAGTATAACAAAGGCCCTGGTGGAGTATAACAAAGTCCCCTGGTCGAGAATAACAAAGTTTTATAATCGAGCATAACAAAGGCACCTGGTCGAGTATAACAAAGTCCTCTGATCAAGTATAACAAAGTCCCCTAATTGAGTATAACAAAGTCCCCTAATCAAGTATAACAAAGTCCGAGTATAACAAAGTCCCCTGATCGAGTATAACAAAGTCCCCTGATCGAGTATAACAAAGTCCCTTAATCGAGTATAACAAAGTCCCCTGATCGACTATAGCAAAGTCCCCTGGTCGAGTATAACAAAGGTCCCTCATCGAGTATAACAAACTCCATTGGTCAAGTATAAAAATGTTCCCTGGTCGAGTATAACAAAGTCCCCTAATCGAGTATAACAAAGTCCCCTTTTCGAGTATAACGATGTACCCTGGTCGAGTATAGCAAAGTCCCCTCATCGAGTATAACAAAGCCTCCTGATCGAGTATAACAAAGTCCCCTGATCGAGTATAACAAAGCCACCTAATCGAGTATAACAAAGTCCCCTGGTCGAGTAAAACAAAGTCCCCTGTTCGAGTCTAACAAAGTCCCCTAATCGAGTATAACAAAGTCCCCTAGTCGCGTATAACAAAGTCCCCTGTTCGAGTCTATCAAAGTCCCCTTATGGAGTATAACAAATTCCCCTTATCGAGTTAAACAAAGTTCCCTTATCGAGTATAAAAAATCCCCTAATCGAGTATAACAAAGGACCCTGGTCGAGTATAACAAAGTCCCCTCATCGAGTGTAACAAAAGTCCCCTGATCGAGTATAACAAAGTCCCCTGATCGAGTATAAAAATTTCCCCTGGTCCAGTGTAACAAAGTCCCCTGATCGAGTATAAAAAAGTTCCCTGGCCCAGTATAATAAAGTCCCTAGATCGAGCATACCAAAGTCTCCTGATCGTTTATAACAAAGTACCCCGGTCGAGTATAGCAAAGGGCCTGATCGAGTAAGACAAAGTCCCCTGATCCGGAAATTACTTAACAAAGTCCCCTGATCGAGTATAAAGCCCCTAGACGAGTATAACAAAGTCCTCTGGTCGAGAATTATAACAAAGTCCCTAATCAGGTATAACAAAGAGTCCCTGGTCGACTATAGCAAAGTCCTGGTCGAGTATAGCAATGCCTCCTCATCGAGCTATAACAAAAGTCCCCTAATCCAAAACATGACTTAGTCCCTAATCGAGTATAACAAAGACCTGGTCGAGAGTATAACAAGTCCTAAATCTCGAGGTATAACAAAGTCCCTGATTAGAGCTACTGGCGAAATCCCTGGTCGGGGTATAACCAGAAGCCTCCTCATCGAGGTATAACAAAAGTCCCTAATCGAGTATAACAAAGTCCCCTAATCGAGTATAACAAAGTCCCTGGTCGAGTATAACAATGTCCCTTAATCGAGTATAACAAAGTCCCCTGGTCGACTATAGCAAAGTCCCCTGGTCGAGTATAACAAAGCTCCCTCATCGAGTATAACAAACTCCATTGGTCAAGTATAAAAATGTTCCCTGGTCGAGTATAACAAAGTTCCCTAATCGAGTATAACAAAGTCCCCTTTTCGAGTATAACGATGTACCCTGGTCGAGTATAGCAAAGTCCCCTCATCGAGTATAACAAAGCCTCCTGATCGAGTATAACAAAGTCCCCTGATCGAGTATAAAAAAGTCCCCTGGTCGAGTATAACAAAGCCCCCTGCTCGAGTATAACAAAGTCTCCTGATCGAGTCCAAAAAAGGCGTCAAATCGGGTATAACAAAGATTCCTGATCTAGTATAACAAAGGCACCTGATCGAGTATAACAAAGGCCCCTCATCGAGTATAAGAAAGTCCCCTGATCGAGTATAACAAAGCCGCCGTATCGAGTATAACAAAGTCCCGTGGTCGAGTATAACATATCCCCTGATCGAGTATAACAAAGTCCCTGGTGGAGTATAACAAAGTCCCCTGGTCGAGTATAACAAAGTTTTCTAATCGAGCATAACAAAGGCCCCTTGTCGAGTATAACAAAGTCCCCTAATCAAGTATAACAAAATCCCCTGATCGAGTATAGCAAAGTCCTCTGTTCGAGTATAACATATACCCTGATCGAGTATAACAAAATCCTCTGGTCGAATATGACAATGTCCCCTGATCGAGTATAAAAAAGTCCCCTGGTCCAGTTTAACAAAGTCCCATTATCGAGTATAACAAAGTCCCCTAATCGAGTATAAGAAAGGCCCCTGGTCGAGTATAACAAAGTCCCCTGATCGAGTATAAAAATATCCCCTGGTCCAGTGTAACAAAGTCCCCTAATCGAATATAAAAAAGTCCGCTTGCCCAGTATAATAAAGTCTCTAGATCGAGCATACCAAAGTCCACTGATCGATTATAACAAAGTCTCCCGGTCGAGTATAGCAAACGGCCCCGATCGAGTAAGACAAAGTCCACTGATCGATTATAACAAAGTCTCCCGGTCGAGTATAGCAAACGGCCCTGATCGAGTAAGACAAAGTCATCTGATCGAGTATAACAAAGTCCTCTGATCGAGTATAACAAAGCCCCCTGGATGAAATTATAACAAAGTCCCCTGGTCCAGTATAACAAAATCCTGATCCGGAGTATAACATATCCCCTGATCGAGTATAACAAGCGTCTCTGGCCCAGTTTAACAAAGTCGCGATCGAGCATAACAAAGTCCCACTAATCGATTATAACAAAAGTCCCCTGGTCGGTACCAACACTATACCTGATCGAGTATAACAAAGGCCCTGGTGAGAATTATAACAAAGTCCCTGAGGTCGAGAATAACAAAAGTTTTTATAATCCAGGCATAACAAAAGGCACCACCTGATCGAGTATAACAAAGTCCCTAATCGAGTATAACAAAGTCCCCTGGTCCAATATAAGAAAGACTCTGATCGAGTATAACATATCCCCTCATCGAGTATAACAACGTCTCCTGGCGCAGAATAACAAAGTCCCCTGGTCGAGTATAACAAAGGGCCCTCATCGAGTAAGACAAAGTCCCTTGATCGAGTATAACAAAATCCCCTGATCCTAGTATAACAAAGCCTACTTGACGAGTATAACAAAGACCCCTGATCCAGGTGTATTAAAGTCCCCTGATCGAGTATAACATATCCCTGATCGAGTATATAGGAGTCCCTGATCCCGGAAGTATAACAAAGGCCCCTCATCAGGTATAGCAAAGTCATTGGTCAAATATGAGAAAGATCCCACTGATAAGGTATAACAAAGTCCCCAGATCGAGGTATAACAAAAAGTCCCTGGTCGAGAGAGTATAGCAAGGGCCATGATCGAGTAAAACAAAGTCCCCTGGTCGAGTATAACAAAGGCCCCCCTGGTCGAGTATAACAAAGTACCCTGATCGAGTATAACAATGTCCCCTGGTCGAGTATAGCAAAGACCCCTGATCGAATATAACAAAGTCCCCTGATCGAGTATTACATATCCCCTGATGGAGTATAACAAAGTCCCCTGATCGAGTATAACAAAGTCCCCTGGTCGAGTATAACAAAACCCCCTCATAAAATATAACAAAGGCCCCTAATCGAGTATAACAAAGTCCCCTGAATGAGTATAACAAAGTCATCTGGTTGAGTATAACAAAGTCCCCTGATCGAGTATAACATATCCCCTGATCGAGTATAACAAAGTCCCCTGATCGAGTATAACAAAGGCCCCTCATCGAGTATAGCAAAGTCCATTGGTCAAATATAGGAAAGTCCACTGATCGAGTATAACAAAGTCCCAGATCGAGCATAACAAAGTCCCCTGGTCGAGTATAGCAAAGGGCCATGATCGAGTAAAACAAAGTCCCCTGGTCGAGTATAACAAAGGCCCTGATCGAGTAAGACAAAGTCCCCTGATCGAAAATAAAAAAGTCCCCTGATCGAGTATAACAAAGCCCCCTGGACGAGTATAACAAAGACCCCTGATCGAATATAACAAAGTCTCCCTGATCGAGTATTACATATCCCCTGATCGAATATAACAAAGTCCCTGGTGGAGTATAACAAAGTCCCCTGATCGAGTATCACAAAGTCTCCTGGTCGAGTTTAACAAAGTTTTCTAATCGAGTATAAAAGGCCCCTCGTAAAGTATAACAAAGTCCACTGATCGAGTATAACATATCACCTGATCGAGTATAACAAAGTCCTCTGGTCGAGTATAACAAAGTCCCCTGATCGAGTATAACAAAGGCCCCTCATCGAGGTATGGCAAAGGTCCATTGGTCAAATATAGTAAAGTCCACTCATCGAGTATAACAAAGTCCCCCGATCGAGTATAACAAAGGCCTCTGGTCGAGTAAGACAAAGTCCCCTGATCAAGTATAAAAAAGTCCCCTGGTCGAGTATAACAAAGTCCCCTAATCGAGTATAACAAAGTCCCCTGGTCGACTATAGCAAAGCCCCGTGGTCGAGTATAATAAACCCCCCTCATCGAGTATAAAAAAGGCCCCTAATCGAGTATAACAAAGTCTCCTGATCGCATATAACAAAGTTCCCTGATCGAATATAACATATCCTCTGATCGAGTATAACAAAGTCCCCTGATCGAAGTATAACAAAGTCCCCTGATCGAGTATAACATATCCTCTGATCGGGTATAACAAAGTCTTCTGGTCGAGTATGACAAATTCCCCTGATAGAGTATAACAAAGTCCCCTGGTTGAGTATAACAAAGTCCCCTGATCGAGTATAACATATCTCCTGATTGAGCATAACAAAGTCCTCTGTTCGAGTAAAAAAAAGTCCCCTGATCGAGTATAACAAAATCCCATGGTCGATTATAACAAATTCCCTCATCGAGTATAACAAAGGCCCCTCATCGAGTATAACAAAGTCCATTGGTCAAGTTTAAAAAAGATCCCTGGTCGAGTATAACAAAGTACCCTGATCGAGTATAACAATGTCCCCTGGTCGAGTATAGCAAAGTCCCCTGATCGAGTATAACAAAGCCTCCTGATCGATTATAACAAAGTCCCCTGATCGATTATAACAATGCCCAATGCTCGAGTATAACAAAGTCCCCTGGTCGAGTCCAAAAAAGGCCTCTAATCGAGTATAAGAAAGTCCCCTGATCGAGTATAACAAAGCCACCTAATCGAGTATAACAAAGTCGCCTGGTCGAGTATAACAAAGTCCCCTGTTCGAGTCTATCAAAGTCCCCTTATCGATTATAACACATTCCCCTTATCGAGTTTAACAAAGTTCCCTTATCAAGTATAACAAAGTCCCCTAATCGAGTATAACAAAGGACCCTGGTCGAGTATAACAAAGTCCCCTCATCGAGTGTAACAAAAGTCTCCTGATCGAGTATAACAAAGTCCCCTAATCGAGAATAAAAAAGTTCCCTGGCCCAGTATAATAAAGTCCCTAGATCGAGCATACCAAAGTCCCCTGATCGTTTATAACAAAGTCCCCCGGTCGAGTATAGCAAAGGGTCCTGATCGAGTAAGACAAAGTCCCCTGATCGAGTATAATAAAGTCCCTGATCGAGTATAAAAAAGCCCCCTAGACGAGTATAACAAAGTCCTCTGATCGAGTATAGCAAAGTCCCCTGATCGAGTATAACATATCACCTGATCGAGTATAACAAAGTCCTCTGGTCGAGTATAACAAAGTCCCCTGATCGAGTATAACAAAGGCCCCTCATCGAGTATAGCAAAGTCCATTGGTCAAATGCAGTAAAGTCCACTCATCGAGTATAACAAAGTCCCCCGATCGAGTATAACAAAGGCCTCTGGTCGAGTAAGACAAAGTCCCTTGATCAAGTATAAAAAAGTCCCCTGGTCAAGTATAACAAAGTCCTCTGGTCGAGTATAAAAAAGTCCCCTCATCGAGTATAACAAAGGCCCCTCATCGAGTAAAACAAATTCCATTGGTCAAGTATAAAAAAGATCCCTGGTCGAGTATAACAAAGTCTCCTGATCGAGTATAACAATGTCCCCTGGTCGAGTATAGCAAAGTCCCCTGATCGAGTATAACAAAGCCTCCTCATCGAGTATAACAAAGTCCCCTGATCGAGTATAACAAAGCCCAATGCTCGAGTATAACAAAGTCCCGTGGTCGAATCCAAAAAAGGCCTCTAATCGAGTATAAGAAAGTCCCCTAACCGAGTATAACAAAGCCGCCTAATCGGGTATAACAAAGTCCCCTGGTCGAGTATAACAAAGTCCCCTGTTCGAGTCTATCAAAGTCCCCTTATCGAGTATAACAAATTCCGCTTATCGAGTTTAACAAAGTTCCCTTATAGAGTATAACAAAGTTCCCTAATCGAGTATAACAAATGCCCCTGGTCGAGTATAACAAAGTCCCCTGATCGAGTGTAACAAAAGTCCCCTGATCGAGTATAACAAAGTCCCCTGATCGAGTATAAAAATGTCCCCTGGTCCAGTGTAACAAAGTCCCCTGATCGAGTATAAAAAAGTTCCCTGGCCCAGTATAACAAAGTCCTTAGATCGAGCATACCAAAGTCCCCTGATCGTTTATAAAAAAGTCCCCCGGTCGAGTATAGCAAAGGGCCCTGATCGAGTAAGACAAAGTCCCATGATCGAGTATAACAAAGTCCCCTGATCGAGTATAAAAAAGCCGCCTAGACGAGTATAACAAAGTCCTCTGGTCGAGTATAACAACGTCCCTTAATCGAGTATAACAAAGTCCCCTGGTCGACTATAGCAAAGTCCCCTGGTCGAGTATAGCAAAGCCTCCTCATCGAGTACAACAAAGTCCCCTAATCGAGTATACCAAAGTCCCCTAATTGAGTATAACAAAGTCCCTGGTCGAGTATAACAAAGTCCCTTAATCGAGTATAACAAAGTCCCCTGGTCGACTAGAGCAAAGTCCCCTGGTCCAGTATAACAAAGGCCCCTCATCGAGTATAACAAACTCCATTGGTCAAGTATAAAAAAGTTCCCTGGTCGAGTATAACAAAGTCCCCTAATCGAGTATAACAAAGTCCCCTTTTCGAGTATAGCAAAGTCCCCTGATGGAGTATAACAAAGGCTACTGATCGAGTATAACAATGTCCCCTAATCGAGTATAACAAAGCCCCCTGTTCGAGTATAACGAAGTCCCCTGGTCGAGTATAGCAAAGTCACCTCATTGAGTATAACAAAGCCTCCTGATCGAGTACAACAAAGTCCCCTGATCGAGTATAACAAAGCCCCCTGCTCGAGTATAACAAAGTCCACTGATCGAGTCCAAAAAAGACCTCAAATCGAGTATAACAAAGTCCCCTGATCTAGTATAACAAAGGCCCCTAATCGAGTATAACAAAGGCCCTCATCGATGATAAGAAAGTCCCCTGATCGAGTATAACAAAGCCGCCTAATCGAGGTATAACAAAATCCCGAGGTCGATGCCTTATCCCTGATCAGGTATATACAAGTCCTGGTGGGTATAACAAAGTCCCTGGTCAGAGTATAACAAGGTTTCTAATCAAAGCATAACAAAAGGCCCCTTGTCAAAATTCAACAAAGTCACTCTGTGATCAAGTATAACAAAGTCCCTGATCGAGTATAACAAGTCCCTAATCAGGTATAACAAGTCCCCTGATCGAGGTATAGCAAAGTCCACTCTGTTCGGGTATAACTATCCCTGATCGAGTATAACAAAATCCTCTGGTCGAATATGACAAAGTCCCCTGATCGAGTATAAAAAAGTCCCCTGGTCCAGTATAACAAAGTCCCATTATCGAGTATAACACAGTCCCCTAATCGAATGTAACAAAAGTCCCCTGATCGAGTATAACAAAGTCGCCTAATCGAGTATAAAAATGTCCCCTGGTCCAGTGTAACAAAGTCCCCTGATCGAATATAAAAAAGTCCCCTTGCCCAGTATAATAAAGTCCCTAGATCGAGCATACTAAAGTCCACTGATCGATTATAACAAAGTCCCCCGGTCGAGTATAGCAAACGGCCCTGATCGAGTAAGACAAAGTCATCTGATCGAGTATAACAAAGTTCTCTGATCGAGTATAACAAAGCCCCCTGGATGAGTATAACAAAGTCTCCTGGTCCAGTATAACAAAGTCCCCTGATCGAGTATAACATATCCCCTGATCGAGTATAACAACGTCTCCTGCCCCAGTATAACAAAGTGCCCAGATCGAGCATAACAAAGACCCCTAATCGATTATAACAAAGTCCTCTGGTCGAGTATAACAAAGGGCGCTGATCGAGTAAGACAAAGTCCCCTCATCGAGTATAACAAAGTCCTTTGATACTAGTATAACAAAGTCCCCTGGACGAGTATAACAAAGTCCCCTCTACCGAGTATAACAAAGTCCCCTGATCGAGTAAAACATATCCCCTGATCGAGTATAACAAAGGCCCAGATGGAGTATAACAAAGTCCCCTGGTCGAGAATAACAAAGTTTTCTAATCGAGCATAACAAAGGCCC
>NW_024723727.1:0-10671 GCF_018991925.1 Homarus americanus
ACGCCATTATCTGTTCACACGTCATTATCTGCTAAACGTCATTGTCTGCTACACATCATTGTCTGTCACACGTCATTATCTGTCACACTTCATTATCTGTCACACTTCATTATCTGTCACACGTCATTATCTGTCACACGTCATTATCTGTCACACGTCATTATCTGTCACACGTCATTATCTGTCACACGTCATTATCTCTTACACGTCATTATCTGTCACGTCATTATCTGTCACACGCCATTATCTGCTACACGTCATTATCTACTACACGCCATTATCTGTTACACGTCTTTATCTGTTACTCGTCATCATCTGTTACACGTCATTTTCTGTTACACGTCACATCCAGTTATTGTGAGCGACGCCTTTACCTCTGAAGATCAAAAAGAGACGCGGACTTCTTCATAAAATGTTAACTGAACAACACTGAAGTAGCCTGATACTGTTGTAAACCTCGACCAACAACGGGTCCTTTCAATTCCCAATAAAGTTATCTTTCTTTCCCCCCTCCCCTACCCCCTCCGTAAAACCAAAAACAAAAATTTCTTAGAGCGCCACGCCCTAAAGCTAAACGGACAAATTACCATCTCGTGCACATTAACATAAACTCACTCCATGATTAGAGCAGAGCTTTTTTTGTAAACACTGAATAATAAGGAGATTATAGATGAACCTGATTTTCATACTTGTTTAGGAAGGATAATGATGAGGTTAAAATATTATCTTCTAAAGTATATTTTTTGTACATCAATTAACAAACAAAGACGTGTCAGTGGTGTAAATAAATCTTATTGGGTGTTGATGCCCTGGTAAACAAAACGTATTGGTGGTCTTAGAGAAAATGGTGATGACTTTTCTACACCTGTTGAAATGTTATGATTATATGAAGCTGTTAGACTCTCAAATTAAGAATCTCTGAGCCTCTGTTAAACATGACTTTTATGAAGGTGAATCTCAATTCCAACCTTGTTTGCTTCGTTGGGTTCTTGTCTACCTTGTGAGCGTGATGGAGTTGTCTTCGGAACCATTACTACCTAATATAGTTTCTTCCTATATGAGGGTCTTTAAATTGTCTTCACGCACCATTAGAGAGCGTTTTGGGAGAGAGTGTCGCCGAGGTACAGTCACCTTTGGAATGTTGACGACCCGCCGGTGTCTGGTGTGAGATTCTTGTACGAGTAATATCCATCCATACAGGTCAGTGGTGTAGGTATGTCAGTATAGGTTTAATTTTCAGTTGTGTGGTTCAGTAAAGTAACTAAACCAGCTTTTACATTGGTTGAGTCGAGGGGTCTTTACTTTAAGGCGTAACTCTTAATGCGAAATAGTTCACAGTGAGTCAGTGGTCCCATAAGGCATGACCAATGTTAATTAATGAAAACGTATACCTGTAGAAATTATCGGTATTTCGTGAAATAACAATAATAAACGATCCAACCTTCCATCTTGTCTTACAAATGGGCGACGTCGATATATTTATTATTTTATTTTTTCTCACATTACCCACTTATGATCATTTTTACTCTACATTATCCTTTCATTATTAATCAAACAGACAAAACAATGATGATATACCTATGGAGGAACACGTGTTTACACCACATAAAATCAAATCATACATATTTGTCGAGTGTTAATATTTTGGACACACTAGACAGGTTACCTCTCGCCGGCCAGTTGGTATGCCTGTCTCTGTAGCCCGGGAGGGTTGGTATGCGTGGCTCTGTGTCCAGGGAGTGTTGGTAGGCGTGGCTCTGTGGCATACTGATCTTACGACATTTGGTAACCGAACATTATATTAATTACACCCAAATAAATACATATTGCATTACTTATCTAATATACTATAGGACTAGGCGTGTGTCTGTCTGTCTGTCTGTTCTGGGCAGCCGAAACGGCACAATCGTTTTTCATCAAACTTGGTGGAAAAATCGCAAAAAATTCGTAGAGTGGAACAAACCTGGTCCCATGTCGATGGTTTCTTTAGGAAGGAAGGCATTAGTTAACAATTTTATTTACGATGGAAAACGATGCAAGTCTACGGACTTGGCGCACCCGAATTAACCATGCAAGTCTACGGACTTGGCGCACCCTCATTCGCTGTACGCTAGCCAAGCACAAGCGTTCAAACTTTCACTGGGCATGAACGTGCTCGCGATCACTTGTATTAAACTATATACCAAAGTAAATACATGTCCCAGTATGTATCATCCGTGGTCTCTTAGTGTGGACAGATACTTTTTTGAGATATGGTATGGACGTTACCGTGATATATAGCAATCTGTTTCTGTTATCTGTCTGTGTTTGTCTATAATTATGTAGGAGATTAATGAAAGGAAAATTTATAGCCTCAAGGGAAGAAGGACATGAGAGAGAGAGAGAGAGAGAGAGTAACGAAAACAACAATGCATTTTTTACAATTATTTTATTTAAATTATTAAACTATTTTCTTCTCACTTGTTGATAGAAATAATGAGAGATTTTCTTAGACCACGTGTGAGAGATAGTGAGAGAGACTATTCCTACTAGTGTCTCCATTAATCATCTACTGACAGTCTTACTCGACATGTTTGGTGACTGTAATATATTATGAGTGATAGACTGTCTGATTCACTTTCAGGAGACAAACTACGCCTTATGCTGTAGCACTTTAATCACCCTATAATTTCAAGAGACACTTCCTGTAGTACATAATCTGATTTTCTTTTTAAATATAATAATAAAAAAATTCAAACACCTTTATTATGGAAGCGAAAATATGGAAATAAGAATCAAGGAAGAATAATGTTGGGATGATATATAAACAGACGAGAGAGAGAGGAGATGGAGAGAGAGAGAATGAAGAGGATAAATGAGAGTATAAGACCAAACAAACTGATGATGATGGAGGAGAGAGGTGAAGAGACAAGATGTTCACACCAAAAGGAAAAATATAACAGAAGTACTTTAGGGATGAACAGAGAGAAGTAAACGATGTAGAGATTATGTCTTAAGGGTTGGGGAGCTGAACAGACGCGTGGGAGGTAGAGGCTGGAGGTTACGACTAGGAGAGGAGATGGAGGTTGGAGGTTGGAGGTTACGACTGTGAGAGGAGGTGGAGGTTGGAGGTTACAACTGTTGGAGGAGGTGTGGAGTGGAGGAGGAACAGGAGGTGGGTGACTACAAAAGGAGCATAATGACAGCCTTTTGACACCACAGGAAAGGAAATCCATCAGCAGGGTCGTTTAGGCAAGACTAATGGTGCACCAGGACTTAAAAAATTAGGTGTAGAGAGAAGTGAAGAGAGGAATACCTGATATAAGAATGGGAAGAAAGAATAGGTAAAAAAGAGCATCATAGAAGAATACTGAATGTGGAAAATAAACGGACAAACGGATACGTGATGTAGTTGGTATAAGTGAACACAAGTGAAACCTCTCTACATTATGCGACAAAACCAGGAGACAATTTTTGAGAGAGAGATAACAAAAGGTGTAGTGTCTTTGATTACATACCGAGATAAGAGATGCATTGGTGTCTGAGGAAGATGAAAGAACCAGAGACAGGAGGATGTTTGTGATGTACGAGTTTGTTTATATCAAGGGTCAGGATTAAGTCTTCTACGTGATGGGTATACTGTGGGTTTCTGAAGCGAGGATACTAGCTACTGCCTTAGTGATGGTGCAGGAAAGTACAAAGACACATGAGCTAACAGATGTGTAGATGGAAAAGCACCAGAGATAATAGAACTGTCTATCTTGAGAAGAGTTTGTGTTTAATCTCTTCAATGAACTTTATCAGATTACGAGACTCGCCATCTTTTTCCTGGCTACTACAGAACATAAAACTTATTTATATATGTTAAAAACTGACCCACAACACCAGTGCACATACACACATCAACTCCCTTGGATAGGTCCTTTTGGTATTACGTTTATATATTACAGTAACCTTACCAATCCACTTATGATGTCTAAATACTCAAAATCCGTATGACAAGAGTGAACACCTGATGATCTTTATAAAAACAAACACTGAGAGAACGATGTCAGTAAATCACGTGGTTTTTTTACTTACTACTTACAATTAAACCTGATGGTTGGTGATGGAGATTCTGTCTTAAAGAATTAATTAATTTACCGCCCGTTAGTAAATAATTATCTGCATATATTTGTCCCCGTAGATTGGTGTAGATGTACCCAGGATGACCTCGTAGCCTACAATGAGTACAGTATAAGATATCCAGAGCTTGATTATCATAGCATTTAAAGGGGTACTAAAACACAGGGCAGCAAGACAACTTCAAATGACAAACTCAGAGGTTAATGACATGCAACCTGCCGTGCATAGGCACTGACCTTAATTATTTTTCAAGACGACAACTCTTACGCATATGGTCAAAGAAGAGATTCATTTTTCGTTGTTGAAAATGTCTAGACTCAAACGCATTGTAATTTACAGGCGAGAAGAAATATCTACAGTGTTTGGGCAATGTTGTATCACTTGACCATCTCCATTAACCTATGTCAGTACTGTAATTAGGGTCAACAGTGGATATGGTACTAGTTCGTGTGTTACTGTTACTGGCACAGTAGTTAATGTGTTACTTCCTTGTGTTACTTGGTATTTGTGGTTCTCTAGTTTTTGTGTTACTCTCCGAAAACAGATGATATGTGACGCCGTGGTGGGGGTTATGATTTTCACACCTTAGGTAATACCTGTTACACGAGTCTCTCTAGGTGTTATAATGGTGATTAAATTGTATATTCTAACAGCATAGTGTTAATCTATAATGGGAAACATATGTACGTACTTTTGTAATTTATAACATATTACAGCTTTTGTGCGAAAAATTAATTGAAGACAAATTTGCAAATGTAATAACAACAACACACCGGCTAATTTTATGACCTAATGACCTATTTTAATTTACTGGGATTTCTGCTGCTGGATTTTTCTTTCAAGTACTGTACACTAAATCTGGGCTCAACAGTTTTTGTGGCACTACACTATAACACTACCACACGTTCACTACCACACTTCACTACAATACTACCACACTACACTATAACACTACAACACGTTCACTACCATACTTCACTCCAACACTACCACATGTTCACTACAACACTACTACATGTTCACTCCAACACTACCACACTACACTACAACACTACCATATGTTCACTACAACACTACCACATGTTCACTACAACATTACCACATGTTCACTACTACACTACCACATGTTCACTACAACATTACCACATGTTCACTACAACACTACCACACTACACAATAACATTACCATTCGTTCACTATAACACTACCATATGTTCACTACAACACTACCATATGTTCACTACCACACTCCCACATGTTCACTACAACACTACCACACTACACTATAACACTACCATATGTTCACTACAACACTACCACATGTTCACTACAACACTACCACATGTTCACTACAACACTACCACACTACACTATAACACTACCATATGTTCACTATAACAATACCATATGTTCACTACAACACTACCACATGTTCACTACAACACTACACTATAATACTACCACATGTTCACTACAACACTACCACACTACACTACAACACTACCATATGTTCTACTACACACTACAACACACTACACAACACTAACACTACACAATAACACTACCATATGTTCACTACAACACTACCACACTACACTATAACACTACCATATGTTCACTACAACACTACTACACTACACTATAACACTACTCCACTACACTATAGCACTACACAATCACAATTCCAACTATGATAAAAGTCATAAAACGTCAATAACCTCTTACTATGTTTTTCGACCTCCTGTTTCTAAGTTGAAGGATCCAACAAAGTAATCATATTTTATGATAAAAATGGGGTGCGAAAACTTCACAGAAGAGATGGGTGATCTCTGCACACGCTTGGAGAACTTTCACCTGGACAGTGGTGAGGGCCGGTCTTCAGAAGTTAAGCCTAACGTCTTTACTCTTAATTTAGTTATTCTCAAGACTGAACCCGAAGATACCAACAAAAAAACTGCTGTAAAATGGGACAATGATGTGACCAAGGCTAAGTTCCTGCAGCGATGTAAGCACCAGGTCAAGGTGGAAACGGCCGAGGTTGACCTGATCGATACTACATCCAAATCAGACTTAATAGTGCGAAGTGAACGCAAAGAGTGTAAGAACAGGTCCACCCCTTATGACAGAAACAACAAGCGCCAGCCCTGCCCACCACAGCCACGCCCCTACTCTAAAGGTAATCAAGACTTCCATAGATATGACCAGTTTGGTCTATTTATAAAAAATATTCCCCCCGGGGTGACCTACCACGAGTTACGATCTCTCTTTGGTCGTCACGGAGGTCTGATGCACTTCTATATGCCTCGCAAACACGGCGGTACAGCTGTAGCCAGGTACTGCAACGAGCATTACAGAAAGCTCGGCCTCACCCTGGACGGCTACCCCGTCGGTGGTGAAGACCATTATAAAAATTCTCGTCGGTTCCTCCACGTGAATCATCTCCGCTACTCTGGTGCGTCCTTCAAGGATCCTCAAGTGTCCAGGACAACTTCCCACAAGAGGTGCCTGGAGGAGGACCGCTCTTCACAATACCAGAGCTCCAGGTACGATAGGTACCCAGAAGATGAGTACTCCTCCAAGAGGTACAGACGGGAACAATATGAAGATGAGGACGACTCACCACGCCCCTGTCGCAACTGTTCCAGCTATAGACGCCAGAGGCCAGCACCTGCTTACAAGTGGGTCCGTCCCCACTGAATATTTTGCGTCTATATAAAACATTAACATTTGAGTTTTGTATAAAAATAAAATATGAATATTATTTGTTGTTTTACCTAACATAAAATAACCTAACCCAATATGTAACTTGCCTTGTAAACATATGTAATATATATCTATCTATTTCATGTAGACCCACAATGAAAACGTGGATAAGATAAATCTTGATAAAATCACACGGGAAAAGGGAAACAACGGAGCACCTTAGCTTTCGTCTTTATTCAAGACATCTTCAGAGGCAACTGGATTACATGGACAGAGAGAGGCTTAAATATACAGGGTGACCTTCAATTCTTTATGATGTATCTATGTTCAGTTAATTCACTACAGTCACTTAGCGATCAAGTATTGATGTCAATTGAAACAAAAGTGAACATTGTGTTTGAACAACTGAACCAACGAGAAGGAAAGATTATTTTGAAACCCTTATATATATAATCTTTGTCCAATTTTCAACACAATATAAAAATGGACTCATAACAACAGGTTACAATAACTGTGTGTGAGAGCTCGGTCAACCTGTACACCAAACTTTGTTGTGAAACTCAAACTGCTTCGCTTCTTAACATTCTTTACTTTTCAAAACTGTTATCTGTCATCAAACAAACAATATATTTTTCTCAATACATTCCACCTGTGCATGGGGTCCGATAATCGCTTATGACCGTCGTTAGTATAACAGTGTACTCCTTCACAGCCAATTGTGTGAGAGTTAGTGTAAAGGTGGGAGCCGCTTCTCCATTATTCCAGCCCGGGACTTTTCACCTTATGGGGGCGAACACTCAAGAGATATTTGTATGGAATCTAAGCCAGTGTAAAATGACTTTGTTGAAACATTTAGCTGCATCAATAGTTGTGACTTGTCGAGCGTCTCCCGTGATAATGTGACTCTTTTACATCCACTACCCCCCCCATCCTTCCATTCTGTCTACAGGTGAAGTGTGAAATGCGTGGGGAAGTGGAGCACTCAGTGGCTGTTCCGTTTATTTGTTTATTTTCTAGATTGACCGGGGATACATCGTGTGGTTTTGGGCCAGGAAGCTGTTATTTGGACACGATAGTGACCAGGTGCTGTGGCATTTTTTTTACTCATTTTGTATTCATGTTATGGCATGAAGGGCGGTGCACAATGAACATATACAAACTCGGTAGACCTCTGTGCTCTACGAAATCTACTGACCAACTTGGGTGCCTGCCACGTGGGTCTGACGTCACATACCACGGACAGGTTGAGATGCGAGAGGTGTGACTCTTGCTGTAGTCTGGACGGTTGACCAGCAGGTGAGGATCTGGTCCTGCAACTATTACTGTCACACCAGATATCACTTACACATTACTTCATCACCAGATAATATTATGATCCATTAAACAAGTATGGAGGGGTTACAATTGGCTGTTACTCACATGATCATTTAGTAGTGTAGTTGTGTCGAATAAGATAACAGCACACTTCCCCAGCTGTAAGGTTTGGTGCCCATTCACAGCTGCCCGAACTGGAGGTGCCACGGGAACAAACGAACGATGTTTAAAACAAGAGGCGAGTGAGGTATCCACTCGGCCCCGGGACCCCTGTACCAAGTAAGGAATGACAAGGTTTTAGTGACTATGAAGTATCTGTGGCTTTTGTTGTGTGCTGACTTCTGATTGTCTTTGAGAAACACAACATCTCTTTATTTGAAACGCTGACAGACGACGTTTGCTGAGGAGGTTGGGAACTCACAGGACTTGTTCATAAAACACACTTCGATAAGTTCAAACAACTTGTCAACTATGTCTTCCTCCTAACAAGACCAGGAACCCAAACATTTGGCAGAGTTTATTTTGATTAGTTGAATAGTCGTCGACATTGCCTTATTCCTGGGATGTTTCCCTTGGTAAAATTGATGATAAAATATTTATAAATTGAACAATGCAAGCAAGGGGCTGCAATTACCTGCCAATTAAACGAAATATTCTGGTAAATTCATGAAAATGGTTGTGTGTTCCAGTACCAGGAGAAGCAGCTTGAGCTCCACAAACTGGATCGTTGTCGTCATTTTTCTCCTGTACGTCTCTCATGGTGCGCCTCTGTCCCTGCTGCCACCGACACACTGCGAGGCAAATGTACCTAAAACTCGTCCTTAAATCGTTTTGAGAACTTTTTATGCTTCTCCTCAATTTGGTGAAGTGCGTTACAGTGTGGTTTTATTCCGTCAGTCCATGTTAACAGGCGTTTTGTCACGCGCCACAGTGTTAGCTCAACCACTCCTTTGATTATATTTTATTGTTACTACATATACACAGTAGAGGACGTTAAGGTTGTATTGTTTCTATAACCTCTCCATAATCATGGTTTATTTTACACGGTTATAAGTTTTGTGTCTTCCAAGAGAATACCAGCCGAAGTCACCCGGTGATTGAGAGGTATTGGCTTTGTTTATCTGAGTTGTTGAGACAAGTACATGGACGACTCCTCAAACAAAACCAGTGATGGAATTTGTGTTCCGTGAATAGCCGCCAAGAGCTTATATACTATGTGATGATAACACGGTGATACTGAAACATTATAGCTATATAATATAGCGGGTGACTTATACGGTTTAAATGTTTATTATAAAAAACTAACACAGTTACAGCGAATAGCAAGAAGAACTCAAAAGTTTTAGTTTCAAGTTTCAGAAGATCACTACAGTATGAGCTTTTGTGGCTCTACAAACATCACAGAGATATCTTTCCCTCCATATAGTTTGTACCATATCATACTGAATTTGTTTTTACAACCTTACGTATCATTCCTTTCAAATGTTCCTAAGTTGCTAACAGTAATGGAACAAGCCGCCCCCCCCCCCTCCCCTATCCTCCCATCCGACGATCAGACAATTGCTTAATCAGGAATGTTGTAACATCCTTGTGAACATAGGACGACGCACCATATTGCTGAAATAAAACATCAGCTTTTGTCCTTCAGCAGCTGGGACTGTAGTATAAATGTTTATTCAAAACTGTTCTGTAACTGGCGATATTGGAAATGAAAATCCCCTTAGGAATTTTTATTGTCTTGCTTTTAAATTTAGCTTTGTTTGTTTTTCATAATAATTGTTAAAATCGGGAAGGTCATTTGTAATCGCCCGGTGAGGTAAGAGAGAGCGGGGCTGGACTAATATTGTGCCAGGTATAGAGCGGACTCAGGTGTTACATATTCAACACAACCTCAGCGTCAAGGATCCCGAGAGTGTTGGTCGTTCAGTAATACTAAATCATGGTGATACATCTGCGATCAGTCATTATTATCAATCTATCACGGAACTATATCATGTGGCAATTAGTGGTGATTGTGGTAGAACTACGGATAATGTGTTTTACCAGTGATTGTGGTAGAACTACGGATAATGTGTTTTACTTGTATTTGTGGTAGAACTACGGATAATGTGTTTTACCAGTGATTGTGGTAGAACTACGGATAATGTGTTTTACTTGTGATTGTGGTAGAACTACGGATAATGTGTTTTACCAGTGATTGTGGTAGAACGATAATGTGTTTTACCAGTGATTGTGGTAGATCTACGGATAATGTGTTTTACCAGTGATTGTGGTAGAACGATAATGTGTTTTACCAGTGATTGTGGTAGATCTACGGATAATGTGTTTTACCAGTGATTGTGGTAGAACTACGGATAATGTGTTTTACCAGTGATTGTGGTAGATCTACGGATAATGTGTTTTACCAGTGATTGTGGTAGATCTACGGATAATGTGTTTTACCAGTGATTGTGGTAGAACTACGGATAATGTGTTTTACCAGTGATTGTGGTAGAACTACGGATAATGTGTTTTACCAGTGATTGTGGTAGAACTACGGATAATGTGTTT
>NW_024723728.1:0-5997 GCF_018991925.1 Homarus americanus
CTCCCAGGTGCACCTCTGACACTCCCAGCTACACCTCTGATACGCCCAGGTATACCTCTGACACTCCGAGGAATTCCTCTGACACACCCAGGTACACCTCTTACACTCCCAGGTACACCGATGACATTGCAAGATACACCTCTGACATTCCATGTACACCTCAGACACTTCCAGGTACACCTCAGACACTCCCAGGTACACCTCAGACACTCCCAGGTACACCTCTGACACTCCCAGGTACACCGCTGTCACTCCCAGGTACACCCCTGACACTCCCAGTTACACCCCTGACACTCCCAGGTACACCCCTGACAATCCCAGGTACACCTCAGACAATCCCACGTACACCTCTGATACTTCCAGGTACACCCCTGACACTTCCAGGTACACCTCTGACACTCCCAGGTACACCAATGACACTCCCAGGTACACCTCTGATACTCCCAGGTACACCTCTGACACTTCCAGATACATCTCTGACACTCCCAGGTACATCAATGACACTCCCAGGTACATCTCTGACACTCCCAGGTACACCTCCGATACTCCCAGGTACACCTCCGATACTCCCAGGTACACCTCAGACACTCCCTGGTTCACCTCTGACACTCCCTGGTTCACCTCTAACACTCCCTGGTACACCTCTGACACCCCAAGGTGCACCTCTTACACTCCCAGGTACACATCCGACACTCCAAGGTACACCTTTGACACTCCCAGGTAACACCTCTGACACTCCTAGGTACTCTTTTGTCACCCTTGGTACACCTCTGACACTCCCAGGTACACCTCTTACACTCCCTGGTTCTCCCCTGACACTCCCAGGTACACCTCAGACACTCCAAGGTACACCTCAGACACTCCTAGGTACACCTCAGACACTCCCAGTTACATCTCTGACACTCCCAGGTACACCTCTGACACTCCCAGGTAAACCTTTGACATTCCCAGGTACACCCCTGACACTCCCAGGTACTCCTCTGACACTCCCAGGTACTCCTCTGACACTCCCAGGTACACCTCAGACACTCCCAGGTAAACCTCTGACATTCCCAGGTACACCCCTCACACTCCCAGGTACTCCTCTGACACTACCAGGTACCCCTCTGACACTCCCAGGTACACCTCTGACACTCCCAGGGACACCTCGGACACTCGCAGGTACTACTCTGACACTCCCAGGTACACCTCAGACACTCCCAGGTACACCTCAGACACTCCCAGATACAACTCAGACACTCCCAGGTACATCTCTGACACTCCCAGGTACACCTCTGACACTCCCAGGTAAATCTCTGACATTCCCAGGCACCGCCCAGGCACTCCCAAGGTGCTCCTCTGACGACACTCCCAGGTACACCCCTGACACTCCCAGGTACACCTCTGATACTCCCAGGTACACCTCCGATACTCCCAGGTACACCTCCGATACTCCCAGGTGCACCTGTGACACTCCCAAGTGCACCTCTGACACTCCCAGGCGAACCTCTAACACTCCAAGGTACACCTCTGACACTCGAAGGTACACCGCGGACACTCCCAGGTACACAGCTGACACTGCCAGATACACCTCTGACACTCCATGTACACCTCAGACACTTCCAGGTACACCTCAGACACTCCCAGGTACACCTCAGACACTCCCAGGTACACCTCTAACACTCCCAGATACACCGCTGTCACTCCCAGGTACACCCCTGACACTCCCAGTTACACCCCTGACACTCCCAGGTCCACCTCTGACAATCCCAGGTACACCTGAGGCACTCCCAGGTACACCTCTGACACTTCCAGGTACACCCCTGACACTTCCAGGTACACCTCTGACACTCCCAGGTACACCAATGACACTCCCAGGTACACCACTGACATTCCCCAGGTACACCTCTGACACTCTCAAGAACACCTCTGACACTCCCAGGTACACCTCTGCTCTGGGTACACCTCTGGCCTCCCAGGTACACCTCCTGGCTTGCTCCCAGGTTCACCTCTGATACGCCCATGTATACCTCTGACACTCCTGAGTATTCTCTGACACTCCCAGGTACACCAATGACACTCCCAGGTACACCTCTGATACTTCCAGATACACCTCTGACACTCCCAGGTACACCTCTGACACTCCCAGGTACACCTCTGACACCCTCAGGAACACCTCTGACTCTCCCAGGTACACCTCTGACACTTCCAGATACACCTCTGACACTTCCAGGTACACCAATGACACTACCAGTTACACCTCTGATACTCTCAGGTACACCTCCGATACTTCCAGGTACACCTCCGATACTCCCAGGTACACATCAGACACTCCCTGGTTCTCCTCTGACACTCCCTGGTTCACCTCTAACACTCCCAGGTACACCTCTGACACCCCCAGGTTGCACCTCCACTCCCAGGTACACCTCCGACACTCCAAGATACACCTCCGACACTCCCAGGTACACCTCTGACACTCCTAGGTACTCCTCTGACACTCCCTGGTACACCTCTGACACTCCCAGGTACACCTCTTACACTCCCTGGTTCTCCCCTGACACTCCCAGGTACACCTCAGACACTCCCAAGTACACCTCAGACACTCCCAGGTACACATCAGACACTCCTAGGTAAACCTCTGACATTCCCAGGTACACCCCTGACACTCCCAGATACACCTCTTACACTCCCTGGTTCTCTCCTGACACTCCCAGGTACACCTCAGACACTCCCAGGTACACCTCAGACACTCCCAGGTAAACCTCTGACATTCCCAGGTACACCTCTGACACTCCCAGGTACACCTCTTACACTCACTGGTTCTCCCCTGACACTCCCAGGTACCCCTATGACACTCCCAGGTACACCTCTGACACTCCCAGGTACACCTCTGACACTCGCAGGTACTACTCTGACACTCCTAGGTACACCTCTGACACTCTTAGGAACACCTCTGACACTCCCAGGTACACCTCTGACACTCCCAGGTACACTTTTGACACTCCCAGGTGCACCTCTGACACTCCCAGGTACACCTTTGATACGCCCAGGTATACCTCTGACACTCGCAGGTATTCCTCTGACACTCCCAGGTACACCTCTTACACTCCCAGGTACACCGATGACACTGCAAGATACACCTCTGACATTCCATGTACTCCTCAGACACTTCCAGGTACATCTCAGACACTCCCAGGTACACCTCAGACACTCCCAGGTACACCTCTGACACTCCCAGGTACACCGCTGTCACGCCCAGGTACACCCCTGACACTCCCAGTTACACCCCTGACACTCCCATTTACACCTCTGACAATCCCAGGTACACCTCAGACAATCAGGTACACCTCTGACACTTCCAGTACACCCTGACACTTCCAGGTACCTCTGGCACTCCCAGGTAAACCAATGACACTCCAGGTACACCTCTGATGCTCCCAGGTACACCTCTGGCACATCAGATACCTCTGACCTCCCAGGTACACCAGCCAGCACTGCCAGTTACACCTCTGACACTCCCAGGTACACCTCCCGATACTCCCAGGTACCTCCGATACTCCCAGGTACACCTCAGAACACTCCCTCAGTTTCACCTCTGACACCCCAAAGGTGCACCTCTTACACTCCCAGGTACACATCCGACACTCCAAGGTACACCTCTGACACTCCCATGTAACACCTCTGACACTCTTAGGTACTCCTCTGACACTCCCTGGTACACCTCTGACACTTCCAGATACACCTCTAACACTCCCAGGTACACCAATGATACTACCAGGTACACCTCTGACACTCCCAGGTACACCTCCGATACTCCCAGGTACACCTCCGATACTCCCAGGTACACCTCAGACACTCCCTGGTTCACCTCTGACACTCCCTGTGTCACCTCTAACACTCCCTGGTACACCTCTGACACCCCAAGGTGCACCTCTTACACTCCCAGGTACACATCCGACACTCCAAGGTACACCTCTGACACTCCCATGTAACACCTCTGACCTCCTAGGTACACCTCTTACACTCCCTGGTTCTCCCCTGACACTCCCAGGTACACCTCAGACACTCCCAGGTACACCTCAGACACTCCCAGGTACACCTCAGACACTCCCAGTTACATCTCTGACACTCCCAGGTACACCTCAGACACTCCCAGGTAAACCTCTGACATTCCCAGGTACACCCCTCACACTCCCAGGTACTCCTCTGACACTACCAGGTACCCCTCTGACACTCCCAGGTACACCTATGACACTCCCAGGGACACCTCTGACACTCGCAGGTACTACTCTGACACTCCCAGGTACACCTCAGACACTCCCAGGTACACCTCAGACACTCCCAGATACACCTCAGACACTCCCAGGTACATCTCTGACACTCCCAGGTAAACCTCTGACACTCCCAGGTAAATCTCTGACATTCCCAGGTACACCCGTGACACTCCCAGGTACTCCTCTGACACTGCCAGGTACACCTCATACACTGCCAGGTATACCTCAGACACTACCAGGTGGACCTGTGACACACCCAAGTGCACCTCTGACACTCCCAGGCACACCTCTGACACTCCAAGGTACACCTCTGACACTCCAAGGTACACCGCGGACACTCCCAGGTACACCGCTGACACTGCCAGATACACCTCTGACACTCCAGGTACACCTCAGACACTTCCAGGTACACTTCAGACACTCCCAGGTACACCTCAGACACTCCCAGGTACAACTCTGACACTCACAGATACACCGCTGTCACTACCAGGTACACCCCTGACACTCCCAGTTACACCCCTGACACTCCCAGGTACACCTCTGACAATCCCAGGTACATCTGAGGCACTCCTAGGTACACCTCTGACACTCCCAGGTACACCAATGACACTCCCAGGTGCCGTTCACTGACAATTCCAGGCACACCCTGACACTCCCAGGAACACCTGACACTCCCAGGCACACCCTCTGACCTCCCAGAACACCTCTGGACACCCCAGGCACACCTCTGACACTCCTGTGCACACCTTTGATATGCCCAGGTATACATCTGGACACTCCCAGGTATTCCTGACACCCCAGGCACACCTCTGACACCCCAGGCACACCGATGACACTGCAAGACAGTTCCCTGACATTCCATGCACACCCCAGACACTTCCAGGCACACCTCAGACACCCTGCACACCCCAGAGACCCAGGCACCTCAGACACCCTGCACACCTCGACACCCCAGGCAGCCACCTCACACCCCAGGCACACAGCCATCACTCCCCAGGCACACCCCCCACACCCCAGCCACACCTCTGACTCTTCAAGGTACACCTCTGACACTCCCAGGTACAACTCTGACACTCCCAGGTACACCTCTGACATTCTGAGGAACACCTCTGACACTTCCAGGTACACCCCTGACACTCCCTGGTACACCAATGACACTCCCAAGTACACCTCTGACACTCCCTGGTACACCTCTGACACTCCTAGTTACACCAATGACACACTCAGGTACACCTCTGACACTTCCAGGTACACCCCTGACACTTCCAGGTACACCAATGATACTCCCAGGTACACCGCTGACACTCCCAGGTACACCGCTGACACTGCCAGGTACACCTCAGACACTGCCAGGCACACCTCAGACACTCCCAGGTAAAGCTCAGACACTCCCAGTAACACCTCAGACACTCCCAGATGCACCTGTGACACTTCCAAGTGCACCTCTGACACTTCCAGGCACACCTCTGACACTCCCAGGTACACCTCCGACACTCCCAGGTACACCTCTGACACTCCCAGGCACACTTCTCACACACCCAGGTACACCTTTGACACTCCCAGGTGCACCTCTCATACTCCCAGGTACACCTCTGACACTTCCAGATACACCTCTGACACTCCCAGGTACACCAATGATACTACCAGGTACACCTCTGACACTCCCAGGCACACCTCTCATACTCCCAAGTACACCTCCGATACTCCCAATTACACCTCAGACACTCCCTGGTTCTCCCCTGAC
>NW_024723729.1:0-5722 GCF_018991925.1 Homarus americanus
AGTGTTGGCTGAGTCACCAGACGTGTATCCGGTGTTGGCTTAGTTACCACGAGTGCCGTGATTTGTCTGAGGTCACACGAGTGTAGAACAGTGTTCTCAGTCACCACTAGTGTAGAGTGTTGTCTCCGGTCACCACCAATTGTGGACAGTGTTCAGCTTTGGTCACCACTTCTGAAAGACACAGTGTTGTCTGAATAACCACAGTGCAAGACAAGAGTAGTCTGAGTCACCACTAGTGTAAGACAGTGTTGTCTGAGTCACCACTAGTGAGAGACAGTGTTTGCTGATTCACCACTAGTGTAAGACAGTGTTGTCTGAGTCACCACTAGTGTAAGACAGTGTTCACTGAGTCACCACTTCTGAAAGACTGTGTTGTCTGAGACACCAGTAGTATAAGACATTGTTGTCTGAGTCAGCATTAGTGCAAGACAGAATTTTCTGAGTCACCACTGCTGTGAGACAGTGTTCACTGAGTCACCACTAGTGTAAGACAGTGTTCGTTGAGTCACCACTAGTGTAAGACAGTGTTGGCTGAGTCACCACTAGTGTAAGACAGTGTTCGCTGAGTCAGCACTAGTGTAAGACAGTGTTGTCTGAGTCACCACTAGTGTAAGACAGTGTCGTCTGTGTCACCACTAGTGTAAGACAGTGTTTGCGGAGTCACCACTAGTGTAAGACAGTGTTGTCTAAAACATCACTAGTGTAAGACGATGTTGTCTGAGTCATTACTAGTGTAAATAGTGTTCGCTGTCACCACAAGTGTAAGACAGCAGTGTCTGAGTCACCTCTAGTGTAAGACAGTGTGGTCTTAGTCACCACTAGTGTAAGAGAGTGTTGTCTGAATCACCACTAGTGTAAGACAGTGTTGTTTGAGACACCACAAGTGTAAGACAGTTTTGTCTGAGTCATCACTATTAGTGTAAGACAGTGTTCGCTGAGTCAGCACTAGTGTAAGACAGTGTTGTCTGAGTCACCACTAGTGTAAGACAGTGTCGTCTGTGTCACCACTAGTGTAAGACAGTGTTTGCGGAGTCACCACTAGTGTAAGACAGTGTTGTCTAAAACATCACTAGTGTAAGACGATGTTGTCTGAGTCATTACTAGTGTAAATAGTGTTCGCTGTCACCACAAGTGTAAGACAGCAGTGTCTGAGTCACCTCTAGTGTAAGACAGTGTGGTCTTAGTCACCACTAGTGTAAGAGAGTGTTGTCTGAATCACCACTAGTGTAAGACAGTGTTGTTTGAGACACCACAAGTGTAAGACAGTTTTGTCTGTTACACCACCAGTGTAAGACAGTGTTATTTGAGTCACCAATAGTGAAAGACAGTGTTGTTTAACTAACCACTAGCATAAAACAGTGTTGTCTGAGTCACCACTAGTGTAAGACAGTGTTGGCTGACTCACCACTAGTGTAAGACAGTGTTGTCTGAGTCAGCACTAGTGCAAAACCGTATTGTCTGAGTCACCAGTGCTGTAAGACAGTATTCACTGAGTCACCACTAGTGTAAGACAGTGTTCGTTGAGTCACCACTAGTGTAAGACAGTGTTGGCTGAGTCACCACTAGTGTAAGACAGTGTTCGCTGAGTCACCACTAGTGTAAGACAGTGTTCGTTGAGTCACCACTAGTGTAAGACAGTGTTCGCTGAGTCACCACTAGTGAGAGACAGTGTTTGCTGATTCACCACTAGTGTAAGACAGTGTTGTCTGAGCCAGCACTAGTGCAAGACTGTATTTTCTGAGTCACCACTAGTGTAAGAGTGTGTTGTCTGAGTCACCAGTAGTGTAAGACAGTGATGGCTGAGTCACCACTTGTGTAAGACAGTGTTGGCTGAGTCACCACTAGTGTAAGACAGTGTTGGCTGACTCACCACTAGTGTAAGACATTGTTGTCTGAGTCAGCACTAGTGCAAGACAGTATTGTCTGAGTCACCACTGCTGTAAGACAGTGTTCACTTAGTCACCACTAGTATAAGACAGTGTTCGCTGAGTCATCACTAGTGTAAGACAGTGTTGTCTGAGTCACCACTAGTGTAAAACAGTGTTGTCTGAGTAACCACTAGTGTAAGACAGTGTTGTCTGAGTCAACACTAGTGTAAGACAGCGTTGTTTAAGACATCACTTGTGTAAGACGATGTTGTCTGAGTCATTACTAGTGTAAGATAGTATTCGCTCTCACCACTAGTGTAAAACAGCAGTGGCTGAGTCACCACCTGTGTAAAATAGTGTTCGCTGTCACCATTAGTGTAAGACAGCAGTGTCTGAGTCACCTCTAGTGTAAGACAGTGTTGTCTGAGTCACCACTAGTGTAAGACAGTGTTGTCTGTTACACCACCAGTGTAAGACAGTGTTATTTGAGTCACCAATAGTGTAAGACAGTGTTGTTTAACTCACCACTAGCATAAAACAGTGTTGTCTGGCGTCACCACTAGTGTAAGACAGTATTTGCTGAGCCACCACTAGTGTAAGACAGTGTTGGCTGAGTCACCACTAGTGTTTGGCTGAGTCACCACTAGTGTATGATGGTGTTGACTGAGTCACCACTAGTGTAAGACATTGTTGGTTGAGTCGCCACTAGTGTATTACAGTATTGGCTGAGTCACCACTAGTGCAAAAGTGTGTCGGCTGAGTCACCAGTAGTGTACGACAGTTGGCTGAGTCAGCACTAGTGTATGATGGTGTTGGCTGAGTCACCACTAGTGTACCACATGTCGGATGAGTCACCACTAGTGTAAGACAGTGTTGGCTGAGTCACCACTAGTGTAAGACTGTGTTGGCTGAGTCACCAGTAGTGAAAAACTGTGTTGGCTGAGTCATCACTAGTGAAAGACTGTGTTGGCTTAGTTACCATAAGTGTAAGGCAGTGTTGGCTGAGTCACCACTAGTGTAAGACAGTGTTGGCTGAGTCACCAGTCGTGTATCACAGTGTTGGCTTAGTTACCACTAGTGTAAGATAGTGTTGGATGAGTCACCACTAGTGTATCACATTGATGGCTGAGTCACCTCTAGTGTATGTCATTGTTGGCTGAGTCATCTATATATAGTGCTGGTGGCAAAACAATAGCCACCTTGACTACAAAACAAGAGGAAACAAGAGCTATGGGGGAGGTGTGACCTAGACCCACCATGGTGACACTCTCACCAGGAAGCAGAACTGTTGGGGGAAAACACAACTATATCTAGAGCGCAAATATAATTATGGCAATAATGACACGACTAGACACTAATGTGCCAAGTAATATGAAATATTAACGAAGCCAAACTAAGATTTAGCTGGAAATTTAACGGTGATTTGGCGTGATAAAGAAACAGTGAAGGCTAGTGTGTGGAGCCGGCCGGTAACACACGGCCGACCTCACATGGAAGACTCTTAAAAATTGGTCTTCAAACAGGTGAGGAAGCGAGGCGGAGGTACAGCAGGAAGTGAAGGTTTACAATATCCGGGAAAAGTGAGGAAGGGAAGGGGAGCGAGCAACGGGGAGGATAAAGATAAAAGAGAGTGTGAGAGTGCAGGGAGCAAGGGAGGGTGACAAAACAGGGAGGAATGGACGGAGAGAGAAAGAGAAGGAGGGTGCGAAAGGAAGAGGAAAGGAGAAAAGGGGGGAGTGATGGAAATACATTCAAGCACTGGTAAAAAAGTGGTGTTCTTGTGATAGTGAACGACAGCAGCGAAAAATGTCTGGGTCGTCAGAGTCCAGTGGATAGAACACAGTACAACCAGGCCAGCTGTTCATACTGGAGATACACCACACCTTGGCAGTACACCACACCCTCACAGTACACCACACCTTGGCAGTACACCACACCCTGACAGTACACCACACCTTGGCAGTACACCACACCTTGACAGTACACCACACCCTGATAATACACCACACCCTGACAGTACACCACACCCTGACAGTTGACATATAACACCACTATGGTTATTTTTCATACGTAATATCTTAATAAATCCTCAACAGCGGCAGTAATACCTACATGTACCTGATAATAGTGAGATTTATCTATTACAAATATTACCTTATCAACACCTGTCGTTGGATCTTAATATATAAACCCGGAAAAAAATCAAACCAAAAATTAAACCTGAGTAATCTTTTATTATTATTATTATTATTATTATTTTTTTTTTTTTTTTTTTCCGGTGAAAATTATTAATAGGTGGGTGAGCCATTATGGGAAATATAACCATTAATATGACAGGAAGAAAGATGTTATGGCCTCGACACCACACAGCTGGAACACTGTCAGAGTTATATTAATATTCAGCAGGCGTATTCACGTGACATCATGACAGTTCATTATAAGTCAACATCAACAACACAACATGACGACTGTAGGAAGAAAGTTGTACAAAATAAATCACCTAGAGATGAAACACCCTCGCTTATTTCACCTGAAGACTAGACACCCCAGTTTGTTTCACCTGAAGATGAAACCCCCCCAGCGTATTTCACCTGAAGATTAACCATTCTAACCTAACCTAACCTAACGTATGTTAAGTTTGTAAAAGGAGAAGTTAAAGTGAGGAAAGACAAGTTAGAGATCATGATGAAAGCAAAATCAGGCTTTACATAGAAGCAGATACCATCCTCACCACCTGTGAGACGTGTTAAGGCGGCGGCACACTGGGCACTTTTCCTCCCAACATGTTGGGCAAACACGGTCCGGCCAGTAAAACAAAGAGACGTTTGCGTCTAGACGAAGTTCGCCATTTAACCCGTTACTACAGTTGAGGCATTACAGGATCGTGCCATAGTTCTTCAATTGCTGAAGCAAGTGAGGGTCTGCAAAAGCTTAAAAAAAAAAAAAAAAAAAAAAAAAAAAAAAAAAAAAAAAAAAAAAAAAGACAAAGGTTGCATCGTCAAAGAAGACCTTGAATAATGATTTAATAATACTGAAGACGTTTTGAAGTGACGAATAAATAGAAACATGTCACTGTTTTGCGTTATATTTTAAATCATTATTGTTTCATGATTTAATTAAATTTTTACTTGAATATTCGACACCTAATGTGAAGCTCATTCGAGCACTAACCAAGCCAGCAAAGCTCGCCGCCAAACCGTTGTTCATTTCTCACAACATCCGGAATCCTGCTGTTTGCTGGGCCGTCAGTCCAGCGGCCAGCAAAACGGGCAACGTGTTTTTTTAGAGGAAAGTGCCCAGTGTGCCGCCGCCTTAATGATGTAACTAGGTAAGCTGAAGCGAGATGGTGGGGAGGGGCAGAAAATATGAATAATGGATAGTAACAGTAAAATTGGTTTTGATGACTGTAAGTACAATAAATAGTGAACAGACTGTTGCTCCAACCACGAATATTGTAGTAATTTATTGAAAGGTGTTCGGGGAGAGAGTCTCTTGTGTTGTACAGTAGGGAGCTTCTGGTACGTGCAGGTGTTCCGAGGCTCACAGGATATATTTGGTGTTTGGCGTCATGTTGGGGGTTTTGTTGATGAAGGTAACAGTTGGTGTGTGTGTGTGTGTGTGTGTGTGTGTGTGTGTGTGTTGGCTGAACAAAGAAGTGTAGTGTAACAGCTAGCAGTTGTGATATAGAAGAGAGAGGAGGGATCCAGGCATCCCTTAGTCCCCCGTAACACACAATGGTCAGCGCTTCACTGTGTGCACGAAGTGCAGAGAAACATTTCGTGTTAACAATAGTCAGGATTCTTGCATAAAAAAAATTATTTTATAAGCCAGGGGAGACAAACCTCCTTGGTTAC
>NW_024723730.1:0-9975 GCF_018991925.1 Homarus americanus
CAATCTCCAAACACAACCCCCCCCCCGCCAGACAAAGCCCCTCATAACTCTACAACTCTCGAAAACCAAATCATACATACCCAACTTCTATAATCAGCCACGTCAACAATATCGACCTAACTCAAGACTGAAACCAAACAACCTATATCTCACTCTCATCATAACGTTCACAACTTGACAAAGCTCAAATCTGTCCCCTGCTATTACTAAAAACTCTCCTACGATACACTCATCCTTCCTTACTACAAATACTTTGACATTTCAAGCTCAAAGATTCAAAACGCTTCCTCTAACTCTCTCCATTTCTCTCTGACATAGCTCAAAGACCCACAACTCTCAGAACCAAATCAAAACATACCCAACGTCTGTGACATCCAATTCTCAATAAAATCGACCTAACTCAAGACTGAAACCATTCAGCCTATATCTCATTCTCGTCTCCGTTCATAATTTGACAAAAAAGCTCAAATCTGTCTGCTGCTATTACTAAAAACTCTCCTACGATACGTTCATCCTTCCTTACTATGAATACTTTGACATTTCAAGCTCAAAGATTCAAAACCCTTCCTCCAACTCGCTCTGTTCCTCTTTGACATAACTCAAAGACTTTACCTTCATCTTTCTCCAAACAACCCTACGACTAGCAAAATTTCCATGTTTTCACCTTCTCTGTTAATTTGTTCGTGTGTGGCCTGTGCGTCCGTCCACCTGCGCTTCTCGGCTTGCGCCGCCGCCGTGGCGAGGCGGTTCTTCCTCCGCTTTGCCAACACTGCCTAAGCTAAGACGACAACCAGAGCACCCGCGTTGGCCCTTTGCTTGCCCGGACCTGCTCCCGCCCTCCCCTGCCTCGTCCTGATTGTGATTGTTGCACCCTCAGGGCATATTGCCTACCCCCTCACGCAAGCGGTGTTTAGCCACTGCACCTGTTCTCTCCTTCTAAAATTCACTTCTATCCTCCCTTTATCCTTCCTCTGAACCTCCTTCCCCCCTGTCACTCGCATTTTTCTATTCTATGGCTGTACGCTCAGCCAGGACACACCATAGAGAGCAGACACGCAGAGCGACGGGGACGCCGGAGAACAAACAGACACAGCTGATTGGCTAGTCCTGGGACCTCTCCCACCTTCCCACTTACCCTGGAATACACAAGCACCTCTGTTGATTCGATCGACACATTGGGCCTCTCCTACAGTATCGGACCTCCCTTAGGAACCCCGAATGCTGCTGAGGGGCTTGGTGTGAAGAGAGAGTCGGCAGTGAGTTTTCAGACCTTTTTCTTCCACTCTAATCCTTCTCTTCCGTGCCGTGAAAGGACCTATTCCCCTGTCAGCTGACGTACAGGGGAGTATTCGTCTGGAAACGCCCTCTGTCCCCACACCTCGCCAGTGCGTGTTAGTGTGAAGGGTGGAGGGTCAGCACAGCCTGCCGATTCGCCTGGGGACCTCTGTGATAGTGCAGGGTCTCCCCTACGTGAGGGGCGCAGGAAATCAGGGACATTGTTAGGGGAGATCTCCATAAATCTCCAAAATTTAAACAGTTAACATGCCTTCAATTAAAATTAAAGTGGACCGTACCATCCAACCGTGCACAGACCTCGCCTCACTCATTTTTCAGCTGACCTTGATATTTCAGATCCGTTCCTTCACAAACGACGATATCATCAAAATCTTTGTACCAACTGACGAAGATGCCGACCAATTCCACTCCCCAGCAATGAACATCAAACTGAAAGACTATGGCTTAACGGTCCTCAGTTCCCCTGAGTACCGTGCAAAATGCACCCTCATAAGCAGGAAAGTAATCCCACCTATTCTTGACAACCCAAACCTTTTGAATGAACTCAACTCACACAACACCTCCCAAATGACATATGCAGCCCGGATGGGAACTCTCCCCATGTTAAAAATCACTACAGCTACACAAACTGACGCCATCAAATTAAAATCTAACGGAATAAAAATCGGCAACAATATCATCCCCTCAAGAGACATTGAGTTCCAACACTTCATACAAGTGCACCAGTGTTTCAATTGCTACAAATTCGGGCACAACACCAACCGTTGCAGTAATACACAAACTTGCTCTAAGTGTGCCAATCAAGGCCACTCGTACCGAAACTGCACTGTCACGGTAACAAAATGCTGCAACTGTAAAGGCCCTCACGCTGCCATCAGCAACAAGTGCAAAATCAGACTCGACAATAGCACAACACCACTCCCTCCCCGCCGACCCTCACCTCCTATAGCACCTCCCACAGCACCACCTCCACCTCCCCACCACTCACTCTCTACTGCCACGACCCTCCCCACCCGCACTTGCTGGACCAACAACCTGACCACCCCCCCACCCTCCCCCGACATTGACGCAAAAATCACCACCATCATACTTCTGGCACATACCCTAAGCAACGGAAACAGGTCTCTTTTTCTGAAACTGGCAATTGATGGTTTGAAGGAGAACGGCCTCCCTACCATACACATTCCTGATTCCTTCAGAACCGGTCCCGACCTCATCTTCCCCACTGCCCCCATCCCCGACCGGACCAGCATGCCACCCCCTCCCCCCAGAGAAACCACTGCAATCTCCCTCCGCCCCTCCACTTCTGCCATGCCCACACCTGACTTATCTCACCAACCTACTATTACCTCACCCCCCGGAGTAATCAGTCCAAAACCTCCCGACCCCTCCACCTTGACCTTGCCTACACCTGACTTTTCCCACACGACTACGATGAACTCCCGGACCACAAAAATCCGAACCAAACCCAATCTTCCCCTAACACCTCAGACTCCCAAGAATAAAATGGCAGCCCATCCCCCCACTGAACTGGTGGTCAAGACCACTAGACCTAAGAGGAAGAACACCTCCCCCCCTTTCTTCCTACACACATGACAGCAAAAGAATTATAAAATACACACATCCAACTAAATCTATAATTAAAATAAATCTATTCGGCACTACCCCAAAGGAAACAGGAAACAACCCCGACACGAACCTAGCACACTCCACTCATCCTCCCGACTCCCCCACACACACAGTCACGTAACCGCCCATCCCTCACCTGCTTACACCACACTCAGACCTCGCTCACAGTCACTCGACAAGTTAGACCTCATCCCTGCACCCCAGAATTTCAATCTCATCTAAGTAACCAAGTACAAATTATACAACATGATCACCATTATGCAATACAACTGTAGAGCATATCACTCAAACAGACACGCCATCTCTCTCCTCCTACAAGAACACAACCCAGACATCCTCCTCCTCAACTCAACATGCACATACACCAAAATCAGGCACTTCGGCTACACAAGCAGACAATCACCCCACGAACTATTCGAGGGCGTTGCTATCCTCATCAGATCCTCCATGAAACACGAATTCATCACCAACTTCGCCTTCAAACACTTCATGGCCGCCAAGATCGACACTCAACACGGACAGATAATCATCTGCACAACATACTCAAGACCTAACTCGCTTATCCCCTTCACAGACCTAAACTCCATCTTTAACAACTCACACCTACCTGTAATACTAATGGCCGACCTCAATGCACACCACACCGCATTCCAACACAACCGCATCGACCCCCATGGCCAACAACTACACGCTTTGGTCACTCACAAAAACCTTCACCACATTGGCCCTTTCTTCCCCACATTCTACGCTGCTCACGGCAAAGGCACTCCAGACATCGTCATCACCAACACCCCTGCCCTCCAATTCCAACACTACATCACTCCCGGCCCCCTATCAGGCTCAGACCACATTCCCATCACTCTTCACCTCTCCAACAATCCCATCCTCCTCCCAACAGCCTCACCTCAATACCAGTATCAACACGCAGATTGGGATGCCTTCAAAACCACACTCTCTGAACAACAATACACACTCAACCTCGAACACCAACCCACTAGGATGATTGAGGAAACCTGGACACACCTTTTCAACACTATCACCGCCATAGCAGATACCCACATTCCTAAACACCGGTTCAAGAAAAAATACTCCTTCACACCCTCCATAAGAACTCAACGCCTACTTCACTGCTACAGGACACGATTCGAACTAAACAAAATTAACCTAGCACCAGTTTCCACAGACATCTCCACACTAAGAACACACATCATTCATAGCCTCCGTCAAGATCATGAGGTTCACTGGGCAAAACTCGTAGAGGCTGCCCAGGAACACAGAACACATAACCCCCGAGAATTTTGGCAAAGGATCGCCAAGCTGAAAGGAACTGCAAAACCCCCTTTGATCACCTGCTAGTAAATGGTAGGAAAATCAATGAGCCAGCCGACGTAGCACAAACACTAAAACAACACTGGGAACACATTTTCCACCCACACCCCCCCACACAACAAAGGTACATCTTAAACCACATAAACAACATCACCACACACATGCAAACACTTCACGACAGAACAACTCCTGACAACACAATAGATACCTCCACTCTCACACAGGACCACACCCTCACTGCTCCTTTCACCCCAACAGAAGTCAAACAAGCACTGGACAAAACCAAAAAGAAAACACCAGGTGACAGCAATATTGGTCAAGCAATCCTGAAGCACCTGCCCCCAGAAACAATCACAGCCATTACATACCTCTACAACACCCAACTGGCTACAGGATACTTCCCAAAGCTCTTTAAGACAGCCACAGCCGTCATGATACCTAAACCAAACAAAAACCCAACAGATCCTCAAAACTACAGACCGATCAGCATACTTGAAGTCTTAGGCAAAACTTTTGAAAGACTATACAACACCCGCCTCAGATACCACCTTGAAGATGAACAACTACTGTCCTACAAGCAGTTCGGCTTCAGAGCACACCACTCAACTCAAGACGCACTCAATATAATCACAAACTACCTCCACATGAACAAAGATGCATACAAGATAGCACTCATTACAAAAGACGTACAAAAAGCCTTCGACACAGTTTGGCACGATGGATTAAAGTACAAGATATGCACCAATTTTAACCTCCTCAAAAATCACAACAATTACTATGTAACTTCCTAACAGACAGAAAAATGAGGATAAAAGTCACACCTGCCTACTCTGACCACTTCACACTGCATGCAGGAGTCCCACAAGGATCAGTCCTGTCCCCAACACTATACATTCTTTACACAAACGACTTACCCGACCCCTTACACATCGACTCTCTGACAATACAGTACGCCGACGATGTAACCCAACTAGTCAAACACAGAACTCTTGATCACCTAACAGACAAAGCACACAGGGAACTCGAACAAGTTACACAATGGGAACTCCGATGGCGAATACAAACCAACCCGAACAAAGCACAAATCACCTACTTCGGCACCAAAAGACGACAACCACGTCACATTTACCTAAACCCCTACACCGACAACCCTTCACCTATAACTGTCAAACGAACAAACACAATCCTAGGAGTCACATTCAACGACACCCTCACCATGACACTACACACCAATATGAAGGCTTTGATCGCAAACAAAACACTCGGGAATATATACAGATTCAGAACCGCATCAATCAAAATCAAAACACACCTATTCAAAGCCCTCATACGCCCACTATTGACTTATGCACCTAACACACTCCAGCTAGCACCACCATCAAGCGCCAAGAAACTTCAAGTCATACAAAACAAAGCACTAAGATTCATCCATAACACACACTGGTCATCCTTCACCCCAAATAGTCATCTACATGAACTCAGCTCCCTCCCCCCACTTAACATCTACTGGAGACAACTAGGTGACAAACAAATAGAATCACTCCTCACTACTTACCCTCAATGGCAGGATTATTTCGACAACATCATACTCCCACGCAGATTCAGAGAAAGAAATCCCTCCATACTAAACAGACCAAACACTCCCCTCCCACCTCCCATATATTAATAACTTCCCTATAACCACACCCAACAATTTCCCCCCAAATTAAACCTAACCTCTCCTTAACCCTCACCCAACGATTCCCACCCAACCTAACCAAATTAACCTAACCTAATATAACCTAACCTCTCCTCAGCCCACACCCAACGATTCCCACCTAACCTAACCCAATCAACCTAACCTAACCTAACTTAATCTTAACCTAACCTCTTCTCAACCCCACACCCAATGATTCCCACCCAACCTAACCCAATCAACCTAACCTAACCTTACCTGACTTGCCCAACTTCCCTCCTCCCCCCCCCTCACTCCAAACCCCACGCCCCCAACTCAAACTCAAGACCACTCCGACAAAAAAAAAAAATCTAACCCACTCAACCTGCACTAACTCTTCCCCCCCTAAAAAAGAAAGAAAAGACCCTAACAATCCCCCCAAAAATAAAAACCTAACATACCCAGCCGTTACTAGCAATCCCACACAAAATAAGAAATAACCATTCTACCATTAACTAACCACACCCTATCACTCCTCCCAAAACAAATACCTAACTTACCCATCCCATACTAACTCAGATGACGTGTACGTCTCCCTTAGCCAATAAGGTCGGGGAGAGGTGCACAGTACCTGCACGCAAGCCCTTTCCCTCAAGAATGTTACCAACACTGTTTTATGGGCACCTCCCTTAGCCAATAAGGTCGGAGAGGTGTACCTAACAAAGAATGGTACCAACATACAGATGACATGAACGCCTCCCTTAGCCAATAAGGTCGGGGAGGGGTGCATTGTACCTGTACACAAACCCTCTCCCTCAAGAATGGGACCAGGAACTCACAATTCCTGCAAGAGCCTACCACGCAATTGCAGAAGTCCTTACAAGCCAAAGGAAAGAAAGAATGCAATAATTAACCCAACTCTGCCAACCACTAACAAAACCTACAATCCTCCCAAAAGAAAAACTTAACCCACCCAACCTTACTCACAATCCCTCTTAAAAATCAACACCTACAATCCTCCCAAAACAAAAACTTAATATACCCGACCTTTCTAACAAGCCTTTTTGACCCTCCTAAAAAAAAAATAACATATGACTCAATACAACTATTCATTAGCAACACAAATCATATCATTCCTAAGAAATCCTACCATACTATAAATTAACCCAGTACCTCCAAAGCCCCCCTCTCCTCCTCTCGCCTCCCCTCTCCTCTCCTCTCCTCCCCCCCTCCTCCCTACAACCGAACCATACTTGACCTTATAACAATTATCCTAACCCTCCCCCTCTCCCCTTTCTACATTTCCACGCAAACACATACACACTCACACAACAACCCCCCTTAAGCAATTTTAAATCACCTTAAATTAACATACAACTTCTACCCTCGCCAATCTAAACACAAACTCCCCCCTCCCACAACCAATCTCCAATCACCCAACACCCCCCCCCCGCCAGACAAAGCCTCTCATAACACCACAACTCTCCAAAACCAAATTAAACATACCCAACCTCTATACCAGCCACTGTCAACAATATCGACCTAACTCAAGACTGAAACCAAACAACCTATATCTCACTCTCATCTCCGTTCACAATTTGACAAAGCTCAAATCTGTCCTCTGCTATTACTAAATAACTCTCCTACGATACACTCATCCTTCCTTACTACGAATACTTTGACATTTCAAGCGTTAAGATTCAAAACTCTTCCTCTAACTCTCTTCATTTCTCTCTGACATAGCTCAAAGACCCACAACTCTCAGAACCAAATCAAAACATACCCAACGTCTGTGACATCCAATTCTTAATAAAATCGACCTAACTCAAGACTGAAACCATTCAGCCTATATCTCATTCTCGTCTCCGTTCATAATTTGACAAAAAAGCTCAAATCTATCTGATGCTATTACTAAAAACTCTCCTACGATACGCTCATCCTTCCTTACTATGAATACTTTGACATTTCAAGCTCAAAGATTCAAAACCCTTCCTCCAACTCGCTCTGTTCCTCTTTGACATAGCTCAAAGACTTTACCTTCATCTTTCTCCAAACCTTTTCTGTATGCTTTATATTATGTATGCTGGATTATGTATTATGTATGTATGTGTATGTGTGCTCCATTTATATTTATTCAGCCTGGCCCCCAGCAGCGATATTGGCAATGTTATTACCATATCCCACACGCTTAATTAATGTGCCTGGCGACGTATGGAAGCTGCTAATGTATCACTTGCCATACGTCGTCTATGGTAGTTGACCAGGACCTTAGCTAGGGAGCAGTGCTACCCACCTCTGTGTACATACTCTTATCCAGTAAACCGAACCTACAAAACTATACAGGTGTTTGTGTTCTCTCCTGTATATAGAACTTATTACCCAGCACATCTAACATGGCGCAGTGCGTAGTTTTACTGGATTATTACGGTGATTAGTGCAAGTTTGTGGAAAGCCGGCTGATGGATCCCGCAGCAGGTCAACCAGCATCATCCCTCGAAGAATTTCGCAACTTTGAGCAGTGTCAGTGACAGTGATTTTCTGTGAAGTGTTAAGTGCATTGTGTGTTTCGTGCCATTCATGTGTGACCTTGTTCGAAAGGATTCCCAAGTTATACGGCATGTTCTGGGCATTTGTAGGGTGTAGAGTTCAGCACACCCTTCTCTGACCGTTCACAGAGGGTGACTGAGCTCCTCGCTGTCTCCACCCCCCTCCCTCACAGCGCCGCCTCCACCCCCCCTCACAGCTGGGGCGAGACGCTTTGCCCGCCCGACACACACACACATACATGTACTAACACTTGCTGACCGCGCGGCTTCATTATATATATTTTATATATATAACCTACTTATCTGTGTATTTAATTAATTTTTTGTGTCTGAAATCTTGTTGATACGACGGGCTGACCGGTCAACACTGATTTAAGATACAGTACACGTAGCCGTGGAGCCAGCGCCTGGATGAGTCAAGCGGATGATAGTCCCCCAGAGATGGATGACCAGGCCGGCCACGTCGCTCCAGCCCCCACAACATCGCGCAGCCCTTCAACTCAATATTCAGCGTTATCTCCAGAGATAATTGCCTTAATGAAGTTTATGAGAGATGAGAGACGCGAGGATGAAGCTCACAGACGTTTGGCGGATGAGCACAGAAGGCAAGCAGAGGCAGAACGAGTCCACCAACGGAGAGTGGAAGACAGTGCACGGTTTGAAGCCTTGATATCTCGCCTCACTGTTAACCAAGCAACTGGCTCTAACACTGCCTCGGTACTGACTGGTTCAGATACCTCATCCATGCTTCCTTCACGCCCCCCAGCTCCACCTAAAGCAGCAGCTCAAACACCGCCCATCTTGAAGCCTGATGTGAATTTCCAGACTTTTCGTGAATGGCGGCGACGGTGGACTGACTATTCTACAATGGTGGATCTCCAGAGTTTGTCACCAGCCTAAACAACTCATCCAGCTGCGTATGTGCCTGTCCCTGGAAGTTCAGCGTGTCTTTGAACATACGTTGCAGGTACCCCCCAACCTCTTCGCTGTCTGTAGAGGGAGGTACTGGACGTTCTACAACACGGCACATCAAGGACAGCAGAATGAAGCTCTCTTGGAGGGAATTGTTTAGCTGCAGACAGATGGAGGGTGGAGTCTTTTGACGCCTTTTATGTACGTCTTAAGAGAGCCTCCGGAAGAGGTAGATATATGTTTAGGCCACCAGCAGTGCAGGGGCCCAGTTGAAGCAGGTGATCCTGATGGGTGTTAAGGACGAACGTCAACGCCCTCCTCCTCGTCTTCCTCTTCTCTTCAGAATGTGTTGACGATATGTCGTTCCTATGAGGCTGCCAGGTGTGCCACCTCTGCCATCCGAGCTCCCCCTACAGCTGTACGCGCTGTGTCCCGGTACAAGAAGGACAAGAAGTCTGCTCCTACGCCTTCGCCCACCACGTCCACGCCCGGTTCATTTTGTAACAACTGTGGTAAGCAGCACGGAACACAGGTGTGTCCAGCTGCTCAGTCTACCTGCAAGAGTTGTGACCGTAAGGGCCACTGGTCACTCACAGTACGGTGTCCAGC
>NW_024723731.1:0-17544 GCF_018991925.1 Homarus americanus
ATCAGAGCAACGTTTTACCAAATGCGGCTTCGAAAAACGAGGATCCAAATATATTTCATTAGCCCAATAAAGCACTCGGACTTCTACATATAATCAACACCTCACCCCACCAGGATTTGAACCACAGATCGTATAATTGTGACCGGGATATGCTACCTCTGGGCCACCAGGACAATAAAAGCAGTCCTAGACTCTGCTATATTTCACACAAAGCCTGTTCAACGAGCTTTTGGCGCCGTGAACCTCTAATGGGGACCACCCGTGCCGCTTAGGTGATCCGAGCAACGTTTTACCAAATGCGGCTTCGAAACACGAGGATCCATATATATTTCATTAGCCCAATAAAGCACGTGGACTTCTTTATATAATCAACACCTCACCCCACCAGGATTCGAACCCACGATCTTATAATTGTGACTGGGGAACGCTACCTCTGAGCCACCAGGACACTATAAGCAATCCTAGACTCTGTTATATTTCACACAAAGCCTGTTCAACGAGCTTATGGCGCCGGGGGACCACTATAGGGGACCACCCGTGCCGCTTCGGTGGAGAGAGCAACGTTTTACCAAATCTGGCTTGGAAACTCGAGGATCCATATATATTTCATAAGCCCAATAAAGCACGCGGACTTCTATATATAATAAACACCTCACCCCACCAGGATTTGAACCCACGATCTTATAATTGTGACCGGGGAATGCTACCTCTGGGCCACCAGGACAATAAAAGCAGTCCTACACTCTGCTATATTTCACACAAATCCTGTTCAACGAGCTTATGGCGCCGTGAACCTCTCTAATGGGGACTAATTATGCCGCTTAGGTGGAGAGAGCAACGTTTTACCAAATCTGGCTTGGAAACTCGAGGATCCATATATATTTCATAAGCCCAATAAAGCACGCGGACTTCTACATATAATAAACACTTCACCCCACCAGGATTTGAACCCACGATCTTATAATTGTGACCGGGGAACGCTACCTCTGGGCCACCAGGACAATAAAAGCAGTCCTACACTCTGCTATATTTCACACAAAGCCTGTTCAATGACCTTATGGCGCTATGAACCTGTAATGGGGACCACCCGTGCCCCTTAGGTGATCAGAGCAATGTTTTACCATATCCGGCTTCGAAACACGAGCATCCATATATATTTCATTAGCCCATTAAAGCACTCGGACTTCTACATATAATCAACACCTCACCCCACCAGGATTTGAACCCACGATCTTATAATTGTGACCGGGGAATGCTACCTCTGGGCCACTAAGACAATAAAAGCAGTCCTAGACTCTGCTATATTTCATGACAAAGCCTGTTCAACGAGCTTTTGGCCAGGAACCTCTATCGGGGACCTTCCCGCGGCCGCTTTTAGGTGATCAGGAGCAACGTTTTACCAAATGCGCTTCGGAAACACGAGGATCCATATATATTTATTAGCCCAATAAAGCACGCGGACTTCTTACATATAATCAACACCACCCCAATTGGTGATTTGAACCCACGATCTAAAATTCAGACCGGGGGACGCTACCTCAAATACCAGAACAATAAAAGCAGTCCTAGACTCTGCTATATTTCACACAAAGCCTGTTCAATGAGTTTATGGCGCCGTGAACCTCTAATGGGGACCACCATTGCCGCTTAGGTGATCAGAGCAACGTTTTACCAAATGCAGCTTCGAAACACGAGGATCCATATATATTTCATTAGCCCAATAAAGCACGCGGGCTACTTCATATAATCAACACCTCACCCCACTAGGATTCGAACCCACGATCTTCTAATTGTGACGGGGAACGCTACCTCTGGGCCACCAGGACACTAAAAGCATTCCTAGACTCTGCTATATTTCACACAAAGCCTGTTCAACGAGATTATGGCGCCGTGAACTTCTAATGGGGACCACCCGTGCCGCTTAGGTGATCAGAGCAACGTTTTACCAAATGCGGCTTCGAAACACGAGGATCCATATATATTTCATTAGCCCAGTAAAGCACGCGGACTTCTGCATATAATCAACACCTCACACCACCAGGATTTGAACCCCAAATCTTATAATTGTGACCGGGGGACGCTACCTCTGGGCCACCAGGACAATGAAAGCAGTCCTAGACTCTGTTATATTTCACACAAAGCCTGTTCAACGAGCTTATGGCGCCGTGAACCTCTAATGGGGACCACCCATGCCGCTTAGGTGATCAGACCAACGTTTTACCAAATGCGGCTTCGAAACAAGAAGGATCCATATATATTTCATTAGCCCAATAAAGCACGCGGACTTCTACATATAATCAACACCTCAACCCACCAGGATTTGAACCCACGATCTTATAATTGTGACCGGGGAACGCTACCTCTGGGCCACCAGGACAATAAAAGCAGTCCTAGACTCTGCTATATATCACACAAAGCCTGTTCAACGAGCTTATGGCGCCGTGAACCTCTAATGGGGACCACCCATGCCGCTTAGGTGATCAGAGCAACGTTTTACCAAATGCGGCTTCGAAACACGAGGATCCATATATATTTCATTAGCCCAATAAAGCACACGGACTTCTTCATATAATCAGCACCTCACCACATCAGGATTCGAACCCACGATCTTCTAATTGTGACCGGGGAACGCTACCTCTGGGCCACCAGGTCAATAAAAGCAGTCCTAGACTCTGCTATATTTCACACAAAGCCTGTTCAACGAGCTTATGGCGCCGTGGGACCACTATAGGGGACCACCCATGCTGCTTAGGTGGAGAGAGCAACGTTTTACCAAATCTGGCTTGGAAACTCGAGGATCCATATATATTTCATTAGCCCAATAAAGCACGCGGACTTCTACATATAATCGACACCTCACCCCACCAGGATCTGAACCCACGGTCTTATAATTGTGACCGGGGAACGGTACCTCTGGGCCACCAGGACAATAAAAGCAGTCCTACACTCTGCTATATTTCACACAAATCCTGTTCAACGAGCTTATGGCGCCGTGAACCTCTAATAGCGACCACCCGTGCTGCTTAGGTGATCAGAGCAACGTTTTACCAAATGCGGCTTCGAAAAACGAGGATCCAAATATATTTCATTAGCCCAATAAAGCACTCGGACTTCTACATATAATCAACACCTCACCCCACCAGGATTTGAACCACCGATCGTATAATTGTGACCGGGATATGCTACCTCTGAGCCACCAGGACAATAAAAGCAGTCCTAGACTCTGTTATATTTCACACAAAGCCCGTTCAACGAGCTTATGGCGCCGTGGGACCACTATAGGCCCACCCGTGCCGCTTCGTGAGAGAGTAACGTTTTACCAATCTGGCTTGGAAACTCGAGGATCCATATATATTTCATAAGCCCAATAAAGCACGCCGGATCACATATAACAACACCTCACCCCACCAGGATTTGAACTCACGATCTTATAATTGTGACCGGGAATGCTACCTCTGGGCCAATTAGGACAATAAAGCAGTCCTACACTCTGCTATATTTCACACAAATCCTGTTCAACGAGCTTATGGCGCCGTGAACCCTAATGGGGCCACCAGTGCCGCTTAGGTGATCAGAGTAACGCTTTTACTCAAATCCGGCTTCAAACACGAGATCCAAATATATTTTATTAGCCCAATAAAAGCACCTGACTTACATATAATCAACACCTCACCCCACCAGGATTCAAACCCACGATCTTATAATTGTGACCGGGATATGCTACCTCTGGGCCACCAGGACAATAAAAGCAGTCCTAGACTCTACTATTTTTCACACAAAGCCTGTTCAACGACCTTATGGCGCCATGAACCTCTACTGGAGACCACCCGTGCCCCTTAGGTGATCAGATCAACGTTTTACCATATCCGGCTTGGAAACACGAGCATCCATATATATTTCATTAGACCAATAAAGCACTCGGACTTCTACATATAATCAACACCTCACCCCACCAGGATTTGAACCCACGATCTTATAATTGTGACCGGGGAATGGTACCTCTGGGCCACTAAGACAATAAAAGCAGTCCTAGACTCTGCTATATTTCACACAAAGCCTGTTCAACGAGCTTTTGGCGCCGTGAACCTCTAATGGGGACCTCCCGTGCCGCTTAGGTGATCAGAGCAACGTTTTACCAAATGCGGCTTCGAAACACGAGGATCCATATATATTTCATTAGCCCAATAAAGCACGTGGACTTCTACATATATTCAACACCTCACCCCACTAGGATTTGAACCCACGATCTTAAAATTGTGACCGGGGGACGCTACCTCTGGGCCACCAGAACAATAAAAGCAGTCCTACACTCTGCTATATTTCACACAAAGCCTGTTCAACGAGATTATGGCGCAGTGAACCTCTAATGGGGACCACCCGTGCCGCTTAGGTGATCAGAGCAACGTTTTACCAAATGCGGCTTCGAAACATGAGGATCCATATATATTTCATTAGCCCAATAAAGCACGCGGACTTCTTCATATAATCAACACCTCACCCTACCAGGATTTGAACCTACGATCTTCTAATTGTGACGGGGGAACGCCACTCTCTGGGCCACCAGGACAATAAAAGCAGTCCCAGACTCTGCTATATTTCACACAAAGCCTGTTCAACGAGATTATGGCGCCGCGTGAACTCTAATGGGGACCACCTGCGCCGCTTAGGTGATCAGAGCAACGTTTTACCAAATGCGGCTTCGAAACACGAGGATCCATATATATTTCTATTAGCCCAGTAAAGCACGCGGGACTTCTGCATATAATCAACACCTCACACCACCAGGATTTGAACCCACGATCATATAATTGTGACCGGGGAACGCTACCTTTGGGCCACTAGGACAATAAAAGCAGTGCTAGACTCTACTATATTTCACACAAAGCCTGTTCAACGACCTTATAGCGCCATGAACCACTAATGGGGACCACACGTGCCGCTTACGTGATCTGAGCAACGTTTTACCAAATCCGGTTTCGAAACACGAGGATCCATATATATTTCATTAGCCCAACAAAGCACGCTTACTTCTACATATAATCAACACCTCACCCCACCAGGATTTGAACCCACGATCTTATAATTGTGACCGGGGAACGCTACCTTTGGGCCACTAGGACAATAAAAGCAGTGCTAGACTCTACTATATTTCACACAAATCCTGTTCAACGAGCTTTTGGCGCTGTGAACCACTATAGGGGACCACCCGTGCCGCTTAGGTGATCAGAGCAACGTTTAACTAAATGCGGCTTCGAAACCCGAGGATCCATATATATTTCATTAGCCCAATAAAGCACGCAGACTTCTACATATAATCAAAGCCTCACCCCACCAGCATTTGAAGCCACGATCTTATAATTGTGACCGGGGAACGCTACCTCTGGGCCACCAGGACAATAAAAGCAGTCCTAGACTCTACTATATTTCACACAAAGCCTGTTCAACGACCTTATGGCGCCATGAACTTCTAATGGGGACCACCCGTGCCGCTTAGGTGATCAGAGCAACGTTTTACCAAATCCGGTTTCGAAACACGAGGATCCATATATATTTCATTAGCCCAATAAAGCTCGCGGACTTTTACATATAATCAACACCTCACCCTACCAGGATTTGAAACCACGATCTTATAATTGTGACCGGGAAACGCTACCTCTGGGCCACTAGGACAATAAAAGCAGTCCTAGACTCTGCTATATTTCACACAAAGCCTGTTCAACGAGCTTATGGCGCCGTGAACCTCTAATGGGAACCACCCGTGCCACTTACGTGATCAGAGCAACGTTTTACCAAATGCGGCTTCGAAACACGAGGATCCATATATATTTCATTAACCCAATAAAGCAAGCGGACTTCTAAATATAATCAACACCTCACCCCACCAGGATTTGAACCCACAATCTTATAATTGTGACCGGGGGACGCTACCTCTGGGCCACCAGGACAATAAAAGCAGTCCTAGACTCTGCTATATTTCACACAAAGCCTGTTCAACGAGCTTATGGCGCAGTGAACCTCTAATGGGGACCACCCATGCTGCTTAGGTGATCAGAGCAACTTTTTACCAAATGCGGCTTCGAAACAACGAGGATCCATATATATTTCATTAACCCAATAAAGCATGCGGACTTCTACATATAATCAACACCTCACCCCACCAGGATTTGAACCCACAATCTTATAATTGTGACCGGGGGACGCTACCTCTGGGCCACCAGGACAATAAAAGCAGTCCTAGACTCTGCTATATTTCACACAAAGCCTGTTCAACGAGCTTATGGCGCCGTGAACTTCTAATGGGGACCACCCGTGCCGCTTAGGTGATCAGAGCAACATTTTACCAAATGCGGCTTCGAAACCCGAGGATCGATGTATATTTCATTAGCCCAATAAAGCACGCGGACTTCTACATTTAATCAACACCTCACCCCACCAGGATTTGAACCCACGATCTTATAATTGTGAACGGGGAATGGTACCTCTGGGCCACCAGGACAATAAAAGCAGTCTTAGACTCTGCTATATTTCACACAAAGCCTGTTCAACGAGCTTATGGCGCCGTGAACCTCTAATGGGGACCACGAGTGCCGCTTAGGTGATCAGACCAACATTTTACCAAATGCGACTTCGAAACAAGAAGGACCCATATATATTTCATTATCCCAATAAAGCACGCGGACTTCTACATTTAATCAACACCTCACCCCACCAGGATTTGAACCCACGATCTTATAATTGTGACCGGGGAACGCTACCTCTGGGCCACCAGGACAATAAACGCAGTCCTAGACTCTGCTATATTTCACACAAAGCCTGTTCAACGAGCTTATGGCGCCGTGAACCTCTAATGGGGACCACCCGTGCCGCTTAGGTGATCAGAGCAACGTTTTACCAAATGCAGCTTCGAAACACGAGGATCCATATATATTTCATTAGCCCAATACAGCATGCGGACTTTTTCATATAATCAACACCTCACCCCACCAGGATTCGAACCCTCGGTCTACTAATTGTGACCGGGGAACGCTACCTCTGGGCCACCAGGACACTAAAAGCATTCCTAGACTCTGCTATATTTCACACAAAGCTTGTTCAACGAGCTTATGGCGCCGTGAACCTCTAATGGGGACCACCCATGCTGCTTAGGTGATTAGAGCAACATTTTACCAAATGCGGCTTCGAAACCCGAGGATCCATGTATATTTCATTAGCCCAATAAAGCACGCGGACTTCTACATTTAATCAACACCTCACCCCACCAGGATTTGAACCCACGATCTTATAATTGTGACCGGGGAATGCTACCTCTGGGCCACCAGGACAATAAAAGCAGTCCTAGACTCTGCTATATTTCACACAAAGCTTGTTCAACGAGCTTATGGCGCCGTGAACCTCTAATGGCGACCACGAGTGCCGCTTAGGTGATCAGACCAACATTTTACCAAATGCGGCTTCGAAACAAGAAGGATCCATATATATTTTATTATCCCAATAAAGCACGCGGACTTCTACATTTAATCAACACCTCACCCTACCAGGACTTGAACCCACGATCTTATAATTGTGACCGGGGAATGCTACCTCTGGGCCACCAGGACAATAAAAGCAGTCCTAGACTCGGCTATATTTCACACAAAGCCTGTTCAACGAGTTTATGGCGCTGTGAACCACTATAGGGGACACCCGTGCCGCTTAGGTGATCAGAGCAACGTTTTACCAAATGCGGCTTCGAAACACGAGGATCCATATATATTTCATTAACCCAATAAAGCAGGCGGACTTCTACATATAATCAACACCTCACCCCACCAGGATTTGAACCCACAATCTTATAATTGTGACCGGGAGACGCTACCTCTGGGCCACCAGGACAATAAAAGCAGTCCTAGACTCTGCTATATTTCACACAAAGCCTGTTCAACGAGCTTATGGCGCCGTGAACCTCTAATGGGGACCACCCATGCTGCTTAGGTGATCAGACCAACATTTTACCAAATGCGGCTTCGAAACAAGAAGGATCCATATATATTTCATTAGCCCAATAAAGCACGCGGACTTCTACATTTAATCAACACCTCACCCCACCAGGATTTAAACCCACGATCTTATAATTGTGACCGGGGGACGCTACCTCTGGGCCACCAGGACAATAAAAGCATTCCTAGACTCTGCTATATTTCACACAAAGCCTGTTCAACTTGCTTATGGCACCGTGAACCTCTAATGGGGACCACCCGTGCCGCTTAGGTGATCAGAGCAACGTTTTACCAAATCCGGCTTCGAAACAAGGAGGATCCACATATATTTCATTAGCCCAATAAAACACGCTTACTTCTACATATAATTAACACCTCACCCCACCAGGATTTGAACCCACGATCTTATAATTGTGACCGGGGAATGCTACCTCTGGGCCAGTAGGACAATAAAAGCAGTGCTAGACTCTACTATATTTAACACAAAGCCTGTTCAACGAGCTTACGGCGCTGTGAACCACTATAGGGGACCACCCGTGCCGCTTAGGTGATCAGAGCAACGTTTAACCAAATGCGGCTTCGAAACCCGAGGATCCATATATATTTCATTAGTCCAATAAGGCACGCAGACTTCTACATATAATCAAAGCCTCACCCCACCAGGATTTGAAGCCACGATCTTATAATTGTGACCGGGGAACGCTACCTCTGGGCCACCAGGACAATAAAAGCAGTCCTAGACTCTACTATATTTCACACAAAGCCTGTTCAACGACCTTATGGCGCCATGAACCTCTAATGGGGACCACCCGTTCCGCTTAGGTGATCAGAGCAACGTTTTACCAAATCCGGTTTCGAAACAAGAGGATCCATATAAATTTCAATAGCCCAATAAAGCACGCGGACTTTTACATATAATCAACACCTCACCCTACCAGGATTTGAACCCACGATCATATAATTGTGACCGGGAAACGCTACCTCTGGGCCACTAGGACAATAAAAGCAGTCCTAGACTCTGCTATATTTCACACAAAGCTTGTTCAACGAGCTTATGGCGCCGTGAACCTCTAATGGCGACCACGAGTGCCGCTTAGGTGATCAGACCAACATTTTACCAAATGCGGCTTCGAAACAAGAAGGATCCATATATATTTTATTATCCCAATAAAGCACGCGGACTTCTACATTTAATCAACACCTCACCCCACCAGGACTTGAACCCACGATCTTATAATTGTGACCGGGGAATGCTACCTCTGGGCCACCAGGACAATAAAAGCAGTCCTAGACTCGGCTATATTTCACACAAGGCCTGTTCAACGAGTTTATCGCGCTGTGAACCACTATAGGGGACCACCCGTGCCGCTTAGGTGATCAGAGCAACGTTTTACCAAATGCGGCTTCGAAACACGAGGATCCATATATATTTCATTAACCCAATAAAGCAGGCTTACTTCTACATATAATTAACACCTCACCCCACCAGGATTTGAACCCACGATCTTATAATTGTGACCGGGAATGCTACCTCTGGGCCACTAGGACAATAAAAGCAGTGCTAGACTCTACTATATTTCACACAAAGCCTGTTCAACGAGCTTACGGCTGTGAACCACTATAGGGGACCACCCGTGCCGCTTAGGTGATCAGAGCAACGTTTAACCAAATGCGGCTTCGAAACCCGAGGATCCATATATATTTCATTCGTCCAATAAAGCACGCAGACTTTTAAATATAATCAAAGCCTCACCCCACCAGGATTTGAAGCCACGATCTTATAATTGTGACCGGGGAACGCTACCTCTGGGCCACCAGGACAATAAAAGCAGTCCTAGACTCTAATATATTTCACACAAAGCCTGTTCAACGACCTTATGGCGCCATGAACCTCTAATGGGAACCACCCGTGCCGCTTAGGTGATCAGAGCAACGTTTTACCAAATCCGGTTTCGAAACACGAGGATTCATATATATTTCATTAGCCCAATAAAGCACGCGGACTTTTACATATAATCAACACCTCACCCTACCAGGATTTGAACCCACGATCTTATAATTGTGACCGGGAAACGCTACCTCTGGGCCACTAGGACAATAAAAGCAGTCCTAGACTCTGCTATATTTCACACAAAGCCTGTTCAACGAGCTTATGGCGCCGTGAACCTCTAATGGGGACCACCGGTGCCACTTAGGTGATCAGAGCAACGTTTTACCGAATGCGGCTTCGAAACACGAGGATCCATATAAATTTCATTAGCCCAATATAGCAGGCGGACTTCTACATATAATCAACACCTCACCCTACCAGCATTCAAACCCACGATCTTATAATTGTGACCGGGGTATGCTACCTCTGGGCCACCAGGACAATAAAAGCAGTCCTAGACTCTACTATATTTCACACAAAGCCTGTTCAACGACCTTATGGCGCCATGAACCTCTAATGGGGACCACCCGTGCCGCTTAGGTGATCAGAGCAACGTTTTACCAAATGCGGCTTCGAAACCCGAGGATCCATATAATTTTCATTAGCCCAATAAAGCACGCAGACTTCTACATATAATCAACACCTCACCCCACCAGGATTTGATCCCGCGATCTTATAATTGTGACCGGGGAATGCTACCTCTGGGCCACCAGGACAATAAAAGCAGTCCTAGACTCTGCTATATTTCACACAAAGCCTGTTCAACGAGCTTATGGCGCCGTGAACCTCTAATGGGGACCACGAGTGCCGCTTAGGTGATCAGACCAACATTTTACCAAATGCGGCTTCGAAACAAGAAGGATCCCTATATATTTCATTATCCCAATAAAGCACGCGGACTTTTACATATAATCAACACCTCACCCTACCAGGATTTGAACCCACGATCATATAATTGTGACCGGGAAACGCTACCTCTGGGCGACTAGGAATATAAAAGCAGTCCTAGACTCTGCTATATTTCACACAAAGCTTGTTCAACGAGCTTATGGCGCCGTGAACCTCTAATGGCGACCACGAGTGCCGCTTAGGTGATCAGACCAACATTTTACCAAATGCGGCTTCGAAACAAGAAGGATCCATATATATTTTATTATCCCAATAAAGCACGCGGACTTCTACATTTAATCAACACCTCACCCCACCAGGACTTGAACCCACGATCTTATAATTGTGACCGGGGAATGCTACCTCTGGGCCACCAGGACAATAAAAGCAGTCCTAGACTAGGCTATATTTCACACAAGGCCTGTTCAACGAGTTTATCGCGCTGTGAACCACTATAGGGGACCACCCGTGCCGCTTAGGTGATCAGAGCAACGTTTTACCAAATGCGGCTTCGAAACACGAGGATCCATATATATTTCATTAACCCAATAAAGCAGGCTTACTTCTACATATAATTAACACCTCACCCCACCAGGATTTGAACCCACGATCTTATAATTGTGACCGGGGAATGCTACCTCTGGGCCACTAGGACAATAAAAGCAGTGCTAGACTCTACTATATTTCACACAAAGCCTGTTCAACGAGCTTACGGCGCTGTGAACCACTATAGGGGACCACCCGTGCCGCTTAGGTGATCAGAGCAACGTTTAACCAAATGCGGCTTCGAAACCCGAGGATTCATATATATTTCATTAGTCCAATAAAGCACTCAGACTTCTAAATATAATCAAAGCCTCACCCCACCAGGATTTGAAGCCACGATCTTATAATTGTGACCGGGGAACGCTACCTCTGGGCCACCAGGACAATAAAAGCAGTCCTAGACTCTAATATATTTCACACAAAGCCTGTTCAACGACCTTATGGCGCCATGAACCTCTAATGGGGACCACCCGTGCCGCTTAGGTGATCAGAGCAACGTTTTACCAAATCCGGCTTCGAAACACGAGGATCCATATATATTTCATTAGCCCAATAAAGCACGCGGACTTTTACATATAATCAACACCTCACCCTACCAGGATTTGAACCCACGATCTTATAATTGTGACCGGGAAACGCTACCTCTGGGCCACTAGGACAATAAAAGCAGTCCTAGACTCTGCTATATTTCACACAAAGCCTGTTCAACGAGCTTATGGCGCCGTGAACCTCTAATGGGGACCACCTGTTCCACTTAGGTGATCAGAGCAACGTTTTACCGAATGCGGCTTCGAAACACGAGGATCCATATAAATTTCATTAGCCCAATATAGCAGGCGGACTTCTACATATAATCAACACCTCACCCTACCAGCATTCAAACCCACGATCTTATAATTGTGACCGGGGTATGCTACCTCTGGGCCACCAGGACAATAAAAGCAGTCCTAGACTCTACTATATTTCACACAAAGCTTGTTCAACGACCTTATGGCGCCATGAACCTCTAATGGGGAACCACCCGTGCCACTTAGGTGATCAGAGCAACGTTTTTCCGAATGCGGCTTCGAAACACGAGGATCCATATAAATTTCATTAGCCCAATATAGCAGGCGGACTTCTACATATAATCAACACCTCACCCTACCAGCATTCAAACCCACGATCTTATAATTGTGACCGGGGTATGCTACCTCTGGGCCACCAGGACAATAAAAGCAGTCCTAGACTCTAATATATTTCACACAAAGCCTGTTCCAACAGGCTTGGAGCCCATAGAACCTATCAGGACCACCGTGCCCGCCGGGTGATCAAACAACATTTTACCAGATACATTTAAAACACGAGGATCATAAATTTCATTATTATGCTGCTGAGCGGACTTCTACATATAATCAACACCTCACCCTACCAGCATTCAAACCCACGATCTTATAATTGTGACCGGGGGACGCTACCTCTGGGCCACCAGGACAATAAAAGCAGTCCTAGACTCTGCTATATTTCACACAAAGCCTGTTCAACGAGCTTATGGCGCCGTGAACCTCTAATGGGGATCACCCGTCCCGCTTAGGTGATCAGAGCAACGCTTAACCCAATGCGGCTTCGAAACACGAGAATCCATATATATTTCATTAGCCCAATAAAGCACGCGGACTTCTACATATAACCAACACCTCACCCCTCCAGGATTTGAACCCACGATCTTCTAATTGTGACCGGGGAACACTACCTCTGGGCCACCAGGACACTAAAAGCATTCCTAGACTCTGCTATATTTCACACAAAGCCTGTTTAGGCATGGCGCGTGACCTCTATTGGGGACCACCCACATTGCTGCTTGGGTGATGAGACCAACGTTTTACAAAATGCGGCTTCGAAACAAAAAGAGGTTCCATATATATTTCATTAGCCCAATGAAGCATGTGGACCTACTACATTTAATCAACACCTCACCCCACCAGGATTTTGAAACCGAATCTTATAATTGTGGCCGAGGCCTTCTACCTCTGGGCCACCCAGGGACAATAAAAGCATTCTAGACTCTGCTATATTTTCACACAAAGCATGTTCAACGAGCTTATGGCGCCGTGAACCTCTTATGGGGACCACCCGTGCCGCTTAGGTGATCAGAGCAACGTTTTACCAAATGCGGCTTCGAAACCCGAGGATTCATATAATTTTCATTAGCCCAATAAAGCACGCAGACTTCTACATATAATCAACACCTCACCCCACCAGGATTTGAACCCGCGATCTTATAATTGTGACCGGGGAATGCTACCTCTGGGCCACCGGGACAATAAAAGCAGTCCTAGACTCTGCTATATTTCACACAAAGCCTGTTCAACGAGCTTATGGCGCCGTGAACCTCTAATGGGGACCACGAGTGCCGCTTAGGTGATCAGACCAACATTTTACCAAATGCGGCTTCGAAACAAGAAGGATCCCTATATATTTCATTATCCCAATAAAGCACGCGGACTTCTACATTTAATCAACACCTCACCCCACCAGGATTTGAACCCAGGATCTTATAATTGTGACCAGCGAACGCTACCTCTGGGCCACCAGGACAATAAAAGCAGTCCTAGACTCTGCTATATTTCACACAAAGCGTGTTCAACGAGCTTATGGCGCCGTGAACCTCTAATGGGGACCACGAGTGCCGCTTAGGTGATCAGACCAACATTTTACCAAATGCGGCTTCGAAACAAGAAGGATCCATATATATTTCATTATCCCAATAAAGCACGCGGACTTCTACATTTAATCAACACCTCACCCCACCAGGATTTGAACCCACGATCTTATAATTGTGTCCGGGGAACGCTACCTCTGGGCCACCAGGACAATAAAAACAGTCCTAGACTCTGCTATATTTCACACAAAGCCTGTTCAACGAGCTTATGGCGCCGTGAACCTCTAATGGGGACCACCCGTGCCACTTAGGTGATCAGAGCAACGTTTTACCGAATGCGGCTTCGAAACACGAGGATCCATATATATTTCATTAGCCCTATATAGCACGCGGACTTCTACATATAATCAACACCTCACCCCACCAGGATTTGAACCCTCGATCTTATAATTGTGACCGGGGGACGCTACCTCTGGGCCACCAGGACAATAAAAGCAGTCCTAGACTCTGCTATATTTCACACAAAGCCTGTTCAATGAGTTTATGGCGCCGTGAACCTCTAATGGGGACCACCCGTGCCGGTTAGGTGATCAGAGCAACGTTTTACCAAATGCAGCTTCGAAACACGAGGATCCATATATATTTCATTAGCCCAATAAAAGCCGCGGGCTGCTGCGTAATCAACTTTCCACCCCCACTAGGATTCCAGACCCACGATCTTCCTGGTAGCGGCGAGGCGCTACCTCTGGGCCACCAGGACACTAAAAGCATTTACTGGGCTCTGCTATATTTCACACCAGCCTGTTCCAGCGGCAACCAGCGCCGTGGCAGACCTCTAATGGGGACCACCCGTGCGCTTAGGTGATCAGAGCAACGTTTGCAAATGCAGCTTCGAAACACGAGGATCCATATATATTTCTATTAGCCCAATAAAAGCCGCGGACTACTTCGCCTAATCTTCTCACCCCGCAGTTCGAACCCGCTGATCTTCCCTATGTTGTGACGGGGAACGCTACCTCTGGGCCACCAGGACACTAAAAGCATTCCTAGACTCTGCTATATTTCACACAAAGCCTGTTCAACGAGCTTATGGCGCCTTGAACCTCTAATGGGGAGCACCCGTGCCGCTTAGGTGATCAGAGCAACATTTTACCAAATGCGGCTTCGAAACCCGAGGATCCATGTATATTTCATAAGCCCAATAAAGCACGCGGACTTCAACATTTAATCAACACCTCACCCCACCAGGATTTGAACCCACGATCTTATAATTGTGACCGGGGAATGCTACCTCTGGGCCACCAGGACAATAAAAGCAGTCCTAGACTCTGCTATATTTCACACAAAGCCTGTTCAACGAGCTTATGGCGCCGTGAACCTCTAATAGGGACCACCTGTGCCGCTTAGGTGATCAGAGCAACGTATTACCAAATGCTGCTTCAAAACACGAGGAGCCATATATATTTCATTAGCCCAATAAAGCACGCGGACCTCTTCATATAATCAACACCTCACCCCACGAGGATTCGAACCAACGATCTTCTAATTGTGACCGGGGAACGCTACCTCTGGGCCACCAGGACAATAAAGCAGTCCTAGACTTTGCTATATTTCACACAAAGCCTGTTCAACGACCTTATAGCGCCGCCAGACCTCTAATGGGGACCACCCGTGCCGCAAGTGATCAGAGCAACGTTTTTACCAAATCGCGACTGAAACACGAGGATCCTATATATTTCATACAACCCAATAAAAAGCAGCGGACTACCACGCCATAATCAACACACTCACCCGACCAGGATTTAGACCCACAATCTTATAATTGTGACCGGGGACCGCTACCTCTGAATTTCATAGCAAAAAGCAGTCCTAGACTCTGCTATATTTCACTAAAACTACTATTTAACGACTTATAACAAGTAGACCTCTAATGGGGACCACCAAAGTAGCAGGTGATCAGACAACATTTCGTCACGGCCCGAAACAGAAAGGATCCATATATATTTCATTAGCCCAATAAAGCACGCAGACTTCTTCATATAATCAACACCTCACCCCACCAGGATTCGAACCCACGATCTTCTAATTGTGACCGGGGATCGCTACCTCTGGGCCACCAGGACACTAAAAGCATTCCTAGGCTCTGCTATATTTCACACAAAGCCTGTTCAACAAGCTTATGGCGCCGTGAACCTCTAATGAGGACCACCCATGCCGCTTAGGTGATCAGAGCAACGTTTTACCAAATGCGGCTTCGAAACACGAGGATCCATATATATTTCATTAGCCCAATAAAGCACGCGGACTTCTTCATATAATCAACACCTCACCCCACCAGGATTCGAACCCACAATCTTCTAATTGTGACCGGGGAACGCTACCTCTGGGCCACCAGGACACTAAAAGCATTCCTAGACTCTGCTATATTTCACACAAAGCCTGTTCAACGAGCTTATGGCGCTGTGAACCTCTAAATGGGACCACCCATGCCGCTTAGGTGATCAGAGCAACGTTTTACCAAATGCGGCTTCGAAACACGAGGATCCATATATATTTCATTAGCCCAATAAAGCATGCGGACTTCTTCATATAATCAACACCTCGCCCCGCCAAGATTCGAACCAACGATCTTCTAATTGTGACTGGGGAACGCTACCTCTGGCCCACCAGCACACTAAAAGCATTCCTAGACTCTGCTATATTTCACACAAAGCCTGTTCAACGAGCTTATGGCGCCGTGAACCTCTAATGGGGACCACCCGTGCCGCTTAGGTGATCAGAGCAACGTTTTACCAAATGCGGCTTCGAAACACGAGGATCCATATATATTTCATTAGTCCAATAAGGCACGCAGACTTCTACATATAATCAAAGCCTCACCCCACCAGTTTATTTGAATCTATAATTGTGACCGGGGAACGCTACCTCTGGGCCACCAGGACAACAAAAGCAGTCCTAGATTCTACTATATTTCACACAAAGCCTGTTCAACGACCTTATGGCGCCATGAACCTCTAATGGGGACCACCCGTGCCGCTTAGGTGATCAGAGCAACGTTTTACCAAATCCGGTTTCGAAACACGAGGATCCATATATATTTCATTAGCCCAATAAAGCACGCGGACTTTTACATATAATCAACACCTCACCCTACCAGGATTTGAACCCACGATCTTATAATTGTGACCGGGAAACGCTACCTCTGGGCCACTAGGACAATAAAAGCAGTCCGAGACTCTGCTATATTTCACACAAAGCTTGTTCAACGAGCTTATGGCGCCGTGAATCTCTAATGGCGACCACGAGTGCCGCTTAGGTGATCAGACCAACATTTTACCAAATGAGGCTTCGAAACAAGAAGGATCCATATATATTTTATTATCCCAATAAAGCACGCGGACTTCTACATTTAATCAACACCTCACCCCACCAGGACTTGAACCCACGATCTTATAATTGTGACCGGGGAATGCTACCTCTGGGCCACCAGGACAATAAAAGCAGTCCTAGACTCGGCTATATTTCACAAAAAGCCTGTTCAACGAGTTTATGGCGCTGTGAAC
>NW_024723732.1:0-7161 GCF_018991925.1 Homarus americanus
AGGAGGAGCTCACGTGGTGTAGTAGTTCCCTCAGATGGTGTTATGAGGACTGGCGTGATGTAGTAATTCCTCGCAGATGGTTTGTGAGGGACTCACGTGTGGTGTAGTAATTACCTAGATGGTGTTATGAGGGCCTCACGTGGTGTAATAATTACCTCACAGATGGTGTTATGAGGGTGTGTGTTGTTTGTGGTGTTTGGGGGCATCACGTGGTGTAGTAATTCTCACAGATGGTGTTATGAGGGACATGTGGTGTAGTAATTCCCTCACAGATGGTGTTATATGAGTGAGGTTTGGTCTTAGGCCTTCCTATCGTAGACAGATTAACACATCGCTGGTTGTTGTTGGGTCGGGCCGTTATCACTGGGTACCTGGGACCTCACTGTGTGAAGGTTATCTTGGGTAAGACTGTTACTGTTGAGTTGTTCTCACTGACTTAAGCACTGTTCACCACTGTTCACCTCTGTTTACCACTGGTTCAGTTCCTTTCCTAAATGAAATTGTAACTTCTGGCGAGAACTTGTTGATATTCCGGTGGGGAGGAGGGTTCAGGGGAGGGGGTTGGTATGGGCCAACTTAACAGTTGACCTGGCTGCTCCGTTGAGGAGCGCCAGGTACGTCTTGACCCTTCGGTGGTCAAGGATCTGAGTGGGGCCGTGTAACCAGTGGGGTTCCCCAGGGGTCAGTACTAGGCCCACTCTTGTTCATAATCTACATAAACGATCTACATACTGGGATCAGCAGTGACATAAGCAAGTTTGCGGATGACACCAAAATAGGGCGGCAAATTAATTCGGGGCAGGATGCAAATGCATTACAGGAGGATCTAAATAAACTGCAGGGGTGGTCTGAAAAATGGCAAATGAAATTCAACACCAACAAGTGCAGCGTACTTAATATTGGAAGAACAAATACTTATAATGTATACAGCCTTAACAACATCAACCTAGAGAAGTCGACTTGTGAAAGAGACCTAGGGGTACTTGTAAGCCCGGACCTACGGCCTAGAAAACAGTGCGTTAATGTTCGAAATAAGGCAAACAGAGTATTGGGTTTTATATCTAGAAGTGTAAGTAACAAGAGTGCAGAGGTCTTATTGCAACTATATCTTGCGCTAGTCAGGCCGCACCTCGATTATGCGGTTCAGTTCTGGTGCCCCTATTATAGAATGGATATAAATTCACTAGAGTCGGTGCAGCGAAGAATGACAAAAATAATTCCGGGACTTAGAAACCTTCCATATCAGGATAGGTTAAAGAAACTTAACTTGCATTCCCTAGAAAGACAAAGAGTGCGGGGAGATATGATAGAAGTATTTAAGTGGGTGAAAGGAATCAATAAAGGGGATATAGATAAAGTTCTTATAATATCCGAGCAGGATAGGACTCGGAGCAACGGATTCAAGTTGGATAAGTTTAGGTTTACGAGGGAGATAGGAAGAAACTGGTTCACAAATAGGGTGGTGGACGAGTGGAACAAGCTTAGCAACTTTGTAGTAAGTGCTGGAACTCTAGAAAGTTTCAAAAGGAGGCTGGATAGATTCATGGATGATAGAGAGTGGTAGTAACTCTCGACAGGAGCTGCCATGCACAGGCCAACCGGCCTATTGCAGACTCCGTATTTTCATATGTTCTTATTAACACCTAATCGTGTCCATGATCAAACCTTATAAGTGGTTGTTCCCAGTCGGCGTAATAGAGATGTCTCAACTGTGTACATTATGCCTTCAGTCGTCATTGGTGTTTTCATAAGTGTTCTAAGTGGTCTATGATTGTCGGGAACAAAATGTAAACAGCACTTTTAGGCTAAAACGTATGTAACAATATAATCAACAAACCACTCAGCGCAGCCAAACTCAGCTCGACATTAGCCATCACGTGAAGATTAGGCACCCAATCAGATTTTACTTGTTATACACAGAAGTGCCACTTTTGCTGGGGGGGATGGGGGTGTGTTAGGGTAGTTAATCTTCAGGTGATATATGATGGGCTGCTGCCATACCTTCGTGATTTCATAGTTTTATCTTGCTTAAACCAAACACGATTTCTATGAGCGTTTTAAATTCCAGTGTAAGAGGCGGTGTTACCTTGTTCACCTGACAGTCAAATATTGTAGCCAGGAACAATCAGATCCATCTTGAGTACATCAGTTGGTCACTGTGGAGGAATGGTGGTGGTGGGGAAGTGTCTGTGGTGGTGGCGGTGGGGAAGTGTTTATAGTGGTGGTGGTGAGGAAGTGTTTATAGTGGTGATGGTGGGGAAGTGTCTGTGGTGGTGGTGCAGAAGTGAAAGTGATGGTGGTGTGGAAGTGTCTGTGGTGGTGGTGCAGAAGTGGAAGTGATGGTGGTGTGGAAGTGTCTGTGGTGGTGGTGCAGAAGTGGAAGTGGTGGTGGTGGTGGTGGTGGTGTGGAAGTGTCTGTGGTGGTGGTGCTGAGTGGAAGTGGTGGGTGGTGGTGGGTGTGGGAAGTGTCTGTGGTGGTAGTGGTGGGGAAGTGTCTGTGGTGGTGGTAGGTAACTCACTTGCCAACCTCCAATCACCAGTGTAAAGGTGATATTTTCGACAAGTAGAATAATATACTTTTGTGCTATAAATTATTACATAGTCAAGTGAAGTATAATGGTCAAATAAATAGTTTACTTTCCATTATCACCGTATTTAGTGTGTTGGGAAAAAAATTTTTGTAACCTTCGCAAGATATTCACTGATATTTAGGGAAATGAAGAAGAGAAATTAAAGAATATCACTATCAGAAAAGAGGATGTTCTTAGGAAGATAAATAAATTAAAGAAGACAAAATCCCCAGGGCCGGATGAAAGTTTCCCTCGAGTTTTGAACGAGTGTAAGGAACAGATTAGCGGACCCCTCGAAAATTTATTTACTAAATCATTAGACACGGGAGTTGTGCCAGACTTGTGGAAACAGGCAAATGTAGTACCCATATTCAAAAAGGGTGACAGAACATCCGCGTCAAATTACCGGCCAATTAGTTTGACGTCAGTAGTGAGGAAATTTTTTGAATCAATTATAGCAAATAACATACGATCGCATTTAGAGAAAAACAAATTAATCTATGATTCTCAACAAGGGTTTACAAAGGGAAAATCTTGTCTAAAAATCAGCTGACTTTTTTTTTTTAGGAAAGTCTTCGAGGTAAGTAGATAATGACGAAAATTACGATGTTATTTACTTAGACTTTAGCAAAGCGTTTGACAGAGTACCGCATCAGAGGCTTCTGAGAAAAGTTAAGGCTCATGGTATCGAGGGGAAAATTCTAAATTGGATAAAATCATGACTTACCGATAGAACACAGAGGGTCAGCATAGATGGTGTTAAATCTGAGTGGGGCTGTGTAACCAGTGGGGTTCCCCAGGGGTCCGTACAAGGCCCACTCTTGTTCATAATCTACATAAACGATCTAGATACTGGGATCAGCAGTGACATAAGTAAGTTTGCGGATGACACCAAAAATTGGGCGGCAGATTAATTCAGGGAAGGATGCAAATGCACTACAGGAGGATTTAAATAAACTGCAGGAGTGGTCAGTAAAATGGCAAATGAAATTCAACACCAGCAAGTGCAGCGTACTTAATATTGGAAGAACAAATACTGTTAATATATACAGCCTTAACAACATCAACCTCGAGAAGTCGACTTGTGAAAGAGACTTAGGGGTACTTGTAAGCACGGACCTACGGCCTAGAAGACAGTGCGTTAATCAAAAGAAGGCAAACAGAGTATTAGGTTTTATATCTAGAAGTGTAAGTAATAAGAGTGCAGAGGTCTTATTGTAACTATATCTTTCGCTAGTCAGGCCGCTCCTCCATTATGCGCTTCAGTTCTAGTGCCCCTATTATAGAATGGATATAAATTCACTGAAGTCGGTGCAGCGAAGAATGACGAAAATTATTCCGGGACTTAGAAACCTTCCGTATCAAGATAGGTTAAATAAACTAAACTTGATTCGCTAGAAAGACGAAGAGTGCGGGGAGATAAGATAGAAGCATTTAAGTGGATGAAAGGAATCAATAAAGGAGATATAGATAAATTTCTTATTGTATCCGAGCAGGATAGGACTTTCAGCAACGGATTTAAGTTGGATAAGATTAGGTTTAGTAAGGGAGATAGGAAGAAACTGGTTCACAAATAGGGTGGTTGACGAGTGGAACAAGCTTAGCAACTTTGTAGTAAGTGCTGGAACGCTGGAAAGCTTTAAAATGAGGCTAGATAGATTCATTGATGATAGAGAGTGGTAGTAATTCTCGACAAGAGCTGCCAAGCACAGGCCAACCGGCTTATTGCAGACTCCTTATGTTCTTATCACTTTGTGATACCTGTTGTGTATCACATTAATTGTTTTAAATAAGTTCTGGAACTCGTAAGTGGCAGGGCTGAGGTAAACACTTCTTTGTTTTTTTTTCTTTATTGTTGAAGTAATTATATACACAGTACTTAGTTTGGGAGAGAATATATTGTGAATTATCTCCATGGGAGTGTTTTGATTACACTTATATAATGAACACTTAAGTTACATGTTCACCCCTTAACTAGTGGTAAGACTCTGGCCCCTCTCCTCCGAGCGTGTGAGCGGAGAAGCGGGCGTCAAGCTGTGTTTTGATTAGTCAGGTGACCTCGCTCGACTTCTGAGAGAGTTTGTGCCGCGTATAACATGAACAACTACCAAGTCATTGTTTAATAACTTAGTGAATAATTTGGTGTTATTCATTTGGGTGACTATTTATTTAATGCAAAAGGTGCTGTTACAACTTTCTCATCACCACCGCCACAATCATTTCACCACCGCCACAATCATTTCACCACCGCCACAATCATTTCACCACCACAATCACTTAACCACAATCACTCTACCACAATTAATTCACCACTATAACTTCACCACAACTGCTTCACCACCATCACCAGAATCACTTCACCACCATCACCACAAACACTTCACCACCATAATAACATAAGAACATAAGAAAATAAGGAGTCTGCAATAGGCCGGTTGACCTGGGCATGACAGCTCCTGTCGAGAGTTATTACCGTTCTCTATCATCCATGAATCGATCTAGCCTTCTTTTAAAACTTTCCAACGTTCCAGCACTTACTACAAAGTTGCTAAGCTTGTTCCATTCGTCCACCACCCTGTTTGTGAACCAGTTCCTTCCTATCTCCCTCCTAAACCTAAACTTATCCAATTTAAATCCGTTGCTACGAGTCCTATCCTGCTCGGATATTATAAGAACTTTATCTATATCTCCTCTATTGATTCCTTTCACCCACTTAAATACTTCACCATCACCACAACCACTTCACCATCACCACAATCACTTCACCATCACCACAATCACTTAACCATCACCATCACAATCACTACACTATCACCACAATCACAATCACTTCAATTGTGTCGTATAAAAACTAACCCACATTATAGAAATATTGCCCAGGCGTTTAGTATATTAACCGCGGCTCATAGGCTAGTTACCGTGGGTGATGTAATTATATAAACATAATGTTTGTAGCCCACATTAATATAAGTATTACGGTCTGTCTGACGGGCTAATACATTATTATAATGTACCATCCATTTCTATATTTATCGTTTTTTTAAGTTGTTGTTCAGGTTTTAATCACCAGAAATTAGATATTTATAATAACGTAGATACGAGGATAAATATTGAAAAATACGAGGGTGGAAATCACATTTACTTTTAATATTTACCAACACAGGTCATACAGAATATCAATAGCCTGTCCAATGGCCTCCCTTTTATATAGCCTCCTGGAGCTTTCTTGGGACTGAGACACAACGTTATATAGGTGGTTGGTTCCTCACAAACTGCTCACACTCGTCCTGGGTGTGTAGGAGGAGTCGGGACCAGTGTTTAGCTTGTCTTCAGGTTCCCACGCGTTCACTATCTGGGTCCAAATGGTCTCTATAGGGTTGAGGTCTGGGTAGCACTCACAAACAGTCATAGTAATCTCTTACACAAGCAATGGCCCTATACAATATTATATTTGTGATATTAAATGTTTCAATAAAAATACAACATTATTATTGTATTGGGTAAAGGTAAAGTTGTATTGTTTAATTGACAGAAACCTATTGAATATGAACCTGGAGATTTAGATGGCCAGTACAAAAGGTCAATTTCATTCGACCTTTCCTCTGACCAGCGCTTCATCTCTCGTGCCGTGTGAACAGGGCAGTTATCAAAGAAGTGAACAATATTCATCAAACATAATTTGTTAACACTTATATCATGAATATAGGTGAAAATGCGCGACTTAAAAAAATAAAATAGGGGAGTGATCCTTAGAGGCCCTAAGCACTTAAGAGATTTTGGTGCCCCATATATATGTAATTCAAAATATAAACAATAATAAACCATAAAATAAAATGTTATTTTTCGAAATTAAACAAAATTTACAGTAAGATGGAAAATAATGTTTATTTTTGTATACGTCCACTTTATTTATAGTTGAAAAGTTTTCTCCTACTTTTTTTAATTGCAGCACTATACATCGTTTGGCCATTTTCACGGGTTTCATGATATTTCATAAGCACTACCAATCCACAAAATTATGAAACATTAATTATATTATTGTTGTCAGTGTCATGAAAATTGAAAGGAGGGGGGAGAGAGAGAAATAAAAAAACAGAAATCAGCTTACTTACAAAGTTACAATGTTAGCACGTGTGTTGTTGGCACACTGAACGCTGAGTGAGCTACTGAGCGCCACTGCACTCACTCTCAGACTCAGTGGACGACTGAACGGGACAGCCGACATGACCAAGGCGGCCGGGCAAGACAAGAACGTTCACGTGAGCCTCCGTGGACCATGGGGCAGTTACCAGATCCTAATTTTGTTGTGCTGTATCCCCAAGATTAATGTATATCATTAACTTCTATAATTACTATTTATTATTATTATTGTATATATATGTATGTATTTTTTTCATTTAATGTGTGGGCCTCTTTTTGTGAACCCTGGTTCAGCTGCACCATTTGCAGTTTTGCACCATATGGTCCATGGTCCATGGTAAATCCGGCTATGGAAAATTTCTGTGGTGCCCCCCTTCCCTTGATGCCCTAAGCACGTGCTTATTTGCTTAATGGTTAATCCAGCCCTGGGAGTGTGGAGGCACGGATGGTG
>NW_024723733.1:0-16052 GCF_018991925.1 Homarus americanus
TTATACATGATATAGAAATTATTAGAAACACAGGCAACAATAAGTTTGAAGTATTAAGAAATGTTGCTTGCACCCATGAAACAGGCCTTAAGGGCTTTCAACAAAATAATATCCAGCACTGAGAAAATGGTATTGAAAAATAAGAAATTAATAACTCTACAATGAATAGGCCTTAAGGGCACTCAACCAAATTATATCACCCCAACAGATGCACACTTCCTAACCTAACTTAACCACTACTCTGGGGAACAAAGGTTATACCTGAGATCAGAATTATGAAGAAAAATTAGATGCATTAAAAGAATCAAATCACAGTATCACTCTGGTTCCACTTAATGACACAAACATTCAAAAAAACACTACTATCAAAATTATTTAAGAAATATTAAACTACACGTCAAGATAATATCAGTCTGAGGAATGGTATTACTTCACCCGTAATATTAAGGGAGATAAAATGACCATACAAATTGTCTCCTAGAGTCCTAGACTCACGGTCTCAGTGTGTAACCATTAATATACTCAGATAGCCTCAGTGTACTCCCAGTGGGTCCATGGGCAGGAAGAGAGTGAGCCAATCAGACCTTGTGCAGTTGAGATCCTTTGATACCCCGCTAAACAGTGACAGGCCTACACTGATCGGTCCAATGGCGACAATCGCCACCCCCAATCATCAACGGCAGTCTCAAACGGCAGTTAATCTCTCGCAGTCATCACTCTCGCAGTCAGACTCCAGTCAAGTGGGTTCTGACGGAAACCCTGAAATGAACTCACTGTTAGCTCTTGTTAACTTTACCACTGCCCTATCTAACCCTGTCTGAGATCGAATGAGACTTACTTGTTATACTGCAATAGTGCAACACAAGTGACTAGGCCACGTGACTATTTCTGTGACGGACGCGCAGGGACGTCTTGTTTGTCTGAATGCTTCCCCGTGACTGAGAGAGAGCCAGCGTCGCGTCTCTCCAAGGCGCTAGCTTAGGCCTACGTGACATATTTTCCGCCTAACTAATAACTCCTTGGGACACCCGTAACATTATTCAGACAGATAAACGATCTATAATAATTTCAAATTCAATAATAGTCCCTTAACTTCATGAATCGCATCATTATTAACTCGGCAAATTACATTTAATATCATATAGGCCTAGTTCCACAACCTCCCACTATGTGCGGGGAGCGCTCTCTTCCCTCAGACGACCTTGAAAGCTCAGTATCGCTAATGGCGGGCATTTGAAATTTCTGAATATTACAATATATATATATATATATATATATATATATATATATATATATATATATATATATATATATATATATATATATATATATATATATATATATATATATATATATATATATATGGCCGGTGAAAAGTTTCCCCAAAAGAAAAATATCTAGAATTTATCACTAATCGTCAATTATCCATATTTAGTGTAACATATAGTATATATTACGTGGAGTTCCGTTTATATTTGTTTGTTTTCATATTATTTAGTCAATTATATGTTGATATTTAGCTTACATGTAATAAGTCAATATTATTAAAAACAACACCGAAAAACTCATGTGGCTTTGTAACATATAATTAGGTCGAGATAATAATACTAATACAACGTGCTGGCCAAGCTCCGAAGGAGTTGTCCGGGGGTCTAGCTAACCTCTGGTCGGGGTTTGACCAGCACGAAAAAAAAAACTTTTTTATTTATTATTTTGGTGACCTGTGGTGTAATGGTCAGCATGCTCGCCTTTTAAGCGACTCGACCCGAGTTCGATTTCCGAGCAGAGTAGGACTGTTTTTTTTTTTACGTCATTTGTCTCTGTCGACTCAGCATTAATTAGCGACCTGGATGTTAATCGATAAGTGGATTGTGTTCCGAGGTAATGGTTAGCCAGTGCAGTTGGCGAGTTGTCCGGTCTTCTTGGATTATTCCTTGACACTAGGTCATGCAACTCGTTAACTTAGGGTCTAGTAGTTGTGTTGACTATAGCTTCTACACCTTAAACAAATTCACGCCTTGGGCCGACCCATCCTCGTACACGAGGGGCAACCATTATTATTCCGTGATTAAATGTTATAAGTATATACTGCAGTTAGTCTATAGTATAAAAGACAAAGTACATCATAATATATATATTTAGTTCCAGGGTTTATTTAGTTATTTATTACTTGCACATATTACTGGTATTTGTTTTCCTCTCATCTTTACTGTTGTTTTGCGTAACTTTAGATTTAATTATTTTTCTCCGAAACTTACGTCTTTTACATTTTTTTCCCCAATATATTATAATATCATATCACCCATGATGATTATCCTGTATGTAAAACGAAAAAAAAATAATTACACTTAGTTAATATTTGTTAATGTTTGGTTAAGTTAGTTTAAGTTTTCTATTTAACAATTTATTAATACCTAATATGATGAAGTACGTGATCGCCGATGGCCAGTTAGAAGCTTAAAATAATACATAGAAGTTATCGATATTAGGCAATTATCCCTGTTTAGTTTAAGCTTTTACAAATCATCAGTGGTTTTGGCAAATAGAGATAACTTTTTAGTTTTATTATTACAACTTAATATTAATTCGTATATTGTAAGAATTTGTATATTTCTTTTCAGCTCTTGCTTACTGCCATATGATGCTTAATTTATACTTTAAATAGGTTAGGTTACGTTTGGTCAGTTCAGGTTACATTTTGTATGAAGATATTCATTTATTTGTACGTCCTCCTATACTCATTTTCGTCTCCTAACTTCGTCTAACAGTAACGTATAAAAGTTTCTGACCTGAAATGTATCGCCAAACTCCTTTAAGTTTGTCCCTGTGAAAGTTTCTAGCCACGAGGAATAAGCTTCAGAATATATCACTTGTGGGGGTACTGGTGTAACATTAATCGGGCACTTTTTTCTACGAGAGGCGTATAAATACTTCTGATCAGGGAAGTTATTATCAAATTTCACAGGCTTAGCGAAGTAGAAGTTTATGTACTGAAGAACTTTTAAACTTGTCAGGACGCAAGAGAGGTAGGTATGTGTGTGTGTGTGTGTGTGACTGTAATGTTCCTGTATGTATTTACGCATGTGCACTCATGTATATTTGAACACATGAGATTATGTAGTGTTACTCTATACACTCGGGCAATAACATCATCCAGTAAGAGCCTTCACTAAGACTCACTGTATGATAGACTTTGATCCACACACTGTATCAGCAAATGTATTTATATGTTGATCCTGGACGGCTACGAGCCACCAGCGACCCTAAATCATATGGCCATTAAAAGTATAATTTGTACACAGTAAACAGTCTAGTAAACTTTATTGAATGGACACCAAGTTTACCGTAATCATTTGTTTGAAGCCCATTGAGTAGATCAGTGCACTTACATGCCTCTAGATGGAGTGTGTGTGTTAACCCCATGTACCAGTGTTGAGTTTAATGGATCACTGTTCCTGAACTGTATTTTGTTTTTACTGTAAAGCTGAAGTTTGTTTCCATACGATTAGATATTTTATTTCCTTATTCTTGATCATTCCTTTGCCAAATAAGTACATTGTGTCATCTACATAAATTGTAAAAGCTTCTGTAAACACGTTATTTTTCTATATATTTGCCTGGGATAGTATTAGCGCCAAGTTATTATTAATTTGTGTAGATGAGTACACTTTTAATATAAAAAATCCGCTGGTGCATTTATTATTTTCTTATGGCAAGAGTAAGGTACATATTTGTAACTTTGTGTATTATGTAGTTAACTATGTTTGAGGCATTAGTGCTTTACACCATGAAGTAGGTACAGCACATCATAAAACTTAAGCTTTCAGAAATTAAAAAAAAAAATAAGACCTCCTTCCCTGCTGCCTTACACATACTGTGGCTCTAACTCTCCTGTCCGTTGTGATTTTCCACCCTGTCCGACCCTCCACTGTGTCAGCTGACGTGTTCAAACAAAAGAACGTCGGTTTCCGCAGTTACAGACATCAAAATCTAACCATCTATTATTCTTCATTACTTCAAACCTCATAGTTTTCAATTCAATTAGTTTCAATGATGAATTATAATTAAACCCTTTATGCCAAGGAGTATAATTAAATTAAAAATATCGCAAAAGTTTCCAAACGAACACTGGCGCACAACCCTGGCGCCCACAACTTATAGCATCCACATCGATACCTTTTCCCGGGCTACCTACCTCTTCTCCCTAGCTTATATCCTCACCAGGCAGGAGTCCTCCTCTCCCTACTACACCATAACTTCATAACTCAGGTATGTAATGTATCCTCGCTGGCACCAGAATAGGAAGCCCATGTTATTCTCCGTTAACCTCACAACTTGCCGAAACTCTAGCAGTCAGTCTCAGTGCGGTTATTCGGGCGACCAGACCACACACATGCCGCCGGCCGCCCAGCACCTGCAGGGAGAGCTATAAGGGAAGGAGGCAGTGAAACTCACTCTCAGGACTGTACAACACCCCCGGGGATAGAGGCAGAGTTTTAACCCTCACCCAGAACAGCTTACGTTTCTCCACGAATCAGATTTAGTTAGACAGCAGTAATGTGTAACACCTGGAGTTATTGTTATTATCAATTAGTTTCGAGTATAATAACAGTAATTACAATTAACATGTATGCTTTAGAGAAACATTCTGTTTGGACAGTGAGTGAGAGTTAGAATAAAGAACTATATTGACGTTACCATTTGTTGAGCCTTAGGACAAAAATTATAAAAAAAACATTTATTCTTACTAACCTTACGTAATTCAGTACAATGATTAGTAAATTAATAGTTGCCATTGAAACCTGTACATTTAATTGTTAATATTCCCCTCGAAAAATATTGAATCAATGTACCGACATGTCTGATTGATTGATTGATTGAAATAGACATGTCGTAATGGTCGCACAGTTAATTATTGGTATTTGGTAATTCTTAGGAACTTATGAGTATATGTCATAATAATTTTCAATGGGATTAAAATAAGGTTTCACAAATATTTTAATATTCAGGCGGTAGATATCTTTTAAGAGGTCTGGGGTTGAGAGGAGTGCATGGTGGTGGTCTCAGTGGGTCTGGGTATCACAAGTTGTACGTCTGTTTGGTCCGGAATTTTAATTTATAATCATGGTAATGTAAATCCATTGGTAGTTAGTACGTACAGTATATACCCATACTAGTTGGTAAATATTTCCGCTATTTTTTTTAATAACACTAAACCTCCAGCCATCCATTAACTTGAAAATAGTCATAGTTGTATAAACACGACCAAAAGAATATCCTATTTCAAGTTTAGCCACTCACGTGCTACCTGGGCGGGCAAGTCCTTAGATGATTCATAAATGTTAAAATTGCGAAGGATCTTGATCTCAACTTTTAAAAATCTCGATCTCGGGAAAAAAAATAGATTTCTTGCTCAAGTAAAGTATGAGGAGTCACCCAAGACCTTAGCCTAATTCTCTGGTAACACGTAAGTAAACACACTAGAGCTATAGCCACAGTCAGGTAATAAAAATACTCTTTTTTGGGGCTACATATAATATAAAATTGATAACGGTAAGGTAAAAAAATGTTACTCTCATATTTTAAGTAAATTTACTTTTTCTACTCCTTTAGGAGCCCGGAATAGAGGCAACCAACTGTCACCGTGTCCGTCTAAGATATCTGTTTTTAATTGGGGATTCAATTTTTGTTTTGTAAAGAAAAAATACTCATACGTTATTTAGTATTTCCTGATGAGCCCTTTAGTTTTAAGTTACATTAAAACATATATAGAAAACAATTTAAGGATAATATTTAATATATTCTAATAGAACTTTATCTTTGTATATTAATCTTCGTAACACGTACAGATGTTTCATGGTAGTGATAATTTTAGTCTTAGTAAAATATCACGTGAAACAGCATCTATTAAGCGATTACTCCACAACACAGATTTATCTCTACACGGTCATTATTCCTTTATCAAACTGGTGTTTTATTATGGGTACGGGTTTACTCCACCCACTAGTTAACGAGAGCATAATAAGGTTAAAAACCTATAGAAGCTCACCTGATGCTCAGTACATTCCGTGTTGTTGTAGCTAATGGTAATAATTTAACAAGATAAAGTCACTTAAGTCCGATGACCTGAATTAATCCAAATTTAAGTGTATTTCAAATGGGAAATAATATCAGGCATCCTTAACCATGGAAATTAGAAGCTGTTTTGATTAGTAGTCCAGACCAGGTGTGTCCGTCACTGATGACCTTATAGGTGATGGGAGGTTCGCCCACATACACATCAGTCAAAATGAAACTCACTGCGTGTACCGGATAGTTCCTCTCCATAATGATTTTTTTTAAGTATGTGTTAGTAATCGCGAAGTTAGTCTCATCATGTATACTTCCCATCTGTATTATTTTAAACTGGTTTATAGCCTGTGTCGGTGTCTACACTATCACTCTACTTCTCTACCAGAGCTTCTCAACTGGGGAACCACAAAGTATTTTCTAGAGGGTCGACGGATTGAAAACATAGATGGTCTTGGAGATGCCACGCGTTATAAAACACTTACTAAATACTTCTTCTTTATAAAGTTGATACAATTCTGAGAGAGTATTTCACTTCATCATTTACCGACTTACTAAATTATTGTATGGTTATAATGGAATCATTTTATTGATAAAGTAAATATATTCTTCATTGCTCTGCTTATTGTATTAGTATAAGAATAAATAAGTGACAAAGATATACAAGAGGAGTGAATTATTCATTATAAAATAGCTTTTATACATTAACCAATACTGTATATTAAGAGAAGTGAAGCTGTAATATATAAGCACCTTACAAACTTTATATAACAGAGACACCGTGACCTTACGGGGGGACTGACCATCAGGTTCTGCTGGTTCTGGGTACAGGTTCTGCTGGTTCTGGGTACAGGTTCTGCTGGTTCTGGGTACAAGTCTGAACAAATTTTCCGATGTCTCTTTGTTTAAGTTAAATTTCCCCCCAAAATAATAGTTTAACAAATCTCTTTTAACTTAAACAATCCAACATTTCAGGTTTAATTATAAATCAGATCATAATATCAGTGTTTACATATACACAAGAGTTGAGGCGTTTTCTTGTGTTGATGACAGCAGCACAATCTCGGGTGCCAGTGACGTCGGCCTATGGTAAATTCGGCCAAGTAACGGCCAAGTAACCTCGGCCCACATTCAGTGGTGACCTCGGCCCACATCCAGTGATAACCTCGGCTCACATCTAGTGGTAACCTCGGCCCACATTCAGTGGTGACCTCGGCCCACATCCAGTGATAACCTCGGCTCACATCTAGTGGTAACCTCGGTCCACATCCAGTGATAACCTCGGCTCACATCTAGTGGTGACCTCGGGCCACATCCAGTGATAACCTCGGCTCACATCTAGTGGTAACCTCGGCCCACATCCAGTGATAACCTCGGCTCACATCTAGTGGTAACCTCGGCCCACATCTAGTGGTAACCTCGGCCCACATCCAGTGATAACCTCGGCTCACATCTGAAGTGGTAACACTCAAAATACATCCTAGTGGTAAACCTCAACCCCATCCAGTGATAACCTCGGCTCACATCTAGTGGTAACCTCGGCCCACATCCAGTGATAACCTCGGCTCACATTTAGTGGTAACCTCGGCCCACATCTAGTGGTAACCTCGGCCCACATCCAGTGATAACCTCGGCCCACATCTAGTGGTAACCTCGGCCTACATCCAGTGATAACCTCGGCTCACATCTAGTGGTAACCTCGGTCCACATCCAGTGATAACCTCGGCCCACATTCAGTGGTGACCTCGGCCCATTTTAGTGATTTCGTCCCATCATAATATTGGCCGAGATCACCATCAATAATTTTCTTTGGTAATAGTTAAGCCATATTAAAAGTACCCAATGAAGGTTAGGTTAGGTTAGGTTAGGTTAGGCTAGGCTAGGCTAGGCTAGGCTAGGCTAGGTAAGGTAAAAAATGTGAAAGTAGTGAAATTAAAGATTAAGATCAAGTACACACGCACACTAATTGATCACCATGGAGTGGTATAAGGAACTCTGGTGCACCTGAAAGGGGTGACATAACGAGGCTATTGTAAGGCTGGCAGATAAGGTCAAATATTATACCTTGCTATTTACATGTATAAGAAACTATGATGAAAATAGCTGCCTAGATAACGATGGACATCCCTCAAGTGCCAAAAAACAAATATTACAATTCTTAGAGAGTGACATCCCGATCACCCATGAAACTCTTACATCACGAATATACATAAATTCATTGAAACATACTCGTTGGTTTTTGAGATACTTTGATGAAATTTATTAATACATAGAGACCTTTATACATACGGTACGGATACGTGAATAAAAACATGCATGTAAAGGTAATCATATACATACCTGCCTACTGAGATACTGTACTGATCCTAGGAGCTTTTATACTCGACATTTCAGATTTGTTTTGTTGTTATATAAAAGACCAATGGCGTGTGTATTCAGGAAAGTATTATAACAGGTAAAAAACATTAAAATAAAAAAAAGGGGGGAAAGGTAGTGAAACGTGGCGTGTAGTAACCGCAGAGTTTTACCCCCCACCCCCGGTAATTGATGATACACACAACTGCTGGTCTAATGTGATGTTGCTTATTACAATCTTTACCCTTGGGTGATGTTCCTTAACTCGTATATTGGTATGTGTTATATACTTTATTAATGCAGCTCTAAGTTATGATATTTGAGAATAACAAGTAGTACACCTTTTCACACATCCGTTGGGACATTGTTACATAACTATTTGACAAATTTCATAACCGAATGACAGAACACATATCGAATGACAATCTAAAATAACTGTTGGTGGTCTGTCATTCTCCAATTGTTACATTCTCAAACTATATGTAGACTGTCGGTTTATTGTTCACGGCTGTCAACTTCATAACTTATGTCAATTACTTCTGTCAGCATGAACGAACAGTTATTTTAGATTATCATTTGATATGTGTTCTGTCATTCGGTTATGAAATTTGTCAGATTGTTATGTAACACTGTCTTAACGGATATGTGAAAAGGTGTAATTCACCTCATATTAATCAGCTCAATGAAGTATTACAGGAAGTGGATGTATTTTCTATGTAATGTTATGTATAATATCTCAGTAATGAATGCCATAAATAAAAGACCAGATAATGTTGTTAACAAAGGGGTCGTCAACTTGTGCTAAGGGGGAGGACGTCTCTGGATTATGTTGTCGAGGCTGTTAGGTAAAACTAGACTCTGGAGCAAGGTGTTGTGGGAGTATATTTTAGAATCATCTCTTCTCTATCAGCTTAACATAATTATTACAACACCTGAATATCACTGGGCGAATTTTTAGTCGAATTGTCTACTGCTTCAGTATTAGTGATATAATTTTTCAATTTATTTACATAAGTTTTGTAAAAATAGATTTATATTTGAATAACATACAAAATGATACTAATACGAAAACTTTTTTTTTTTTGCTCTCGGAACAGAATTTAATGTGTAGACAAATATTACTCGTGTAAATCGCCATGTGTCTAAGACCCATCAAGATGCTACACACATGATGGATCAGTTAATACCTGAGAGAGTAAGAAGAGGCGACACATAACACAACAAAGAGGCAAAATCTTTCTGAGAGAACTACAGTATTAGGAATAAAATTAAACTGTAATAAACTTTTTTCAGACTTTTTTCATCTTACTGCTTGTGTGAGTCAGCTCTGAAAGTGTCTAAAGAATCTTCTAGATAATTAAATTATAAGTTGAAATGGAAAGCAACAAGGAAATATTGTTAAGCAGAAGAGACAAAAATATATCCACTATGAAATTTAAGCCAAATTACAAAATACATTTTACAGTCCAACAAAAAATTTAAAGAACTCTTTTGACGTCATGTAAATTGTTTTATGAATATCCAAAATTTTATGTCGTATGTAATTTACAATTTATTTGTGAGTTGGCTATCGTGTTGCTATCAACTGATAATAGAATTTAGAGCACGTCATCATTTATTTGATCAATATATAGTTGTTTCACTTATTATTATTTTTCCTGAATATACATATATTATCAATCTTTTCTTTCGTTTTCTGTAAATTCAAGTAAATCACTGTAGGTGCGCGTGATCTAGGTATATGCTGATAACCACAAGGAAAGAAGAAAACACGAAGTTCCCAAGAGCTTTCGTGTAATTCACATCTTCAGGGGTGAGTACAGACTAGAGAGAGAAATACAAATCAAGGTGTATATATACAGAGGAGGGTGAGACCAGGTCCACAATGGTCAGGTATTAGGTAATGACCCTACTAATCTTTAAATAGCACACAACGGTTGGTGGTCAGGTCAGATGGTCAAGTGACCCAGCAGCTACTCACCTGATCACAAATCTTCTTAATTACAAATTAGCTTGTACATGCAAATTTACTCAAATTCATGTTAGATAAGCTAGGGTAAAATATTTAATAAAGACTACCATTCTGTAGTGTTCTACTATCAATTGAATTACATGCAAGTAATAATGAGGCATTATCCCAGTCAATGCAATACTTATTTATCCCTCAAATGAACAAACAAACGTGGATTCACCAACATAATCCTAACACTGTATGTGTTGTTTAATTCTAGTTACAAGATCTTTACCTGTCTGGCTAAGTAAAACATATTACATTCTTGCAAGAACTTTATAAATGCAACCAATTGTGTTGTTGGGGAGATTTGTGATTAACATTTGTTTAACAGTGCATGAGTTTTTAAATGTACATTGACGTTCAGGTATTTAGTTGTGAGAGGAATGTGTAAGAAATTACGTGAAATGATGGGTCAAGATATTCTTATGGTCATGATCCCAAAGCCACCTGAAGATGTGAATTACACACACATCTATATATATATATATATATATATATATATATATATATATATATGTAACCGGTCGGAATTACTGGACTTTCATATTTCACCAGACTTGGGGTTTATTAATTATTAGATGGAAATTGCAGTGGAAGCGCCCCTTGGAGAAAAATCCCGAACCAGCACAAGAACACTTAAATTTACGAACAAAATGAAATTGTCCGTGACCCGTGGAAGGATAGCGTCTGTGACTGAGATGAATGAGACACACTGTAAAATTTACACGTATAATCCCTCCAACACTACAGACACACTCAAATAATGGTACACCAATATGCGCACCTCTTAACTTGAACTTAAAACACTACTCTGGGGAATAAAAGTTATACATGATATAGAAATTATGAGAAAATCAGACAATGCCTCATTTGACAACAATAAATTCAAATTAAGAATTGTTGCTTGCACACATGAAACAGGCCTTAAGGGCTTTCAACAAAATAATATCAACCACTGAGAAAATGGTATAAAAAAACAAGAAATTAACAACTCTACAATGAATAGGCCTTAAGGGCACTCAACAAAATTTTATTATCCCAACAGATGCACACCTCCTAACCTAACTTAAACACTACTCTGGGAAACAAAGGTTATACTTGAGATTGAAATTATACAGAAATATTAAATGCATTAAAAGAACTAAATCACAGTATCACTTACAACATAAGGGAGAAAACTCATCTGAAAAACAGTTCCCTCATTCTCTAGTTTTAATTAGTGACACAGACATTAACACAATACTATCACAATTATTTAAGAAATATTTATTATACACAGCAAGACAATATCAGTAACTGGAAAAAATATTATCACTAGATTAAGAAGTTACCGAGTCCACCAATACCCGTAAACACATGCTCCCTAACCTAACACATAGATTCCACCTGCACTCCGCAGTTTCTTCAGGCACAACCAACAGGCACCCGTAGTTTAAGGCCCAAGCCAGCCTTTCTCAACCTTGGAAATGTACCTCTAAGTTCCACTGGACTCTTGGTCCCAGTGTGTGACCCTGTATCACTCAGCTGGCTTCACTTTACCCCAGTACATCCATGAAACGGAAGGGAGTGAGCCAATCAGACCTTGTACAGTTGAGAGAAGCTTTAGCTTCCCGTTGGCCGAGGTCGGGGAGAGCTAATGACCTCAAACGATCGTCACGTCGTTAGTTGGGCACCCAGACGGCTAGGTTCACTCCAACTCTCACCATACTCAACAGGTGGCTCAAACCCAGGTCAGTGGACGGTCATACAGCTCGTTTCACACCGTCTCATACCGCCAGTGGACGTTATCATACCGCAGACGTTTCACACCGGGTGGGCTCTACAGAACCCTGAAAAAACCCGAGCTGTTAGCTTTTGTCTCACATCATCGTTTGTTCCTACCGCCCTATCTAGCTTTGTCTGAGATTGAATAAAACTTACTTGTTAATACTGATGTTAAATAACGAAGGCACCAGTTCACGTGGTCCGTCTCTCCTGGGTACAGAACAGAGATGGTCCTCTGGCGTGACCTCCCTCACAACTCCCCAGCCACGCTTGCTCACTGGTGCATGCTTTCCAGGAGTGACTTACTTACCATTATATTTACCATATATATTATTGTTATTTATCATTGCCAAAATTATATTTCTTGGTCAAAAGATCAAAAGTGAAGATTACCACTCACTGATTTAGTACCTCGTTTGGGTGCAAGTTTACCGATGTGTTTTTATTGAGAATGTTACTCATGAAGATATGAGTTTATTTTCCTTATAAGATAACTCTTCTTTGTCAATGTCTTATATTTAGATAAATTAGGTTATCGACTATGTAGAAGCAATTCGGGACTGATATGAGAGACGGTCCTGCAATATCGGTTACAATGATTTACGGCGACCATTACAATACAGGACGGTGGCAGTGAGTGAGACGAATTTGCTAGACGGAATAAGAGGGTGAAAGATAGTGTAGTGTACAGTACATGGGAGGAGAGAGATAGAAATACTGAGAGAGAGAGATGCTGTTATTAGGTATAGACAAGAGAAGGGGGATAGAACAACTTTCAATGTTTTGGTCAGATAGGGAGACATGTGGTAATATATGAATCAATTTGCTTACGAACATTATGGAATAGGTTGAAGATAGACTTAATCGAGACCAGAATAACTGTTGGGTAAGTTTGAACGAAGAATATGAAACAAAACACAAAAACAAGCTCTTTGATTAATCGAGCTGAAATGTGTTGTTCAGCGAGAGAGGTGATACTTTGTCGGTGCTGGTGATCTGAATACAAGGGTGTGGGTGGAGGAAATGGAAGTGGTGGTGTGGGCAGTTGAGGTATAAAGAACGGAAATGTATTTGAGGTTTCCTCTGACCATAATGTATTATAGTACTACACACAGGGAGAAGGGCTCTGAAACTGTCGTGGTTGAGTAAGTTTGTTCTGGAAGTAGAGCAAATAACATAAAACTGACAAGAGGGATTATTCAATAGTTTGTTTACATCACTACTCTGCTGCAAGTTACAGTTAGTATATGATAGAGATTCAGGAAGTGAAGTCCGTTCGAGAGGTCCAGGTTGGAAGAAGTTGGATGGCGATTATATTCGGTTTACTTCCAGGATATGTACTGTCAATATCATATGTGTACTATAAACACCTTTTAACAAATAGAAAGTGTAGGGAGAGATTACACAGGCATCGTTTTCAAGGCGACCCATCACCAAAGAGTGAAGATACATTTGCAATAAGATGTTTTAAACTCCAGGAAGCTGTGACATAGGAAAAACATTGTGAAATGGAGAGTTCCAAGAAGTGCTGTTCCGGGATATGAATATCGGATATTGAGAGATACGGTAAATGCCGATAGATGGTGCAAGATGCTGGCACTATCGACGGTACTTCGTCAACACAGCGACTTTGAAAATATATACTGTGTAGACTAGAGAGAATAGGGAGATGTCACTGTGTACCAGAAGTGTTAGGGTAAGGTTATAATTGTGGATTAATTTGATTGCTCTCCTCTGCTCTGCACCAAATAGTGGTGACAAAGTGCCACGACACCACATCCTGCCCACATATGACAGCAGTAATTAATCTGGGTGAGCATCTGTTTCACGTAAACGCTTGCCAACTGTTTACCGGTTGAATAAGACATAAAATTGGGCCTGGAGGATGTGCATAAAACTTCAATGTCGTGTGATGGTGGGATTATAAAGTTACCAAAATTAATGTTGAAATGTACTTTATCTTAGTTGCGTTGAAGGAAACAACGGTGGATAGATCCCACTAGTGACTAAGCTATCCAAGCGAGATCCTCCGGAAGAGATGATGTCTGTTGTCTACCACTGAAAATTTTATTTTGAGTGACTGAGGCAGTCAGAAGGGCTGAATCATCTGTATAAGAATGAACTGTTGTTTGTTGTCTGGAAAAAGTGGGCCATATTCAGAGAAAAAATATTAAAGTTCCTGGAGCTGTGTATAGTAAAAGCTCAGGATCTGTATGACATTACACCAAACGGGGCGGACACAGTGGAAGGATTAATACAGCGTCTGATGTTGAGGTGTGAAACATGAGGTTACAATAATAGAATGACAAGACACAAACTAACTTGGAAATAATTATCTTGAGGTTCGGGTGAGGAAGATCAAGAGAAGACAGAGTGAGGACTGAAATATTAACAGATCATTTGGTAGAGAGATAAATGTCTGGATAAGTAAAGCAGAGATTGTGTTGATGTTTGAATATATGGATATAATGGAATAGGATGACTGAATGACTGAGGCAGATAGAAGACAAGTACATACGAAGAACAGTAGATATACAGGTAGTAGGCAGCTGTCAAACAGGGAGGTACTACCGCCTGGGAAGATATTGGAAGCATAATGTATTGTCTAATGGTAGACCCTGCTGCCATATGGCATCACGAATATTGTGACCAAGTCCCAAGTTGCTGATCTGACTTTTTGCCTCATTTACCCACAATTGCAGGGTTTCAATTGTTTCTCTTACTTGATAACACAACATACATATACTGTAGTGCAGCGTTTCTCACTATTGATTTTTTCTTTGTATTTCTTTATTATTATTATTATTATTATTATTATTATTATTATTATTATAGTGTTGTTATTATTATTATTATCATTATTATTTTATTTTACTTTTTATTAAAAAAATTATTTACTATGAATTACTGTATTATTATTATTATTATTATTATTATTATTATTATTATTATTATTATTATTGTTATTATTATTATTGTTATTATTATTATTATTATTGTTATTATTATTGTTATTATTGTTATTATTATTATTATTATTATTATTATTATTATTATTATTATTATTATTATTATTATTATTATTATTATTATAGTGTTGTTATTATTATTATTATCATTATTATTTTATTTTACTTTTTATTAAAAAAATTATTTACTATGAATTACATCATCATCATCATCATCATCATCATCATCATCACGCCCCCAGGTCCCGCTGTGGGTCACTGACCTGTGCCCGGTTGGGCTAATCCCCGTAAAAAAAAAAAAGTATGATTTAAGAGACGAGGGAATCTGGGGTTGTTTTTATGATCCATTTTGATAGTCAGCGACAAACGACTTACTGTATTTGTGGTACATAAAGCGAATAAAGACAGTTTATGTTGTTTAAGCGCATTTCCGTTTCCATTAATATTTCATCATAACACAGTACTGAACATTGTAGCTGTAAATACTTGTCTTTATGAATAACATTGCACATCTTATCTGGGGTCCTTACGTAACTGACATTATGTCTGTTTTTCAGTGTCGAATGGTCGGTCAGTCGACATATACTTCACACCTTGTCAGGACCCATCACTGACCTTCCAACACCTCCGACAGTTTTATAGGTAATACTTTAAGCTGAGGAAACCATTAGTGTCCCGCCAGCTTGTCTGGACACAAACCCATAAATCTGGTGGTGAGAGAACGCTAGACAAGACTAAGTACACAGCCCATCAGTTAATGCCTTGGCTTCTTGCCAAACGTTAACCACCAGCACTTAATTTGACAAACATATTGGATATAACTAAACTACGTAATCTCTTAAATGCGGGAGTCAATTACTGTAATGCGGTGATAAGGTGAT
>NW_024723734.1:0-17992 GCF_018991925.1 Homarus americanus
GTGTAGAGTAGAGCGACACACTACCTGGCTGTGTACAGTGTAGAGCGACACACTACCTGGCTGTGTACAGTGTAGAGCGACACACTACCTGGCTGTGTACAGTGTAGAGCGACACACTACCTGGCTGTGTACAGTGTAGAGCGACACACTACCTGGCTGTGTACAGTGTAGAGCGACACACTACCTGGCTGTGTACAGTGTAGAGCGACACACTACCTGGCTGTGTACAGTGTAGAGCGACACACTACCTGGCTGTGTACAGTGTAGAGCGACACACTACCTGGCTGTGTCAACATCAGCAGCTCCGCTCTCGTGCGTGCAAGAATGTCACCTGCCGCTGGTCATTACATCCGGTAAGGTGTTGTGTTTGGTACACATGTCACAGCGGTTGGCTTTAGTATTGAATATTTCCTGTTTACAACTATCATTATGGTGAATATATATCATAATTCTTTTTGTGATTTGTAACGATAAAAATGCATACACATATATATCCACGTACAAAGAAACCTGTGCATGTATAAACGCGTGCGCGCACGCACGCACACGCACGCACGCACGCACGCACGCACACACACACACATACACACACACACATTTCTACGGTTCTCGTAACACACAGCTCATTATGTATTTCTTTCAAAATTATAAAGAATATCTGATTCGTGTTTGTTTATTGCTGTACTTGTTTTTTTTAATATTGCGCCTGTACATAGAATTAATAAATGTTATGCTAAAATCTTTCAATCGTTTATAATCTTATTTACACTCTCACATAAAGGGAAGCCGCATCAACGTAAGGTTTAGTTCATAAAATATATCATTCAGGAGATCAGTTTGTCCTTTCAGCGAGATAAGTTCTCAATCTTCGTGTAGGTTTTATGGCTTTACGGTGATGGTCCTATGAAGAAATTAACTCCTCAGTTTTACCGCGAAACATTAAAGGTGTGAGGAGTTGTGTCCGGCTCTCTCTCCATCCAATGAGTCTAAGAAACTCTGCTGGTGTGTTGTTGTTCCATAAAACTTTTACCTCTAACATTACCGGATTTTATTAAGGGATTATAAGTGTTACCAGATGCGGCTTGTCAATAATATTTCAGTAATTTTTGTTCTCACTAACTCATTACATGGAACTGCTTTTGAGCGACCGCCCACGGTATTTAGTTACAGCCCTTTGTCTGTATCAGTTATATACAACACGGTGTATTTGTCATTTAGTTATAGCACTTATGTCTTATTTGGTTACAGTACTCTGGCTATTTCATTTGTATATGGCACAATATCTGAATCATGTAGTTGCAACACCATGTATGTCATTAAACTAAATCTCTCTCTCCCGCTGTATCACTGGTTGTAAACACTAAGCAGCAGTTGTGAGTTAAATGAGGAATATAACTTCCACAACAATAGTTCCACCTAGAAACTTTACGTGTTCAACTTTTCAATGCACAGAGACGCGATAAAAAAAATATATATTCCAAATGCATATTTATTATTTTCTTATATACTTAAAAACATTAAATATTTCAAAAGTCTACTATGTATATATGTTTGTACTCGTTTTACAAATACATTTATTAACTTAATTCTATTGAAACTGATTAAGCTCAACTGTAGGGTAAATTTTGACTATTTTAAAGAAGGAAACAACTGCAGCAATTTGTTACCCTCGATGTTAGGAAGCAAGTCTGAATAGGAAAGCAACTCATCATTAGTCAAAAAACACACTAAAGGCGCCGCCACAACAACGAATGACAATGTATCGTGCCTTCTGGACATCCACCCTACGCCAGTACCTCCAATGATGGTGACTGATTGATAACGAAACCCACTTTCTTGTTTATTTAAATGCATGAAAAACAAAATAAGCTTCGAATTGTTCTTTATTTGCTGAACCACTTAAGCTTGAAGAGAAAATGTGCTTTATAGACCAGAGCCAACAAGAGTGTTTTGAACGTAACTACAGTGCTTTGAACGTAAGACCGTGTTGGAGGTGGTGATATAACGGCTCGATGCCCCTTGAAGTGATTTACAGAATATTTTAAACTTGGCAACAGGAAAGGGGGAGGGGGGGGGGGGCACTGGTATAGTTCGCCTCTGCTCAATTTGATAATAGTGATGATCCGATTAAATTTAGCGGTTTACTGATGAATTTTATATCATATAATTTGCTAAACTGTTGTCAATGTATGAATATTTATACAATCTTTATTATAATATTCTGAAGGTTCATAATGACATCTGGGGACATTTGTGTCTGGCTTCGTTTTGACGGCGGTATAATTATCCTTAGTTCAGCAATACTAATATAATCTTACTCGCTTGGTATTATTGAATTTATGCCTTTCTTATGGACGTAAATATCTGCCATGGTCAATATTATGAGAGCAATAAACATCTCCAACGACGTATACTGACAAGATCAACCAGAGTGATAGCTTCCACCACCAATACTCGGTCACCCCTCCCGAATGTCAACCATAATAAGAATTGGCTTATTATAAAAATCGGTCGTTGTTATTTCTTATAGCAAGCGTCTATCCTCCTATTCCACCCTCCTACTGCTCTACATCCACCTCCTGCTCTACATCCACCTCCTGCTCCACCCACCTCCTGCTCCACCCTCCTCCTGCTCTACATCCACCTCCTGCTCTACATCCACCTCCTGCTCTACATCCACCTCCTGCTCCACCCACCTTCTGCTCCACCCTCCGCCTGCTCCACCCTCCTCTTCATCCCTCAGCTTAGAACACAATCACAGTTAGTCAGGAACTCTTCGGGAAGCTGTTGTGTCTTGTAAGGATTAAAGATAAAGTTGGTGAGAATTTTTTATTCCTATAATTTTTGAAGACTATATAATATTCTGAAGAGTATAAAAAAGTAAACATTGTATTTCATAAACTATAAAATCATAACATTTACTTATAATTACTCCGAGAAAATAGTACTTAGAAAAGGCGTATGTATTTACTTTATTTGAGAGAGATAGGCGTAGCGTCACTTAGCAAATCTATTCGATTACAGATCACTTGATGGCGACACGGAATGGAAATACTGCAATGTTTTGTTGCATTCCTACAAGACGTTTCCAGTTTTTTGGTAAATAATGATTCCTTGTTTAATTAATTCGCTGTAAGATAGTGCACACAACAGTACTGTTAATAATATTGTATTTGTAAAGAAAACATAAATATCACGGCTGTTACTGATGAGTAACGTCACTGTTTACCGAGACTTTAGAGTGAAGGGGACGGAGTAGACTCAGGGTTTCTAGGCACAGTTTCCAGCGATTTATATTTCTTTGCTCTCTAACATGTGGTCTCCGTGAAGCCTGGTGTTGCCTGATTATGAACATAGTATCTCGGTTAAAGTTCATAATTGCAAAATGTTAGTCAGTGAATCACAACTGTCTCTGGGCACCGGGTCTGAGCGACAGCTTCTCATAACAACAGTCGACCTTCAGCCTCATCATCAGCAGTATTTTGACACAATCACACTGTATATCTTGACCAACACTAATGGTGTTTATGGCGCCTCATATATTGAGAAACCTTATACCAGTGTGAACTTATAAACTGTGTTATATAGTCTCATATCTTTGACTTGTGGACGATGAACTAAAACAGAGTTATAACGTCTGGCAAGACATTAAGGCGCCACAAACACTCGAGAGCGTTTAAGGCACATTATAATGATTATTATACAGTACTGTGTGTTGGGACGTTGCCAGGGGGTCCTTCCATATAACTATTACTGTTACAGTTATGTATAAATTGTTGGTGTATCAGACGGGGGGGGGTGGGGGGGCGCTAGAGTTTAAAAAAAAACGTACTTACCTAGAAATGGTCACTGGGAGTAGAAAGTAACATGACTATTTGTGAGATAGTTGCAAAAAAGTTGAAAATTTTTAAGATAAATACCCCCATGTCAAGACCTGGAACCATTGTTGTGGTCCTTCTTCCTCCACAGACTCTTCCAAATACTCAAGAATCAATCAATCCTCTGCCTTCTCTTTCATGGTTGGGTCTATATCACACACAGACCCTTTAGATTCATTCGTATCGGTTTCATGTTCTGGTTGGTACGGAGACAGATTCAAACATCTGAAGCAGGCAGTGCAGCAATAGCTGGCTGGGAGAGTTAACGAACTTTTGGGTGAGACTGCACCCGAACTAGCGTTACGTTGTTGGGGTGTGGAGGCCCGAGAGAACTGCGTCCTAACCTGGGACGTGGGTAGTCTCGAAACACACAGGTCCCTTCTACACAGGACCCGCAAGCCGTGGCTGAACAGGAAAATATAACTGCACGTGTAACCCAGAGGAACCTCAAAAACAGATCGTTTCAACGGATAATGTGACCATAACCTCAAACGGACTTCAAGCTGGAACATTGGCACTACCGAGACAGAGAAGAAATCTTTGAAATTATGAGTGAGAAAAATAGACATTATGGGATCAGCCAAGACAAACTGGGGGGGGGGGGTGCTGACCTGATCGATCATATTGTTATATGCCTCACTGTGTAATAGACTGAGACAGAGAAACAGTGTGGTCATCATCATAGGTCCTATAATTATCTAATAATATACCTGTATGTAAACAAATATAATTATCGAGCTCCTGATAATATTATCTATGGAAGTTGGGTCGCAGTAATAAATATAGGCAGATCTAAGTAGTCGTGTGGGCGATAAAAGAATTAATATTGAAAATGCTGTACTTCAAGACTATTTGGTAGTAGAAATGACGAAGGAAACACCTATAGTCTCCCGTGTAAGGAATATTAATCATGAGCATCTATTTCTTCCATCAACAATATACAAATATACCAGGTATCGCTGGAACACGCACATTACATTAAATCACCTGTCAAGAAACGTCAAGGTGTCGCCAGGGTTGTCACTGACTCGGATCACCACTGTTTCTCAGGAATTAACCTCAAGGTGAAGATTGGTAAACCATCCAAGGCTGACAGAGCCATTACGATTAATACTGAAAATTTATGAGGTAAAAAGAACCATTCATTTAAAGCGGGTAGTCGAACGTTCATCAAGCTAATCATCCATAAGAATCCCAACCACTAGTCATGATTACGCGATAAAAAAAAGGGTTTTGATTCTTCGTTAGAGAACAAAACGTAGAATATTCCTCATCGGGAAAGTTGTAAGTGTCTCCATCTATATTCCATTTGCTATGCTTTGACTTGGGATAAAATCAAACTCTTAATTTTAGAGGTCGACGAATTACCCTGAAAGATAAGTTAGTAACCTGTGAACATGATGGTGTGGACAACTACACTATATAATTATCTCTTTTCAAGGCCGATGTCTATGTTATACATCCCTGCTAATATCAAAGGCGAAAACAAAGTCAACACAATTTTCAAACATCTCACATGTATATAGATAATCCCTCTTCTAACAGTACTCGCTTATTCCAAAACCTGCCAATGTTAGTTTTCATATCGATACAAATTTGCTAAATACGCGGCTACCATCATTGTTTTTTTATGAACATGATTTTATCTGAGTGTTTCATCGAATGTTGGAAATTTTTACAGGTGTGAAATATTTGTTTGTATTCCTATGACGTAAATATGTAATGAAATGTGCAACAGTTATGTAATGTGTGTGTGTGTGTGTGTGTGCTGAATGACTGATGACAACAAATTTACTGTGTTGAGTGAACGTGAGGGTAAAATTAACCTTTGTAACTTGAATACCGTTAATTAGTTGAATTGTTGTAACGTTTGGTGAGCACGTAGGTGTAAAGTCCCCTTCACTAGTATGCTTACTGGGGCTCGTCAGGTTTTGTGCAATGTGGCACCGCTGTGTTTGTTTACATTCGGCAGAAAGGAAACTCGCAATAGTAAACATGCTATAGAATCAAACTAAAACAATATTAAAACAAATATCTCAATGCAATGATTTGAGAATGTTTATATGAAGAGTCCCTGTAAACGCAAGGGTGAAGGGGACTGTACACCGGTATTCGACAATGTTTTCCTATTGACTGCAAGTTTATGTGCATAGTGATATATTGTTAGTATACGATAATAAAGCAGTTCATGTATGTAAAAATTTTAATATTCACAATTCCATTGTAAACATTAATGACGAAAACAGTAAGTCGGCGCAAAGAACTTAATTGGTCGTTTTTACTGTAATTTGAATAGTTACACACTTTTTCATCTTTCATTGAATATGATTAGGCAATATCGACTGTAAATAGATGAAGTAATTTTGCACCCGAATTTCGCTATGACACACCTCGGGTGCAGATAACAGTTTCACTCTCTGCACCTGATGCCCATGATGACAAGTTTCGGGTGCAAATAACTATTTCGTTATTTTAACTCGCGTGCAAATACCTTCGGCTACATCAGTTTTTCTTAGTCATAATAAAATATAAGTTTAAACATGTACGTGTTGATATATATCTTTCCAGTATAAACACACAGTTGCGAAAATTATGACGCGACGATAACATCCACCAGCAACACATGTCTGGTACACTGGATTGAATTTTGCGAGTGTCAACAGTCAACGTAAAACCTTGGTAGAGCCATCTAGCGACTGCTCAACAAAATTTCAATCACACGTCGAGGGGTCTCATTTCTATTTTCCGTATAATTATAGTCTTTGCACACACACACAAAATATATACATTTTTGTCACGTAATATATATATATATATATATATATATATATATATATATATATATATATATATATATATATATATATATATATATATATATATATATATATATATATATCATGTAGATCCACAATGAAAACGTGGATAGATAAATCTTGATAAAATCACACGGGAAAAGGGAAACAACGGAGCACCTTAGCTTTCGTCTTTATTCAAGACATCTTCAGAGGCAACTCTTGAATAAAGACGAAAGCTAAGGTGCTCCGTTGTTTCCCTTTTCCCGTGTGATTTTATATATATATATATATATATATATATATATATATATATATATATATATATATATATATATATATATATATATATATATATATATATATATATATATATATATATATATAGTATGTATATATATATATCAGTTGACAAATTCTTCCTGTTTTTACTCCAGACGTTAACCAGGGATAAAAAAAAACTATATCTAATAAGTTAGAGTACATGTATCTGTATGACTATTACTACACAAAGTGAGAAATTTTCCCCACAAAACAGTAGTAACTCGAAGAAATTAAACTACTGTACTAACACCTCCCTCCAGATTCGTTTTACGTCGAACCGGGAATTCTAGTATTGAAATAATTTGTTTCTTTATATTTTTCATTGTGATTTGAAAGAATGTGACCTTTATTTTTGGGACAACTGCAAACTCAAGGATATATAATCCTTTTAACACTAGGAACGACAAAGGAAAGGACCTTCCAAAGTGGGCAGGGCATTGAAGAGGAGGGAAAATGTGGGGTTAAAAAAAAAAGGTAACCTTTCCAAACCTATATTAACAAAATTCCTGCTTTATTTATCCGATGGAAGCGAATACACTGCTTCTGTAAACCTAGTTTCGTACACTGCGAATCGTGATTACGTTTACCAAGATACAACAATAATGACGGAAGCACACAACAAAACCTACAATAAATTGTGATAATACTCACCGCGATATGATCCATCCACGGGAACTTCACCGGAGGCCAATGTACTCACTCTGGTCGGCCACAAACCATCATCCTTCAATAGACAGCCCAGTCTTACACACAACACGGCTAATAATCTCTTGATATAATACACTGTAGACTTGATTTATGTTTGTCTGTTCACTTAACAACACAATTAGTTGTGCCAGAACTCACCCAACACAAAAACAGTGATGGTGGAGCGGACACAGTCACACACACGTTGGTTAACTTGGTAAGTAGCGACTAATGTGCATTTTTTTCTCAGAGTTACAGCTGATTGGCTGCTGCAAACCTGTCCGATTTCGTTCTGAAGTATTGATGTATTTTTGAATGAGTTTATTCCTAATCGTTGGAATGACCGTTTGCAACGAGAAAAATATTAAGCTAAATTACATAAAGATACATATATTCATTATATCAAACATAAGCACGTAGGAAGTTTATTAGAAATCTTATACATGAATTAACTGTTAAACTCTGGTAGCAAATTCACGCTTTCAGAGGATGCATTTAATATACACTTATTGTTACCAACAATAAGTCACACTAAGACAAATTACGTATCAGTAATACTACATCATGCAAAAATTAACATTTTAAGAGATCAGAATCACATTGAAATATTACACGACCCCTAAAAGTTGGTGGGCGAGTGTGAGAGAATGGGGAGGTTGGCAGTTCGAACAAACAGCCGTCACCAGAGGCGGGAAATATGAAGTTGTTCGCAAAACAATTTTCTCTTTCTCTTGTTCCCGAGTTCACGACAAGATTTCTTCAGTCAAAATTTCAGTTAATTTTGGCATACATCTATAATATAGTTATATCTGATAATATCTACAGTTACAGCAAATGTGAGAATAAATATACAACAAATTTACACTCATCTCCCCTTCCCCACTGATAAACAACATAGGTCTACCTTTCCTTCTCTCTCTTCGTCTCATGTCCTGTACTTGTATTCCACCTCCTTATTCTTTCATGCCTCCAGTCACTTTCAACCTTTCGTAGTCTACGCCATTTATGTTCATGCCTTCTAAGTTACCCGGTTATCTCTGTATTTCTTCCCGCCGGGTAACTCTCAATTTTATATCCTCCTCCAAATGAATGTCTTCCTTCTGTACTTCACCATTCCCACGTTATATCGTGACCATGCTTTAATCTCTCTCTCTCTCTCTCTCAGAAGATAATGCTGGAATATTATAAAACTGCGGCTAAGACTTTACTGACAACTTTATTGCATTACAGTATAATTCATCCCTCCATCACAATGACAGCGCCTTATCCTCCCACAATCATTTCACTACCAGTGTTATCTTCCCCACTACTTTCATCTGAGATCAAGTTAATTACAAAATTTTCAAGCAAGTGAATTAGAGCAGTATCTTTGGCTCTATATTCACCTTCTATTTTCAATGTATGTCTTATACAGTTTTGCCAATGCTCTGGGGTTGTGTTGGATTGCCTCATTTGTAATTCCCTCAACCTGCAGTGGTAAGGAGGTGGTCTGAGTAATTTGTGTCCGCTATTTGATCTATTTCATATTCCTGTTTTTCTTTTTGCTGTTTGCAGACCTGAAGTAATTCTACTTTTGTGAAGGAAGGATCATAACAGATGTTATTTGATCCTCGCCACTGCATTACTTCACACTTCTTGTGCTACTCGTTGGTACTTTATTAATGATCTTAATGATCTTAACATCCTCCTTGGATGTTTTGGAGTAGTTGCTCTTTAAACCAGGCCTTAAACCGTTCATGATCCATTGAATCGTGGTAGTCACCCTTGGCTCCATTCTTGGACCTAAACATCAACAGAGCTCCGGGTATGAATCCCTGACGACCACCAGCATGCGCGATGATAAACCTCGCTCCTCTTCCTGATTTGAGTTTGGGTCCTGCTGATCCGTCATTCACAGTCCAACACCGCTCAACACATTGATTCTGGTTGATCCAGGTTTCATCTAGATATACCTCTGGACGGGGATTAGAGCTTTCTCTGTTCTTTTGTTTGTATCTGAGGTATTTGTTTCTTGCAGCTACAATGTCCTCCTTCTCCATCAAGATTTTCCTGCCACTCTGTACTTGAACCCCAGCTTCTTTACTATTTTATAAAGTGAACTCTGTGACCCTTTAAAACAGGCTGCTTTACCCTCTCCAACAATGCTGACAGTGTAGGTAGTTCACCTCTTTCATAAAACGAGAGGAGCTCTCTTCTGATGCATTCTCTATCAAAATAGTCAAGTTGTCCTACGACAGGTGAAGGTCTGGCACTTGGCGAACATATTACTCCGCCTGGCGATTTCTTTGCTTCTGCCTTGATTCTTTCCGCTGTGGTCATAGAGACCGGAGTTGCTGAGGCTGTCTTCTACACAACTTCTTTCTTCCATCGTTTCGCAAGAACCTTCTTGAGCAAAGAATTGGTAACGTTCATGATGATATTCCTACTCTGACTTGTCTATCTGCTTGGGGAGTGTAGAGATGATCTGCCAACGTCATAGTGTCGTTTATTGCCTCTGATGTTATGCTGGACCCCGACAAGTTGTTCCATACATTCCTGCCGACAACACCCGTTTAAATATAGTGCAACCAAAACCATAAATATATAAAATAAAATAACAAACGTAAGGTTTGTCCGGTAACTAAAGGGAATTTTGTGTTGCTTTTACATACCATATCCGGCAATGCTTATTCTAATAAAAAATTACAATGGAAAAGAGTTGTTTAGCTACTTGAATTGAGTATTAATATAGCAATTCATCGTATATTAACCATTTGACTGTTAAGAGATTTAATCACATAACTCAGCCAGAGCAAGGGAGATGGGGAGGAGGAGGTATGTAACTCCTCCGCTGGGCCCTCCTTCCTCTCGTAATCTCATTAGACATTCTTCATTCGAGCAAAGACTACGCTCCTGCTCGGTTGGGTGGCGGGCACTGGTAAACACAGCTGTGAGTGCTAACTCCCAAATTTGGGATGTTTTCGAGCCTATTACATTATCTGAAGGATATATAGACTTACCTACTTGTGTATAAGGACCTGTTTACCACACGAAAATAACTGCTCGGGGTCCCATCACTCCTGGCTGGGTGTTGTGGGATATCAACATTGCCCCATGGAAAGTGAATTATCGCTTAAGAACCCTACATGGAAGAGTAAAGAAAAGATAGTATTGGACGAAGTTCTTGAAGACCTTGAGTTGAGTAGTGATGAGTCTAATACGAGTGATGAAGCACAAGGGAGGTAGTGAAAAAGAAAGAAAGTTCTATAAGGATGAGGGAGACAAGCTGGCAAGAGGACAGTGAAAGCGGAGAAGTAAGAGAGGAGGAGACAAAAAAATCTTGGACAAAAAACGTGTGTGGGTGGTAATAATAATGGAAATAACAGAAAGGAGATAGTGGAGAATGGATCAAGAACAGAGCAAAGTATGGAATTTGAAGGAAGCAGACAAGAACACACACAAGGTAATGTTGGTCGTGTCAGGAAGAGATTAATTTTTCCACAGTCATGCCCGATGACCTTCCTTGAAAAATTAAAATGGGCAGTACAACTAGGACGGGAGCATCGCAGCTTTGAGCCTCTTTTGAAAGAAGGCACACACAAGCCTTATCTTACAGTGGGGACCATGGAGGCTGTGGAATTGTTGACAACTGTTGGGTACAAGGGATTACTGATGGTTTTGCCAGAGGAGAGCGACATACTACTTACAAAGGTTATAATCTTTAGGTACCCTGTAATACTAGATCCAGAATACTTATTGGATGACGAAAGGTTTGTTTGGGTCAAGAGGCATTTAATAAGGGGAGAAGAGAGAAGCCAGGTTATTGCTCTAATGAGAGGAAAGGTTCCAGAGAAAGTGTTCATCACAGGAGCAGGGTATAGGAAGGTGGCACTATATGTGGAGGGACCAATAATGTGTCTCAAGTGTTGCAGATGGGGACATAAGGCCTGGAGCTGTCAACTGGACCCACGTTGTAGATTCTGTGGGAGAAGCACGAATCTAGCAACTGTAAGGACAAAATCAATGCAGGAGAGAAAGTGAAGCCTTGTTGTTGTAATTGTGGTAAAACTCACAATGCTAGTTCAATTGCATGCGAGATGAGGCCACGTATGAGAAGTGACCAACAAAGGAATTATTCAGAGAACACTGAAGAAGTACGCTGTGGTCTGACAGTGACAAGACAGCAGGAGAACACACAGACAGTGGAGACAGTGATCCCTGAGAATGCCTGGCATGAAGATTCAAGAAGGATAGGACTGCGATTCCGGCCGGAAGAGTTGTTGATGCCAGGAACAAACAGAGTAATAAACAAGTAGCAAGTGAGAGTAGTGGTGCAGCCCTCCAGGTTAGTGATAAAACTGTGCAAGAAATTCTGGGAGAAGAGGTGCGTAAGATGTTTCAACTTTTGCAAAAGTTAGGTCAGAAAATAGAAGTGATAGAGAAAAGACTTGATACAGTGATAAATACAGAAAGGGAAAACAAAGCTGTGAATATTGTAGAATTAGAAGGGAAAGAGGAAAGTGAAGAGCTCAAGCTTTTGAAAAATTCAGTGCTTAAAATAAGTATTACAGGGAAGGAGAGGAAAATAAAGGATTGTGTAGTGCAGGGAGCAACAACTGAAAGTTTTAAAAATGTGTTGGTAAAGTGTAAAGATGCTGATAAAGAAAAACTTTTGAGGAAATGGGAATCTGTGCAGGAGGATTGGGGCTTCTTAAAGAATCTGATTGGAAAGGATATAAAATGTGTAAATATTAATCGTGGATCTAGCTAGCCTTAAGATAATGTCCTGGAATGTTAATGGTCTACGAAATAGAGTGACAGATGTACATACACTACTTTACCCTTAAAAATAATATTGACATAATTACCCTTCAAGAGACTGGAGACAGGAAAGGCGACCTGCTTAAACTGTCTGGATATAAGGGATTTCATCTCTATTCGGGTGAAGGTATAAGAGGGGTCTCAACATACATTAAGAATTCCATACCAGCAGAACTAGTTGGAAGCCCGAGTAGAGTACAAGGAATAGAAAGTGTCTGTATAAAGTTATATATGAAGGAAGGAGAATTGAACATAGCAAATTTGTACATTTCTGGAGGCTGTTTTGACCTCAACTTCTTACCAGATTGCATGTTTTTGGACTCAACTGTAGGAGATTTTAATGCTCGACATCCAAGACTCCAAACAATGGTGAGAATTAATTGTAATGTTATAAAATTTTGGCAATTTTTACAAGATCACCCAGATGCTTACTTGTTAGGAAATGAGGAAGTGACTCATATTAAAGGAGGAAGGTTAGACTATGCTTGCATGATAAGCAGTCAGGGAGTCCAGGGAGAATGTGAGATGATAAGGGAGCTAGTCAGCGACCATTTTGTTGTGTATGTTCAATTACCATTAGGGAAGAGACAGGTGAGATATAGGAGGAAGAGATTGAAACTAAACAAGGATGACACAGAAGTGTTTACCTAAAATATAGAGAAATGGTATAGAAATTATACACAAGTCTGTATGGATAGCTTTTATAATGACTTAGTTGGGGAGATAGAAAGATATTTAACTAAGGCAACACAGAAAAAGATAAATGATAAGACACATGGGGCTAGGAAACACTGCTATACCAATGACAAAATGTTGAAGGGATGGACACAAATGTTAAGGGCAGCACATAAAGATTGGGTAAAGAATGGTAGAAGAGAAGAAGATCGGGAAATCTTCATGGATATAGCCAAAATATGTGGGCAGGCTAGGAAGGAGGCAAGGGAGAAATATTGGCAAGACTTTGCACTGCACATTGGGGAGAGTAAAAATCTCAAAGAAATATGGCAGGATATTAACAAAATTAGAGGAAAAAGGAGTAATTTTATTAGCCATCCTCATCCAGAGGAAGAAGCTAATAAACTGGTTGACAAATGGGCTAAAGCAGCAAGTGTTGCCTCCCTGCCTAACAGGACAATAGAAGCATTAGATGAGTGGCAAAATGAAAGAAGAAGATTTATTTCATCAGCTCTAAATATTTGTGATGTAACATGTGTAGATATTACTAAAGATGAGTTATTAAATGCTGTTAAAAAAGGAAAATCTACAGCACCAGGCGAAGATGGTGTGACATATGAAATTTTGAACTGCTTAGTTGGTATGGAAAATAGTCCATTATTAGTTTTATTCAACATGAGCTATGCAGAGGGTAGATTACCAACAGAATGGAAGAACGCGATAGTTATTCCTTTCCCTAAGGCAACTGGTGGATACAGGCCAGTGTCTTTAACATCTTGTTTTTCCAAGATGATGGAGATAGTATTATCAAATAGGCTTGTATATATTGTGGGGGAAAATCTATCTTGTAATTTATTTGGATTTTTGGAAGGGAAATGTACTTCAGACTGTGTTCTAAAATGTTTATCAAATGATGCAGACAGATGTAGAGTTTTTGTGGATTTACAAGGAGCATTTGATAAAGCTCACAGTGAAGTAGTTATGAATGAACTGGCTGCTCTAGGGGTATCAGGAAAGTTGTTACACTGGATAGGTGACTACTTGCATGGAAGGAGAATCTGTGTATGGTATCAGGGATGTTTGTCTGAGGAAAGAGCACTTGAACTAGGCACTCCCCAAGGGGGAGTATTGAGTCCAATGTTATTTAATGTGTTAATGAACAAGATAGCCTCACACAAATATCCCAAAGGAGTTGTAACCATCATTTATGCAGATGACATCTTATTTCAAGGAAACTCTGTAAAAAAATTTGCAGATTGCATTAAATAATTTTAGTGTTCTTTCTCAAAAAATGGGCTTAGTTATCAATGAAGAAAAAACCAAGTGTGAATGTAAAGGAAGAAGAACTGAATCCGTTTTTCTAAATGGAAAAATTGTTGAGAAAGTGTCAAAGTATAAATATTTAGGAATGTATATTGGCTTTACTAGTGAAAGTAAAGAGGCAGAAATATATCATGTCCTCACTCAATGTAGAGCAAGATTACAGCCCTTGAAGGCACTAGCATGTTGTGGTAAAGGTGTTGGGGTACCCATACTGAGAATGATGTATATTTCTACCATCAGATCACTTATAGACTATGCAGCACCTGTCCTCTCTTGTACTGGTGAAGGAAGGCTACGGAAGCTTGAGATCATGCAAAATGAAGCAATGAGAATAATTTTAGGGTGTCAAAAGAATGCAATGATTGAGATAATGAAATTGGAACTAAGGTTACAGAGCATTTCACAGAGGGTCAATGAAATTAATACAGTTGCAGCAGTTCGATTAATGAGAGGGAACAGTGGGAGTAAATTTGTACAAGATATAAATGATGGTTTAAAAGATAAAAGGACCTTCTGCAGGCAAGGCAAGAGAGGATACATGAATGGATTAGTAAATATTATTAAAAAATGTAATCTGGCAGACTGGTGTACAGCTGTTCAGAAGAGTTGTAAGAATCCACCCTGGGAAGAACGAGAAGTAGAGTTAGACATAGTGCCTCTCACAATGAAGAAATCATTACATGAACCAGGACAGTTAAGGTCTTTATATGGGAATAAGATTAGTAATTTGCCTAAAATAAACACATTGCATGTATATTGTGACGGTTCAGTTATGTCAAGTGGTAGGGCAGGGTGCGGGATCCTTATAAGACAGTACACAGAACAAGGAAATGATGACATCAAAATTGGACTTCGGTTGAGCAGTTTTATTTCATCAACACAAGCTGAGTTATATGCAATGTTAGTAGGATTGGGAAATGTTGTAAAGAGGTATAAAGATGCATATTATTTTGTTGATAGTAGGGCAGCTTTGGATTCTTTGAACAGTGGGAGTCCAGTCTTTGGACACATTATTGGTTCATGTAGAAAATTAGTAAATACAATAGGGAAAAATGGCCATAATGTTCAATTTGTATGGGTCCCTTCACATGTGGGGATTGGTCTTAATGAAGCAGTAGATATAATAGCAAACAGAGCCACGGAAAAGGCCGCGATCGACATAATATGTACTAAAACCTTGAAGCAATTAAGGAGCAAATTACGGAAAATACAATCAATAGAGGATAATTTCAAAAGGAATGAAATATACAAGAAAAGTGAAACAATGAAACATTACCATCATGTTCTCATGAACACAAAATTTACATATGGGAAAGATAGGAGTAGGTGGAAAGATTCAGTGTATATGAGGTTAAGATTAGGATATACATATTATTGGGAACTTGGAGCTGAGAGAAGTGAACAGGATAAAGAATGTAGAGTTTGTAGAACATCCAGATCCCATACCCTGCCACATTATATACTGGAATGCCCATTGCTTAATGTATATAGAAATGCCCATATAAATAATGTCCCCATGCAAATAGAGTGGATGTTTGGAAATGGGAAAATAGATGAAATATTAAAGAAATATAGAAATTTTGCATCTAGAATATAACTATGTATTATAACTAATTATATGAAATATTAGGGATTTATGTGAGTCCTGAGAGGGACATTCCTGGACTGGGGTGAGGATGACTTATGTCACTTCATCCCTTTGAGATGTATTAATGTTTTTTTGTATCTCAATAAACGTATCAATCAATCAATCAATCATATTGGAAGACAAAGGCCTACATGGCCCGTCCCTCTCTTGAATAACACGGTAGCCAGCTCTTACAAGGGCACTGAAATAATGTCTTTATATTACTTTTGTTCAGGATGTTCCAAGTAGCGACCCGAAAGCACATGTTTAATTGTTAATTATCATAATATTGACCTATTTCAAAATTGTGATGATTAACGCAGTCTCCCACATAGTAGGTTTTCTCTTAACCGAAGAGTGACGCGGCGAGCCTGACAAAGTTCTTTATATCTCTCAGTTATCCTTCAGTTGTTACCAAAAACGATAAATAATATTAATGACAACCTACAAAAATAAAACACATATTTTGTAAAATATTCCATATTTAGCTTATTACATTAGTATAGGAGTTAAGTAAAGCTGCAACACATTTATTTACATATTTACTGAGCCTACCTATAGAAAACTGTCAAGTCAGCAGTAAGGTGTGACACATCCCGTTGGTTTAGAAGTTTTAAGTATGATCATACTTCATAGGATCAATTCTATAGTGTGATGACCGAGTTCCTTGTCCGAAACTTGGAATGAATCCAACCACGAGGATGAGTCTCGGTGTGAACCTGTGAGCGGGAAGCGGTCCATTAGCTCTTGCTATTGGGCATTGATGACTGTTCCCTCCCAGTTTAGTGGGAGTGGAGCAGGTTCACACAGGCTGAGTGGCTGGATTCTTCATCCACTTGGGTGATCCAATGAGTTTTTTAAACTACTCCTATTGCAGGAGTAATTAATCTGTATGTTTGGTAATAAAATTTTGAATTTGAATCCTTCCATACGAAAAACATTTGGGCCGTTGATAAATTATTTTAACGTGCTAATTTCTAGTCCACTTTATTTTTAATTATTTACACCGAGGAAAATATGTATATGAATAATATAAAAAAACAAAAAAACGAATTTTAGGACAATATGACAATTATCATTTAGTCAAATTCAAATCATTTATTGACAAATGCACCAAAAGGAGCTGGTTAGACAACACAACATACATTATGTATATCGTTTCTCACTCTTAATTTAGTTTTTCGTTTTTGCATTTATTTGTGGTAATTATTAGAATTATTATTACACTGGTCTACAAAAAAATATTTTTTTTCTTCTGGCATGAAACCTTTTAACTGTTTTTTACTAACTTTAAGGTGCTGAATCCAAATCTGATCTCAGATTTGCTCCATCACGTAACGTTTTTGCGCTATCGGTATTCCCTATTTTAATGGATTTCACCAAAAATTCCGTTTTCAGAGTTTTTTGCAGGTTCGTGTCTAAAAATTGTGGTGGTTAATTTATATAACATAGTTATTTTGAACTTGTAATAAATCTAACTCCTCTTTTTTTATCATTTTCAGGTGAAAACTGATAACCTGGCAATGGCTTCAACATCCCAAAGACGGAATTGCTGCAATGACCCAGATATATTCTGCTACATCTGTGGAAGCTTTACTTTGAAAAGTCAAAGGCGCAACATCACCAGTTTTGTGAAGAGAGTGTACCTCGCTTACTTTAAAGTACCACTTGGAGACCAGGACAAAAGTTGGGCTCCTCACAAAGTGTGCAAAACCTGCCTGGAAACTTTGCGATCCTGGTCTCAAAGAAAGAATGCTAGACTTCAGTTTGGTGTGCCTATGGTTTGGAGAGAACCAACGAATCATTCAGATAACTGCTACTTCTGCCTCGTCAATGTTAAAGGTTTCAATAAGAAAAACAAACAATACCTGCAATACCCAAAT
>NW_024723735.1:0-19368 GCF_018991925.1 Homarus americanus
TGTGTGTGTGTGTGTGTGTGTGTGTGTGTGTTAAACAAGAATCACATATGGCGACTGAAATCTAGATAACAAGAGTCCCTTCTCTCTCTCTCTCTCTCTCTCTCTCTCTCTCAGATGAACACTTGGCGGGCACTATTCAAGGGTCCATCTCCGGACGTATAGTAATTACTTATACATCTTGTGAGTTTATTTTGGTGTTGGTGTAGAGATGATGGAGGAGATATGTGGAGGGAGGGATGTGAAGGTGTGAGGGAAGAACGTGAGGTGGGGAGGGAGAGAAGCCGGAGGTGTGAGGTGACGTGTTGAGAGAACTTGTGGTAAGAATATTGTGAAATTATGTACACATTACACACATGTATGTCTAAGTTAGATGTGAATAGATGGACTAAAACTTTTGTCATTTTCCGAGTCATAATTCTTTCCCTCATACTATCATGTTAGTTTATTATCATGTTAAGTGTTAAATCATGTTAGAATACCCATCATATTAGCCTAGAACCATCATGTTAGCCTGTCATCACATTAGCCAACCATCATCATGTTAACCTACCATCATCATGTTAACCTACCATCATGTTAACCTACCATCATGTTAACCTACCATAATGTTAACCTACCACCATGTTAACCTACCACCATGTTAACCTACCATCATGTTAACCTACCATCATGTTAACCTACCATCATGTTAACCTACCACCATGTTAACCTACCACCATGTTAACCTACCATCATGTTAACCTACCATCATGTTAACCTACCATCATGTTAACCTACCACCATGTTAACCTACCACCATGTTAACCTACCACCATGTTAACCTACCACCATGTTAACCTACCATCATGTTAACCTACCATCATGTTAACCTACCACCATGTTAACCTACCACCATGTTAACCTACCACCATGTTAACCTACCACCATGTTAACCTACCACCATGTTAACCTACCATCATGTTAACCAACCATCATGTTAACCAACCATCATGTTAACCTACCACCATGTTAACCTACCACCATGTTAACCTACCACCATGTTAACCTACCATCATGTTAACCTACCATCATGTTAACCTACCATCATGTTAACCAACCATCATGTTAACCTACCACCATGTTAACCTACCACCATGTTAACCTACTACCATGTTAACCTACCATCATGTTAACCTACCATCATGTTAACCTACCATCATGTTAACCTACCACCATGTTAACCTACCACCATGTTAACCTACCATCATGTTAACCTACCACCATGTTAACCTCCCATCATGTTAACCTACCACCATGCTAACCTACCACCATGTTAACCTACCATCATGTTAACCTACCACCATGTTAACCTACCATCATGTTAACCTACCATCATGTTAACCTACCACCATGTTAACCTACCATCATGTTAACCTACCATCATGTTAACCTACCATCATGTTAACGTCAACCACATCTGCACCATTATGCTCTTTATCTCAAACTTACAATGGCTGGGAGATTCAGGAACCTTAGTTGGCGATGGTCAAGAGTACAGGCAGAGGGGAGTACTTTGTTGTCTAGTGAAGGAGGATCACCCAAGACCTTCCCCAAGATCCTGAAGGCTCCTCCCAGCTCCTGATGGTGGTGCTGGATGGGGAAAGGGGGTTTATACGACCTTCTGGCTTCCTCTTTATAGTTCCGGGTTGTCTAAGTTATATGGAAGTAATGATATGCGTTTGTGTGTTTGGAGTTAATGAGATTCTTGTGGGTATTTTTAAGTATAAAATGTGAGTTAGGAGCTTGTTATGGGGGGTTTTCTACACCTGTGGATGTTTTAAGTGTCGTGTTAAAAATAAGTTGTTAGTATTGGCTGTGGGTGATGGTGGACTTAGTTATGGTCTTCCTTGGGTACGGAAGCCTGGGGGAAGGGGAAGGGGAAGGGGAGGGGGAGGGGAGGGGAGGGGAGGGGAGGGAAGGGGGGTAACCATTGAAAAGACCCCGAGATGAGATACATTTTGTTTATTTATTTATTTATTATTATTATTATTATTATTATTATTATTATTATTATTGTTATTATTATTATGATATTTTGGGATCCTTTAGTCGAGACAAATTCAATATTTTTTCCCCAAGTTTATAAGGAATGTAGTGTTGAAACGGCAGCTGTACATACCAGTGTTGTATTGGCTGGTACCCCGTTCACCCCCGCACTATTCCCCAGTCACCCATACCGCTCCCGCCCCCACCCTACCACCCATACTGCCCCCGCCACCCCTGCTGTGTCTCTGAGGTGTATATACTTTTTGTGCATCATCTTCCTTCGACCATTATGTTATTTCTTAATGTTCACGGTATCAGGAGCAGAGGAGAGAGGCACCTTTTTTTTTGTCTACTGTTCTTGTATCATATCGAATGCATTTTTTTTTTTACAGCATATATACACCCGCCTTAGATATCCAAAGAGGCATATATAGTGTTATTCTTATTCGTCTGTATATTTATACCTACGGGTCATGTTTGTCTCGTGTTCCTTATGGCAGTGAATGTTAGAGTATTTCCTGAGTATTGTTTGTGTAGTTCTGTACTTAGAGGTTGACTTATTCACATTTGGGTTAGCACAGCAGTGTGAGGCAATGTGTCTGGCCTCACACTTATGCTTACATCTGCGTGAGGGTCAATCATTCAAGCACTTAGCTACTGAATGCAAAGAAGTGAATACAACTTTAAGAAAGGAGAGATTTTAGGAGCCAGAGAAGGTGTGTGTGTGTGTGTGTGTGTGTGTGTGTGTGTGTGTGTGTCCCAACAAGTGACAAGTTGTTTGGTGTCAGTAAGTGTATGAGACGAACAGTCAACGCTCGCTGCTCACTACTACAATATATCCCTCTTCACCAAACTTTCTTTTTCCTCAATATCAAAATAAACTCGGTGGCTAAGTTTTCAATTTTCGGTGTGAAGATTTCTTAATTCGTGTTGTCAGACTGTTAAACCTTCACCAGGGGTCGTGACACACTATTTTGGGAGTGGACCACACCAGGACACACACACACACACACACACACTCTTACAGTTTGGTGTTGGTGTAGTCTAGTTTTACGGTGAGGTGGTATTTTTAGTAGTGGTTCATCTGTGCACAATATTAATCTTTTTTTTCTTTTTTTTTCTGGGTGTGTCTCAGGGGTGTGGCTGTATTAAGTAATATTAAAGGTACTGATCATTCTAAAACAATCCAAATTTATTCTTGTGATTTATTGTTATTTATATTATACTTTATTATTAGTAATATTATTTTTATTTATTATTATTATTAATTACTATGCTGTTATTTCATGTTATTCACATAAGTAAAGTGAAATTTCAAGCGTTTTTTATTGAATTTATCTATGGTGTGTGTGTGTGTGTGTGTGTGTGTGTGTGTGTGTGTGTGTGTGTTCCATCTTCTACACTATCATCGTTTACACCATCATGTACACTATCAACTACACCATCGTCTACAGTGACACCATCATCATCTACACTACCATCGTCTACAACTCTACACCATAATCTTCACTATCATCGTCTACACCATCATCTACACTATCATCGTCTACACCATCATCTACACTATCATCATCTACACCATCATCTACACTACCATCGTCTACACCATCATCTACACTATCATCGTCTACACCACCATCTACACTATCATCGTCTACACCATCATCTACACTATCATAATCTTCACTATCATCGTCTACACCATCATCTACACTATCATCGTCTACACCATCATCTACACTATCATAATCTTCACTATCATCGTCTACACCATCATCTACACTATCATCGTCTACACCATCATCTACACTATCATCGTCTACACCATCATCTACACTATCATCGTCTACACCATCATCTACACTATCATCGTCTACACCATCATCTACACTATCATCGTCTACACCATCATCTACACTATCATCGTCTACACCATCATCTACACTATCATCATCTACACCATCATCTACACTATCATAATCTTCACTATCATCGTCTACACCATCATCTACACTATCATCGTCTACACCATCATCTACACTATCATCATCTACACTATCATCGTCTACACCATCATCTACACTATCATCGTCTACACCATCATCTACACTATCAATGTCTACACCATCATCTGCACTATCATAATCTACACTATCATCGTCTACACCATCATCTACACCATCAATGTCTACACCATCATCTGCACTATTATAATCTACACTATCATCGTCTACACCAGTATAGTTGTCCCACATACTGTACAGGAAAATTCAAAACTGACCACCTCACCCACATAACCTCTTACTACAAAATTGACACCTACTGTACAGTAGATTTACTGCACCAGTAACCGTTAACTTAATAATAAGTTTGATTGAAATGGCTTGCCCTCGGCTGGGGCTGAGAAAACGCAGTAGACTTGTTTCTGACAGCGAAAGTGACGATGGAAGCTCTCCTGCAAAATGGAATGACTAGGACGAGTCGTGGAGCGATGAGAACTCCGACGAGTCGTGGAGCGATGAGAACTCCGACGAGTCGTGGAGCGATGAGAACTCCGACGAGTCGGGGAGCGATGAGAACTCCGATAGTTTTATCGCTCATGATGAATCATACAATGACGAGGACTCATCAGGGTCTCCTGAAGGGTATGAGCTCTCATCTCACAGTACGTCAAGCTCTTCGGATGAAGAAGAGGAGGAGGAGCAATGCGACGAAAGGCGGCGGAGAAGAAATCCTGCACTTCGGTTCTTCGACATGGAGGCCAAAGAGGATAATAATGAATTCTGTCTTCCTCGTCAGCACCTCCCTCCCCTCCCTGGCACACCCCCCTCCCGAACTTGTTTTGGTCGCAACTACCAAATGAGACACGTTCTAGATGTCGCAATTCGTATTGAAAAAGAATATAATGAGAAAAGGGTTTTGAAAAGAAAAGCTCTAAATAAGGCCAAAGGGATTCATTGCTGAATCTTTGTATGTGTTTATTTATAAATAAAAATCTGAATTGGCGTTACCTATCTTCTTTACCCTGTAGAATATGCTTCTTTTTAATTATTTATATTGTTTTGCTGTAAATGTGTAGTAAAACTTATTTTTACTTATGTGAATTTGATATGATTGTTTACTTCATACAAATTGCCCAGTTCATGAAATCGTCGGGTTTTTTAGCGGCGGTAAAGCCAGGCCACCCTCCCTGCAGCCCATTGGCTCAAACATAATGTTCGATTAATATTGATATATCGCAAATAATTCCATATATATGTTAAGAATACCCAGCTTTAGCTCACTATAATGCTAAATTTAACGTCTGTAAAGATATAACTGTTTGGAAGCATTATCTACCAAGATATTATTGAAATTATTAATAATTTTTATTATAATTTTTGCTATTATAAATATAAACTTGAGATGGACATAACAATTTTCTCGATCATGTTTGATTTTGTTTGTGTCTAACGTGCACATTCTTTATTACGTTGTACCTCCTAAATCTTAACTTTAAATATATGTGTGAGTCCGACACAGGTACTGTACATAATTGTTTAAAATTTGTTATCCTCTGAAATGCAGAATAAGAATTTGGCTTTAATTTTGACTCTATATAACCATTTTCGTTATATCTCAGTATCATTATTTGTATACGAGAGTCAGTGAGAGATTTGTCACTTGACAGCAAAGAGTGAGATACAGTACAGTGTTTACATTACCTGCTGGATGTGAACAAGTCTTTGTTTACGTTATCGTCGGGGGGTGTGGAGGAATTGTCGTTTCAGTTTCTTAAGTGGTGTAGAGTGACCTGTGATCTGTGTGTTTTGGGTGAGAATGCTAAAAACTGTTCGCTGGGGTGTATTTTTCGGGGCGGGGATGTATCTCTAGATGGTCTGTGGATGTATAACGGGGGCGTGATTTCAGGCGTCCGTGGATGTATATCGTGGGCGTGATTTCAGGCGTCCGTGAATGTATATCGTGGGCGTAGATATACCTGGATATTACCCGCATGGACGACAGTAGACTGCCAAAGCAGGCAACTGAAAAGGTATAAGGATAGCCTTAAGACAAACCTGAAAAAGTGCCAAATCGACCCCCTCACCTGGGAGTCGATTACTCCACACTGTAATGCTTGGAGGAGCACCTTACGAGAAGGTGTCAATACTTTCGAGTTAGCCCGACTGCAAACCGAGACAGACAAGCGCCAACGCCGGAAAGGCACGCTAGATGCAGCCCTTCACATGTGCAACGAATGTGAACGACGCTGCCGGTTCGTATCGGCCTCTTTAGCCACCTCAAAACTTACCAGTGAATGTGACATCCCTAATAACTCATAACATTGTAGCGTTGCTGGATGATCGTCATACTCGATTCCGAGTGACAGCAAAGTAGTAGTAAGTGTGTGTGTGTGTGTGTGTGTGTGTGTGTGTGTGTGTGTGTGTGGAGAGAGAGGAAAGATGCAATAAATTTTACTCATACTGTCCAGGATTTCTTCGTTAGTGTCAGTTTAAGAGAGCGGAGAGAGAACCTCTAATTTCTGGGTATTTTCGGAATAGTTTTTTTACTCTGTTGGCGCTAAAGTGGAGTGGCAGCGTTTATATCACAAATACTTGGAGGCGAAATTGTTGTTGGCGATTTTGTTAGTTGAGGAAAAACAAGTCGTGTCCACTGGTTGATTTTGAAACCCTATCACGAGTTACTGAAACCTTATCGCTTAGTTCTGTTGCCCGTTCAGCTCTCTCTCTCTCTCTCTCACACACACACGCACACTCCACCTGACCTGAGGTATAACAGTGAAAGTTGTATCTAACAGGAATTTCCATCATCGAGTGAATCCCCGGCGAGTTGAAACAATTGTTATTCAAATGTATTGTTCAGCCAAAATAAAACCCGTTGAACATGATTGGCTTCCCCCCGAACGACCTTTCAGTTAACAGAATATACCATGAACCACAACACACACACACACACACACATACACACACACACACTTTATTTTTACATGGTTTTGAGTTTTTATGCAATTTTCACATTGATCCGAACGAATAAACTGTAAATATTGCTCACTGATGCAACTAATATGTGTTAAAGTATTATATCCTGTTTTTATAATAATGCTTACATGACTTTATTACTATCACTCGTGTTAGTAAGGGACCTATTTATTCTTTTCTTGAATATAATGCTTTTTGTGGTCAGTGTTTACTTGGTTAATGGGTGTAGCATTATATGGGGTGGATGATAGGTCGTTTTCGTGGGCCTTTTCCTTCCTTACCTCCTTCCTTCCCCCCCCCTTTTCCTTCTTTCCCTCCCCTTTCCCTCCCTCCCCCTACCTGTGGCTGATCAGTACAGGTGCCCAAACAAAGAGGTTCTCAACGAAGTAACAAACACACACTCACTTATTTTTCTCTTCTGTCTCTTTCTAATCATAATTAATTCACTGTCAGTCCATCTTGTAGGGATTAATTACCTGAAAAATTGTACAGGTATAAACCTTAGCCCAGACCACCTGTGTTATGAGCCCAGAAATGGTGGTTATGTAGTTAATGTTTTGTCCGTCTGCCGGGTAATTACCTCAACATTGGAGGAACCAGAATGCAAAATTTATACACGTGTCTGTTTCTTGATAATTCAGTGTCTGTTGTACTACGTGTCAGAGGTCAAGGTCACAGACAAATTTGACCTAAGCTGTTGCGTCACCAAGGATGTTATTACCACACTCAATCAGTCACAGGCAATGTTGAGTGAGTGACATGAGACATCTTCACTGACCTCCTGTTTCTGTTGTGTTGATGTACTGTACTACTGTTCCATGAGACATCTTCAGTGACCTCCTCTTTCTGTTGTGTTGATGTACTGTACTACTGTTCCATGAGACATCTTCAGTGACCTCCTGTTTCTGTTGTGTTGATGTACTGTACTACTGTTCCATGAGACATCTTCAGTGACCTCCTGTTTCTGTTGTGTTGATGTACTGTACTACTGTTCCATGAGACATCTTCAGTGACCTCCTGTTTCTGTTGTGTTGATGTACTGTACTACTGTTCCATGAGACATCTTCAGTGACCTCCTGTTTCTGTTGTGTTGATGTACTGTACTACTGTTCCATGAGACATCTTCAGTGACCTCCTGTTTCTGTTGTGTTGATGTACTGTACTACTGTTCCATGAGACATCTTCAGTGACCTCCTGTTTCTGTTGTGTTGATGTACTGTACTACTGTTCCATGAGACATCTTCAGTGACCTCCTGTTTCTGTTGTGTTGATGTACTGTACTACTGTTCCATGAGACATCTTCAGTGACCTCCTGTTTCTGTTGTGTTGATGTACTGTACTACTGTTCCATGAGACATCTTCAGTGACCTCCTGTTTCTGTTGTGTTGATGTACTGTACTACTGTTCCATGAGACATCTTCAGTGACCTCCTGTTTCTGTTGTGTTGATGTACTGTACTACTGTTCCATGAGACATCTTCAGTGACCTCCTGTTTCTGTTGTGTTGATGTACTGTACTACTGTTCCATGAGACATCTTCAGTGACCTCCTGTTTCTGTTGTGTTGATGTACTGTACTACTGTTCCATGAGACATCTTCAGTGACCTCCTGTTTCTGTTGTGTTGATGTACTGTACTACTGTTCCATGAGACATCTTCAGTGACCTCCTGTTTCTGTTGTGTTGATGTACTGTACTACTGTTCCATGAGACATCTTCAGTGACCTCCTGTTTCTGTTGTGTTGATGTACTGTACTACTGTTCCATGAGACATCTTGACCTCCTGTTTCTGTTGTTGATGTACTGTACTACTGTTCCATGAGACATCTTCAGTGACCTCCTGTTTCTGTTGTGTTGATGTACTGTACTACTGTTCTAGCTCTTGTGGTCAATGTAATATAACTCGTGTGAGACTATGTACACCAGAGCCGCCATGATGATAGTGTTGATCATCTCCCAGACACCACCACCACACCACCACCTCACCACCACCACCTCACCACCACCACCACACCACCACCTCACCACCACCCCACCACCTCACCACCACCACAGTTAACGAGGGAGGTATTAAACACACTTGACTCTCCTCTGTGTTATGTATATACGCTTCTGTGTCGTGTTTCAGGCAGCTTACGTCTGGAGCTCAATTGTCTTACGGTGGTCATTGTACCGGCTGTCTTAAAACCTAACCTAACCTAACCTAACCTAACCTATCTTAACCTAACCTAACCTAACCTAACCTAACCTAACCTAACCTATCTTAACCTAACCTAACCTAACCTAACCTATCTTAACCTAACCTAACCTATCTTAACCTAACCTAACCTAACCTAACCTATCTTAACCTAACCTAACCTAACCTAACCTATCTTAACCTAACCTAACCTATCTTAACCTAACCTAACGTCACTGTTATATTTATTCAACCGATGTCACTGAATTTATTTGTCCCTCACAGCGATCCTTTAGAAAATGTCGTTGATCCTTGAAGTAAAAATAATTAATAGTCGTTGTAATAAAGCAGTCAATGGAATAGGATGGATCACTATAGATTAAGTTGGTCGCTGTAGCAAGGTAATCACCCTCACTTACCTGTCGGAGTCCCGTAGAATTTAGGTTATATATAATTGCCAATGTTTGAGTGAGGTGATTCTCTCGAGGTCCATTGTTGAGTATCGTAAAACAAAAAAAAATATTGCCCATTTGAATCCACTGTTTATTGTCATTCCTTACTTGTGTTTATTAGGAAGGCTCAGCTCTTTATTTAACGATATAATTGACCTGTTCTACGATAGTCAACAATGAGACAGACACAGACACACGATTTAAACCTTATTGTAGATGTTAGGATGTGTTGTTAATTCTGCAGGTCGACCACTTCCCGCTCCCTCCTGTCCTCCTCTTGATGCAACATGCAATTCTGTTTACCTTTTGTGTGTAGGTTGACCATCTTGTCGTGTCAGTATACATTCACCACCTAATGTTGCTCCCACTGAGGTATGCCTGCCTCCATTGTCTGAACTTGGTGAACATTGTATACCATCTCGACTTACAGGTTGTTGAACATAAAGGAGAGACTGGTGTTGGTATCAGGTGGAATACTAAGACAAAAACGTGTATGACCTTTGAACTTGGTGTGTGTGTGTGTGTGTGTGTGTGTGTGTGTGTGTGTGTGTGTTAAACAAGAATCACATATGGCGACTGAAATCTAGATAACAAGAGTCCCTTCTCTCTCTCTCTCTCTCTCTCTCTCTCTCTCTCTCTCTCAGATGAACACTTGGCGGGCACTATTCAAGGGTCCATCTCCGGACGTATAGTAATTACTTATACATCTTGTGAGTTTATTTTGGTGTTGGTGTAGAGATGATGGAGGAGATATGTGGAGGGAGGGATGTGAAGGTGTGAGGGAAGAACGTGAGGTGGGGAGGGAGAGAAGCCGGAGGTGTGAGGTGACGTGTTGAGAGAACTTGTGGTAAGAATATTGTGAAATTATGTACACATTACACACATGTATGTCTAAGTTAGATGTGAATAGATGGACTAAAACTTTGGTCATTTTCCGAGTCATAATTCTTTCCCTCATACTATCATGTTAGTTTATTATCATGTTAAGTGTTAAATCATGTTAGAATACCCATCATATTAGCCTAGAACCATCATGTTAGCCTGTCATCACATTAGCCAACCATCATCATGTTAACCTACCATCATCATGTTAACCTACCATCATGTTAACCTACCATCATGTTAACCTACCATAATGTTAACCTACCACCATGTTAACCTACCACCATGTTAACCTACCATCATGTTAACCTACCATCATGTTAACCTACCATCATGTTAACCTACCACCATGTTAACCTACCACCATGTTAACCTACCATCATGTTAACCTACCACCATGTTAACCTACCATCATGTTAACCTACCACCATGCAACCTACCACCATGTTAACCTACCATCATGTTAACCTACCACCATGTTAACCTACCATCATGTTAACCTACCATCATGTTAACCTACCACCATGTTAACCTACCACCATGTTAACCTACCACCATGTTAACCTACCACCATGTTAACCTACCACCATGTTAACCTACCATGTTAACCAACCATCATGTTAACCAACCATCATGTTAACCTACCACCATGTTAACCTACCACCATGTTAACCTACCACCATGTTAACCTACCATCATGTTAACCTACCATCATGTTAACCTACCATCATGTTAACCAACCATCATGTTAACCTACCACCATGTTAACCTACCACCATGTTAACCTACTACCATGTTAACCTACCATCATGTTAACCTACCATCATGTTAACCTACCATCATGTTAACCTACCACCATGTTAACCTACCACCATGTTAACCTACCATCATGTTAACCTACCACCATGTTAACCTCCCATCATGTTAACCTACCACCATGCTAACCTACCACCATGTTAACCTACCATCATGTTAACCTACCACCATGTTAACCTACCATCATGTTAACCTACCATCATGTTAACCTACCACCATGTTAACCTACCATCATGTTAACCTACCATCATGTTAACGTCAACCACATCTGCACCATTATGCTCTTTATCTCAAACTCACAATGGCTGGGAGATTCAGGAGCCTTAGTTGGTGATGGTCAAGAGTACAGGCAGAGGGGAGTACTTTGTTGTCTAGTGAAGGAGGATCACCCAAGACCTTCCCCAAGATCCTGAAGGCTCCTCCCAGCTCCTGATGGTGGTGCTGGATGGGGAAAGGGGGTTTATACGACCTTCTGGCTTCCTCTTTATAGTTCCGGGTTGTCTAAGTTATATGGAAGTAATGATATGCGTTTGTGTGTTTGGAGTTAATGAGATTCTTGTGGGTATTTTTAAGTATAAAATGTGAGTTAGGAGCTTGTTATGGGGGGTTTTCTACACCTGTGGATGTTTTAAGTGTCGTGTTAAAAATAAGTTGTTAGTATTGGCTGTGGGTGATGGTGGACTTAGTTATGGTCTTCCTTGGGTACGGAAGCCTGGGGGAAGGGGAAGGGGAAGGGGAGGGGGAGGGGAAGGGAGGGGAGGGGAGGGGAGGGGGGTAACCATTGAAAAGACCCCGAGATGAGATACATTTTGTTTATTTATTTATTTATTATTATTATTATTATTATTATTATTATTATTATTATTGTTATTATTATTATGACATTTTGGGATCCTTTAGTCTAGACAAATTCAATATTTTTTCCCCAAGTATATAAGGAATGTAGTGTTGAAACGGCAGCTGTACATACCAGTGTTGTATTGGCTGGTACCCCGTTCACCCCCTCACTATTCCCCAGTCACCCATACCGCTCCCGCCCCCACCCTACCACCCATACTGCCCCCGCCACCCCTGCTGTGTCTCTGAGGTGTATATACTTTTTGTGCATCATCTTCCTTCGACCATTATGTTATTTCTTAATGTTCACGGTGTCAGGAGCAGAGGAGAGAGGCACCTTTTTTTTTGTCTACTGTTCTTGTATCATATCGAATGCATTTTTTTTTACAGCATATATACACCCGCCTTAGATATCCAAAGAGGCATATATAGTGTTATTCTTATTCGTCTGTATATTTATACCTACGGGTCATGTTTGTCTCGTGTTCCTTATGGCAGTGAATGTTAGAGTATTTCCTGAGTATTGTTTGTGTAGTTCTGTACTTAGAGGTTGACTTATTCACATCTGGGTTAGCACAGCAGTGTGAGGCAATGTGTCTGGCCTCACACTTATGCTTACATCTGCGTGAGGGTCAATCATTCAAGCACTTAGCTACTGAGTGCAAAGCAGTGAATACAACTTTAAGAAAGGAGAGAGTTTAGGAGCCAGAGAAGGTGTGTGTGTGTGTGTGTGTGTGTGTGTGTGTCAACAAGTGACAAGTTGTTTGGTGTCAGTAAGTGTATGAGACCAACAGTCAACTCTCGCTGCTCACTACTACAATATATCCCTCTTCACCAAACTTTCTTTTTCCTCAATATCAAAATAAACTCGGTGGCTAAGTTTTCAATTTTCGGTGTGAAGATTTCTTAATTCGTGTTGTCAGACTGTTAAACCTTCACCAGGGGTCGTGACACACTATTTTGGGGGTGGACCACACCAGGACACACACACACACACACACTCTTACAGTTTGGTGTTGGTGTAGTCTAGTTTTACGGTGAGGTGGTATTTTTAGTAGTGGTTCATCTGTGCACAATATTAAACTTTTTTTTCTTTTTTTTTCTGGGTGTGTCTCAGGGGTGTGGCTGTATTAAGTAATATTAAAGGTACTGATCATTCTAAAACAATCCAAATTTATTCTATTCTTGTGATTTATTGTTATTTATATTATACTTTATTATTAGTAATATTATTTTATTTATTATTATTATTAATTACTATGCTGTTATTTCATGTTATTCACATAAGTAAAGTGAAATTTCAAGCGTTTTTTATTGAATTTATCTATGGTGTGTGTGTGTGTGTGTGTGTGTGTGTGTGTGTGTGTGTGTGTGTGTGTGTGTTCCATCTTCTACACTATCATCGTTTACACCATCATGTACACTATCAACTACACCATCGTCTACAGTGACACCATCATCATCTACACTACCATCGTCTACAACTCTACACCATAATCTTCACTATCATCGTCTACACCATCATCTACACTATCATCGTCTACACCATCATCTACACTATCATCATCTACACCATCATCTACACTACCATCGTCTACACCATCATCTACACTATCATCGTCTACACCACCATCTACACTATCATCGTCTACACCATCATCTACACTATCATAATCTTCACTATCATCGTCTACACCATCATCTACACTATCATCGTCTACACCATCATCTACACTATCATAATCTTCACTATCATCGTCTACACCATCATCTACACTATCATCGTCTACACCATCATCTACACTATCATCGTCTACACCATCATCTACACTATCATCGTCTACACCATCATCTACACTATCATCGTCTACACCATCATCTACACTATCATCGTCTACACCATCATCTACACTATCATCGTCTACACCATCATCTACACTATCATCATCTACACCATCATCTACACTATCATAATCTTCACTATCATCGTCTACACCATCATCTACACTATCATCATCTACACCATCATCTACACTATCATCATCTACACTATCATCGTCTACACCATCATCTACACTATCATCGTCTACACCATCATCTACACTATCAATGTCTACACCATCATCTGCACTATCATAATCTACACTATCATCGTCTACACCATCATCTACACCATCAATGTCTACACCATCATCTGCACTATTATAATCTACACTATCATCGTCTACACCAGTATAGTTGTCCCACATACTGTACAGGAAAATTCAAACCTGACCACCTCACCCACATAACCTCTTACTACAAAATTGACACCTACTGTACAGTAGATTTACTGCACCAGTAACCGTTAACTTAATAATAAGTTTGATTGAAATGGCTTGCCCTCGGCTGGGGCTGAGAAAACGCAGTAGACTTGTTTCTGACAGCGAAAGTGACGATGGAAGCTCTCCTGCAAAATGGAATGACTAGGACGAGTCGTGGAGCGATGAGAACTCCGACGAGTCGTGGAGCGATGAGAACTCCGACGAGTCGTGGAGCGATGAGAACTCCGACGAGTCGTGGAGCGATGAGAACTCCGACGAGTCGGGGAGCGATGAGAACTCCGATAGTTTTATCGCTCATGATGAATCATACAATGACGAGGACTCATCAGGGTCTCCTGAAGGGTATGAGCTCTCATCTCACAGTACGTCAAGCTCTTCGGATGAAGAAGAGGAGGAGGAGCAATGCGACGAAAGGCGGCGGAGAAGAAATCCTGCACTTCGGTTCTTCGACATGGAGGCCAAAGAGGATAATAATGAATTCTGTCTTCCTCGTCAGCACCTCCCTCCCCTCCCTGGCACACCCCCCTCCCGAACTTGTTTTGGTCGCAACTACCAAATGAGACACGTTCTAGATGTCGCAATTCGTATTGAAAAAGAATATAATGAGAAAAGGGTTTTGAAAAGAAAAGCTCTAAATAAGGCCAAAGGGATTCATTGCTGAATCTTTTGTATGTGTTTATTTATAAATAAAAATCTGAATTGGCGTTACCTATCTTCTTTACCCTGTAGAATATGCTTCTTTTTAATTATTTATATTGTTTTGCTGTAAATGTGTAGTAAAACTTATTTTTACTTATGTGAATTTGATATGATTGTTTACTTCATACAAATTGCCCAGTTCATGAAATCGTCGGGTTTTTTAGCGGCGGTGAAGCCAGGCCACCCTCCCTGCAGCCCATTGGCTCAAACATAATGTTCGATTAATATTGATATATCGCAAATAATTCCATATATATGTTAAGAATACCCAGCTTTAGCTCACTATAATGCTAAATTTAACGTCTGTAAAGATATAACTGTTTGGAAGCATTATCTACCAAGATATTATTGAAATTATTAATAATTTTTATTATAATTTTTGCTATTATAAATATAAACTTGAGATGGACATAAAAATTTTCTCGATCATGTTTGATTTTGTTTGTGTCTAACGTGCACATTCTTTATTACGTTGTACCTCCTAAATCTTAACTTTAAATATATGTGTGAGTCCGACACAGGTACTGTACATAATTGTTTAAAATTTGTTATCCTCTGAAATGCAGAATAAGAATTTGGCTTTAATTTTGACTCTATATAACCATTTTCGTTATATCTCAGTATCATTATTTGTATACGAGAGTCAGTGAGAGATTTGTCACTTGACAGCAAAGAGTGAGATACAGTACAGTGTTTACATTACCTGCTGGATGTGAACAAGTCTTTGTTTACGTTATCGTCGGGGGGTGTGGAGGAATTGTCGTTTCAGTTTCTTAAGTGGTGTAGAGTGACCTGTGATCTGTGTGTTTTGGGTGAGAATGCTAAAAACTGTTCGCTGGGGTGTATTTTTCGGGGCGGGGATGTATCTCTAGATGGTCTGTGGATGTATAACGGGGGCGTGATTTCAGGCGTCCGTGGATGTATATCGTGGGCGTGATTTCAGGCGTCCGTGAATGTATATCGTGGGCGTAGATATACCTGGATATTACCCGCATGGACGACAGTAGACTGCCAAAGCAGGCAACTGAAAAGGTATAAGGATAGCCTTAAGACAAACCTGAAAAAGTGCCAAATCGACCCCCTCACCTGGGAGTCGATTACTCCACACTGTAATGCTTGGAGGAGCACCTTACGAGAAGGTGTCAATACTTTCGAGTTAGCCCGACTGCAAACCGAGACAGACAAGCGCCAACGCCGGAAAGGCACGCTAGATGCAGCCCTTCACATGTGCAACGAATGTGAACGACGCTGCCGGTTCCGTATCGGCTCTTTAGCCACCTCAAAACTTACCAGTGAATGTGACATCCCTAATAACTCATAACATTGTAGCGTTGCTGGATGATCGTCATACTCGATTCCGAGTGACAGCAAAGTAGTAGTAAGTGTGTGTGTGTGTGTGTGTGTGTGTGTGTGTGTGTGTGTGTGTGTGTGTGGAGAGAGAGGAAAGATGCAATAAATTTTACTCATACTGTCCAGGATTTCTTCGTTAGTGTCAGTTTAAGAGAGCGGAGAGAGAACCTCTAATTTCTGGGTATTTTCGGAATAGTTTTTTTACTCTGTTGGCGCTAAAGTGGAGTGGCAGCGTTTATATCACAAATACTTGGAGGCGAAATTGTTGTTGGCGATTTTGTTAGTTGAGGAAAAACAAGTCGTGTCCACTGGTTGATTTTGAAACCCTATCACGAGTTACTGAAACCTTATCGCTTAGTTCTGTTGCCCGTTCAGCTCTCTCTCTCTCTCTCTCTCTCTCTCTTTCTCTCTCTCTCTCTCTCTCTCACACACACACACACGCACACTCCACCTGACCTGAGGTATAACAGTGAAAGTTGTATCTAACAGGAATTTCCATCATCGAGTGAATCCCCGGCGAGTTGAAACAATTGTTATTCAAATGTATTGTTCAGCCAAAATAAAACCCGTTGAACATGATTGGCTTCTCCCCGAACGACCTTTCAGTTAACAGAATATACCATGAACCACAACACACACACACACACACACATACACACACACACACTTTATTTTTACATGGTTTTGAGTTTTTATGCAATTTTCACATTGATCCGAACGAATAAACTGTAAATATTGCTCACTGATGCAACTAATATGTGTTAAAGTATTATATCCTGTTTTTATAATAATGCTTACATGACTTTATTACTATCACTCGTGTTAGTAAGGGACCTATTTATTCTTTTCTTGAATATAATGCTTTTTGTGGTCAGTGTTTACTTGGTTAATGGGTGTAGCATTATATGGGGTGGATGATAGGTCGTTTTCGTGGGCCTTTTCCTTCCTTACCTCCTTCCTTCCCCCCTTTTCCTTCTTTCCCTCCCCTTTCCCTCCCTCCCCCTACCTGTGGCTGATCAGTACAGGTGCCCAAACAAAGAGGTTCTCAACGAAGTAACAAACACACACTCACTTATTTTTCTCTTCTGTCTCTTTCTAATCATAATTAATTCACTGTCAGTCCATCTTGTAGGGATTAATTACCTGAAACATTGTACAGGTATAAATCTTAGCCCAGACCACCTGTGTTATGAGCCCAGAAATGGTGGTTATGTAGTTAATGTTTTGTCCGTCTGCCGGGTAATTACCTCAACATTGGAGGAACCAGAATGCAAAATTTATACACGTGTCTGTTTCTTGATAATTCAGTGTCTGTTGTACTACGTGTCAGAGGTCAAGGTCACAGACAAATTTGACCTAAGCTGTTGCGTCACCAAGGATGTTATTACCACACTCAATCAGTCACAGGCAATGTTGAGTGAGTGACATGAGACATCTTCAGTGACCTCCTGTTTCTGTTGTGTTGATGTACTGTACTACTGTTCCATGAGACATCTTCAGTGACCTCCTGTTTCTGTTGTGTTGATGTACTGTACTACTGTTCCATGAGAGACATCTTCAGTGACCTCCTGGCTTTTCTGTTGTGTTGATGTACTGTACTGTTCCATGAGACATCTTCAGTCTGCCTCCTGTTTCTGTTGTGTTGATGTACTGTACTACTGTTCCATGAGACATCTTCAGTGACCTCCTGTTTTCTGTTGTGTTGATGCTGTACTACTGTTCCATGAGACATCTTCAGTGACCTCCTGTTTCTGTTGTGTTGATGTACTGTACTACTGTTTCATGAGACATCTTGGTGACCTCCTGTTTCTGTTGTGTTGATGTACTGTACTACTGTTCCATGAGACATCTTCAGTGACCTCCTGTTTCTGTTGTGTTGATGTACTGTACTACTGTTCATGAGACACCTTCGACCTCTATTTCTGTTGTGTTGATGTACTGTACTACTGTTCCATGAGAGACATCTTCAGTGACCTCCTGTTTCTGTTGTGTTGATGTACTGTACTACTGTTCCATGAGACATCTTCAGTGACCTCCTGTTTCTGTTGTGTTGATGTACTGTACTACTGTTCCATGAGACATCTTCAGTGACCTCCTGTTTCTGTTGTGTTGATGTACTGTACTACTGTTCCATGAGACATCTTCAGTGACCTCCTGTTTCTGTTGTGTTGATGTACTGTACTACTGTTCCATGAGACATCTTCAGTGACCTCCTGTTTCTGTTGTGTTGATGTACTGTACTACTGTTCCATGAGACATCTTCAGTGACCTCCTGTTTCTGTTGTGTTGATGTACTGTACTACTGTTCCATGAGACATCTTCAGTGACCTCCTGTTTCTGTTGTGTTGATGTACTGTACTACTGTTCCATGAGACATCTTCAGTGACCTCCTGTTTCTGTTGTGTTGATGTACTGTACTACTGTTCCATGAGACATCTTCAGTGACCTCCTGTTTCTGTTGTGTTGATGTACTGTACTACTGTTCCATGAGACATCTTCAGTGACCTCCTGTTTCTGTTGTGTTGATGTACTGTACTACTGTTCTAGCTCTTGTGGTCAATGTAATATAACTCGTGTGAGACTATGTACACCAGAGCCGCCATGATGATAGTGTTGATCATCTCCCAGACACCACCACCACACCACCACCTCACCACCACCACCTCACCACCACCACCACACCACCACCTCACCACCACCCCACCACCTCACCACCACCACAGTTAACGAGGGAGGTATTAAACACACTTGACTCTCCTCTGTGTTATGTATATACGCTTCTGTGTCGTGTTTCAGGCAGCTTACGTCTGGAGCTCAATTGTCTTACGGTG
>NW_024723736.1:0-15915 GCF_018991925.1 Homarus americanus
GTGGGAACCCCATCATGGAGGTAGTGAAGAACCTGGGGGTCCAGAGAATCACTCCTGAAATGAACATTGACTACACGAAGGGTCCGGTCACCAAGAGTAAGGGAGACAGAAAATAATTCAGACGGGGATCCATGTGAGTCAGGTGAAGGGAGACGAACAGATGGAATGGTGTTACACACAAGGGTAAGGAGGCCACGAGCCTGCCCACAGTACCGAGGCAGGGTGTAAACAGTATAGCCAGAGAGGCGGAGTGGAGTAACATCGTCTGTGATGGTTTCCTGAAGTAGAGCAACATCTACTTGATGGGAGAGCACAAACTGGGCGAGGTCTGTCCGGCGAGGTCTAAGTCCCTGGATGTTCCATTGTAAGAAGAGGAGGAAACGGCCTCCGGTGTGAGATGAGTCGGTGGGACTAGACGGGGCTCCAGAGGAGGTACCAAATTCTGTTGAGAAAAGTGGAGAGGGGGGAGTGGGAGAGCGAGGGATGGATCCTCCATCTCGGGAGATGGAAGGAGGCGGGTCGTCAGGGCTTGCAAAGTGCGCCCCTGTTGGGTCAGGGTGTCCAGAATGAGTTGTTGTTGCCTCTGTAATGTCGCAATTGTTTCCACAAACAAGTCGAGTTGGGCAGAGACAAGGTTGATTTGTTTGGAGTGGCAATCCAGACAGAGAGTGATTGTTTCCATAGAACCAACTTGGTGTACTTGTGCAAGAGCTGGAGGTGGCAGCGAGGATTGCCGAGGGCCCGACTGGGCATGTGGTGGTGGTGGGCAGGAGGTGGTGGTGACTGTGTGGCAGGGCCGGCAACGACCTTGTTCCAAGAATGGTAGGGAGAGGGAGGGAGGGGAGTGTAATGGGCCCCTGTCTCATCAACAGAACATATTATATAAATGGGTCAATACATCTGATATTATATTCAGATTCACCACCCTGTAACTTTCCACTGTCTATGAGTCAGACATGACTTGTACACGTGAGAGGGCAACTCTCCCAGGAGGTAGAGACCCATCGTCAGCATATCTGTAAGCCCCGCACAGCGAGGCCCTTACTCGAGTAGTCACTCACAAAAAGTTATATCGTAAGGACGTGACCTAACGTTTATAATACATAAATGGCGTCCCTTTCTCATTCACTCATATACAGTGGAACTTACGGTCGATCTACACTCAGGAATTATAGATACAATCCTTTTATAATAAAACAAGGAACTACAGTTTGGGTTTCGTTACTTAAACCCAAATAATAAATATATGTGAACGGCCTGGTTAATTGTACAAAAGAGCCGATTCATATAGGTGGCAAGCTGTGTGTACGGATTCTTAAACTGGTAGTCGTATCAAACCGTCTGTGTTTTTGGGAAAAACAAAAAACACACAACAGTGACGCGTTACATAATCCGAGTGTTTAAAACTATATCCCGTATCGAGACGATATTTAGTGAGTGCTCCTTTTCTCTGTCACATACAAAACGTGCAGAATTCGTAATATACATATATTATAGCCTGTTGGTGAATATCCAGTTTGTGCCGGTTGAAGAAGACCCCACTCAGCATTTTCCTGATACAGTGTTGCAGTGTTGAAGAAAGGTTTCATAACTTGGACTAACAATTGATATTTCACAAGTGGCTGAACAGTTTTGTTGTGTCGCCAGCGTTGATTACGAAGTTCCGGTGTCATCATACAGATATCCATATATAAGTAGACTGTGAAAACTTGGCACACGGCAGTCTCGCTAGCGACCTAGCAACGAACAGAGCGATATCCAATCATCAGCAGTTTCTGTGGAGAACCTCCCCTAGTTTGAAGTGGACTCGTCTCTCGCCAAGGTAGAAGCGTCTCTTTGTTGCCAAGGAAACCAAGAGCAGTGCGTGAGCATCACCAGGAAGAGGCCCCGCCCACTCTCCACACAAGACTTGACTCGGAACTCGGCTTGAAGGATCACGTTTTCTATACAGAGGTAACACCCTGTATAAATAGGTATTTAAATTGCATAATTATACACACATGAACACGTTCGAGAGATATCTTCACACCGATAGGTTCGTCGGATAGGATTATTTCAATGATAAAGTGTCGAATGTAAAATTAATGTATTGAAATTCTATAATTTACAGTGGTTTATAAGTGTCTGTTTCCTTATTGATAGTTTAATTATTAACTACAACTCATATTCATTTACCTTGTAAATGAGAGGCAAGTAATCTTCTTTTACTGTTAACTATTCATTGACCCACAAGGGACTAATAGATAATTTTCTAAGTTTCCAATGTTTAGTGATGATGACATTGCACACCTAGTGCAACTGATTGCTTATAACCAACTCGTCGATGATCAAGCACAGACTGACATTGATGTTGAGTCGGGAACACAGTTAGACGATTCGGTAAGATGTAGTGAGAAAGTAATTGAGGAACCATTTGACGACTTAAACCGTCGTACCTTACGATCTGGTAATCAATATAGTACTTCACCTCAGTATACAAAAGCAGTTACCCATGTTTCAGATGATAGTGTGTCTGTTGCTAAATCAGTAACAACCTTATTAACCCAGCCTTCTGTTAGGAGTAAGAATACTAACTTGCTTAATACTAACACTACAATGACTTCTTCTAACCCTCACGCCAGTACTACTACCACACCTAAACCTGATAATATTATTAATATCATGCAGCGTGGCGACTATGTTCGAAATTTTACTGGTCAAGATGATTATAGGGTCGCACATTTCATTCGTGCATGTGAAGATAACATGCGCACTGGTCAAATAACTACTGACGAAGCCAAAAAGGCATATGTACGTGCCCACATTACTCAGGGTTCTTATACCGGTAGTCGTTTAAATGCATTTGGTTTGCAGAGCCCTGATTATGAGAAATTTAAGCGAAAGTTAAATGGGATCCTTGGGGGTAGGTCACAGCTGGGTCAGCTTCAATGGATCTTCAGATGGATGGATCGTTGTACGCCAGGGATACGCAATGAAACGCCTGTCGACGCTGTCGACATCGCAGGCGAGGTTCACCAGGACATGCAAGCGACATTCCGGACCTCAGATTGGTACGACGATCAGGGTAAAATGTCGGCGGACAATGTAGAAACGTTGATAGAGCTAATAAGTTTTCTGCTTTCCATCCGTCGTCCTCTATATAGCCGGGCACAAGAAGTACAGTATGAACCACCCCTGGATATGGTGGAGTACGCAAATAAGCTCTGTCCAAAGGCTGCGGGCCCCTTAATGGCAAATTCCTTAATGACACATTCCTTAATGGCGCAGCCCTCAGTGACGACACCGCAACCCTTGACGTCTATGGTGCAACCCCAGATGCCTCAGATGGCGCGCATGACTCCCTCCCAGACTCCTTATGCGACACACTTAGCTCCGATTGCACCTTCCCGCCTGACTTATAAACAAAAAACATCTTTACGATGAGCACACTATAATAAACGTGGCCACGTAATGGAAGATTGTTTTCAGCTCTGAGGTAATAGTGCAAAATTTAAGGTCACACCCGGTGCAAAGCCATTCTCAAGGTCATACAGTGAGGCAGCCAAGGCAGCACTTCCTCTGAACCAGAAAGCGCGCAAATGGTGCGCACTTCACAAAGCGACATCTCATAGTTCACATGAGTGAGATGTGCTAATAAAGGCTAGGGGTGTGGACCTTAGTGAAACAGAGGTGTCGTATAGGCGTAAGCAGAAACGTCCCCAAGACAAATCGTAGGGGGAAGACAAACGCATACCCATGAATGAGAATTCCTTCACCATGGGTGGTGGCGCTAAGCAAAATGTTAGTAATTGCCAGTAAATTGGATAATACCAGAGTGGCTCTTGATATAGACACAGGTGCTTACATAATGTGATAATACCATATCTCACAATAAAATTCCTCACCACTGTTAAGTCAGAACCTAATAGTAAAACTGAGCTCGAGGGGTTGGTACTCAACAGGCATCACCCAAGAATGTGTTGGCGTTGCCTCAGATTAGACGTGGTCGCCTCACGCATGAGACTTCTGATCCAGCAGTTTAATTTTGCAATTTTACTTGGTCTCTAACTCTTCGAAGAACATAATCTGTATATTTCTTCCTAATAACAGGTTGTTTAAAAAGATATTTCTGGCAATAGTGCATTCTGAACCTATGCTCCCAAAGTGTTGTCTACCAATCCTATTAAGAGGAAGGCGGATCGTGCGTCAGAGATACCTCTTGACCTCAACCACACACTTTCCCAGCGTGATTACAGCAGCAAGAGTTGGACGATCGTACCAGCAGTGTTGAAGAGTACTCTCCATTACCAAAATGAGGAAATCACCAAAGCAACTGTCGAACTACCCAACGTGTACACGGGCACAGATGTTGTGTGTCTCCCGGAAACATGCAAGGTAAAAGGGCTGTCATGTGAATCTACCCTGAGCACTATACGCCCTGGTGGTTTGACCGACGTACTGATTCTAAATCGAACAGGCGTTCAACGAATCTTAAAGAAAGGATGTTATTTGTGTGATTTTCTAGTATATCACAACAATGTCGAAGTGCAGCCTACTAAATTCCCATTTCGAGGTATTGTTGCGAAATGCCAACAGACTCGACAGGCCAGGATAGATCAAATAGCACCACATGTTAAGGTGATCGATCATCCCCAGGGCAAGACACGCCTTTTATAGCTGCTTGCCGACTATAGAAATATAATAGCCTTGCCAGGGGAAACGCTAGGTCAGACAGATTTAACATCCCATCATATACCCTAAAAGGAGGGAACCAACCCTATTTACGTACCAGCTTATAGACTACCTCATAGCCAGCGCGCTGTAGTACAAGATATGGTACAGGGTATGTTAGATGAGAATGTTATTAGACATTCAAAATCCCCCTTTAATAGCCCATTATTCCTCGTCCCGAAAAATGATGGTGGATGGCGCCCTGTTATAGATTTCAGGCGCGTCAATGATCAAACGATCCCTGATAATGTGGTATTTAGCAACTTAGATTTGCTTAGTGGGTATTGGCAATACCACTCGATGAGAAATCACGGGAAATCACGGCATTTAGCACGCCTCTAGGCCACTTTGAGTTTCTACGAATGCCATTTGGTCTCAGAAATGCCCCACTAACATTTCAAAGAATGATCAACACCCTGTTTGCCGGATTGATTGGTACCACAGTCTGCGCTTATTTGGATGATCTAATAGTAGTCAGTAAGGACGTCGATTCCAATCTGATTAAACTGCGTGAAGTGTTGGACAAACTTTCCACAGCAGGCCTCAAAATAAAACTCTCGAAGTGTGAGTTTTTTAAATCCAGAATCCATTTCCTTGGTCATGTAGTTGACGGTGAGGGCATACATACAGTTAATGATAAAGTCAAAGCTGTATCTCAGTTCCCGCGTCCTACCTCAAATGATCATGTGCGTAGCTTTCTTGGCTTATTTGCATATTATCGTTCCTTTATCAAGAACTATGCAACATTAGCATCGCCCCAAACAAGGTTCCTCAAAAAAGATGCAATGTTTATATGGGACGCTGAACACGAAGATAGTTTTACGGCATTGAAGACAGCGCTTACCAATGCCCCGGTTCTAGCATTCCCAGACTACACTCAACCTTTCACTCTCTGTACTGACGCTTCCGGAATTGGAGTCGGAGCAGTGCTCATGCAAGAGGATACGCGTAGGAAGTTTAGAGTGATAGCATTTGCAAGTCGCAAACTAATTGATGCTGAAACACGTTATTCGGTAACGCATTTAGAAACGTTAGCCGTTGTGTGGGCACTTAAGAAATTTAAAGACATTATCTTTGGATATAAGATAACTGTTTTTACGGATCATGCGGCAGTAACCGAGCTGTTCCATGGCAGAAACTTATCAGGCAGATTAGCACACTGGTATCTGACAATTCAAGAGTTTGACCCCGAGTTTAAATATTTACCTGGGAGGGCGAATGTTGTCGCCGACGCTCTGTCAAGAAATATAGCACCAGTCATGCCTGTATCAGCCTTCACTCTTTCGCAACTGGAAGATGAGCAACGACGCGACCCATATTGGTCAGCAGTTATTTTTGCTCTCGAATCGGGTGAGGATGTTAAACTCCCCAAATTAATTCTTCCTTAAGTCAGTTTGAATTACGACATAACATACTCCATAGGACGAGAAAATCACCTGAGGGTAATGTGTCTCAAATAGTCGTACCTGACACGTTGTGCAAAGCAGTAATGACATTGTTTCATGATGTCCCACAGGCAGGCCACCAAGGTCGTGATAAATGCTTAGCGGATTTACGAAAGAAGTATTTCTGGAACACTATGAAGAAAGACATAGAATTACACATAGCTAATTGTTTGGCATGTGCTCAACATAAAGGATCAACAGGATCACCTGCCCCGATTCTACAATATCCTACACCAGACCGTCCGTTTGACACAGTCGCTATTGACTTGTTACAACTCCCAATGAGTCATCAGGGATCAGCGTACGTCTTAGTGTGTGTGGATCATTTTTCAAGGTTCGTGGTCTTGGTCCCACTAAAAAGCAAAACGGCCGAAGCAGTAGCCTATGCATTAGTGATGAATCTTATATGTCCATATACTATGCCTAAAGTTCTGCTCTCTGACAATGGCACAGAGTTCAAGAATCAGCTAGTAGCGCATATATGTGCACAATATGGTATTAAACAAACTTTTGTGACAGCTTATCATCCACAGGCTAATGGCCTTGTTGAGAGAACCAATCGTAAAATCCTAGAAATACTGCGTCCAATTGTCAGTGGTTTTCAATACGTATGGGAGGATTGGTTACCGCAGGTTGCAGCGTCTATAAATGGGTCAGTTAATAGCTCTACGGGCAAAACACCCTACTACATTGTCTATGGTACAGATAAACGTCTACCTTACGACATCCTTACAGATGCGCCATACCCGGTTTATAATACGGGTGATTTCGCGGCAAAACAAATTCGTGTCTTTACAGATATTCATGCCCAAGTACGATCAAATCTAGCGGCGTCACGCACCGAAATGATCATCAAGCAACATAAACATGCTAAACCTGTTGTATTAAACGTTGGGGACGCTGTTATGTTAAGAGAACCTGAAAGGAACTCCAAACTTTCGGTAAAATATTCTGGTCCATTCCGCATAATCTCAAAGGAATCAGGCAACAAATTTAAAATTTGGAAGCCTAATGCACAGATCGCAGATGTCGTGCACGCGGATCGTCTGAAGAAGACCCAGATAAATGTATTACCTCCAGTTGATGATGATGTGATTGATACATCCTTACAGATTGTCCAGAAGCAGAGTGTCCCAAATGACTATTGTATAAAACTTCGTTCTGCGAGTAGACGTTAAATCGTTTGTAATTCCTTACAGAATGGCTTGGATCTACAGTGTGTTGCTTCTACTCTGTTGTGGCACCGTTGTGTTGACAGACATGTCCATATCAGTCCTCAAACCAGGTGCACTTGTGGCACCTCTCGGACGCGTTCTCATAGTTGAGGACGTGGTGAACATCAAGTATGAACTACATCCGCTACTCCAACTTCCGCGTCAGATGGAAAACGTCGACGGCCAACTACAATCAGCATTGGACATCCTTCATGGTCTCAGCACAGCTTCTAAGAATTCGACAATAGTTTCACAAACTATAGATCTTCTACACTTTCGTCTCCAGTGTAGGTTATGTATCTAAGCTACTGTGCCGAGTAGCAACCTTGTATATAAGCTACTGTGCCGAGTGGCATCTATGTATATAATTACGTGCCAACACTGCACGTGTTATGTTGCAACATTGCCCCGAGGCTGCCATATGGCAAGGCAGTCTCAGTCTGACTCTGTGGGCCGTGCATGGCACACGCTAGTCACCACTTGTATTTCTCCTATCCATTAATAAATGGACTTCAGTGTTACCCGGTGTTTCCCTGCCCATCACTGCATTCTTCAGGGAACACTTGGAACCTTCATGGCGCAGTGAGTAGGATCTGTGGACTTACAAGTGTGTGAACAATGCCGACGGTTACATCTGCCGGCGATGTGCGCGTCGACTAGTGTGTTGCGTTGTGTTTCGCTGCGACGTGCAGTATTGCTCCGTCACAGTGCGTTTTAGTGACCGTGGCAGTGTTAGTGTCAGTGTATCAGTGTGTCTAGAGCTGAGAGTTGAGCATTGGCCTGTTTTTTGTGGTACCCACGGAGCACGCAGGCGTACACCCTTCTCGTGTGACATCCGGGGAGACACTGACGGTCTTGCCTCTGCCAGCCACCACGCTCTGCTCTCTGAGACACACACACACACACACACACGCACGCACGCACTCACACACACACACACGCGCGCGTGCCTTCTCTGCCTCCACACTCACAGACAGAACAGTGGACTCTATGCATTATTTCTGCGCTGTTTATGTTATATATATATGTGGTTCGAGCTGATGAGGCGCTACTTTATATACTAAATAGCGCAGTTCAAGCATAGTAAGATGGGTGGTAAGAAGGGACAACGTCAAGATGGGAGACACGACTCCCCACCACCTTCCCCTCCACCGGGCGCAGACTCTCATCCTCCACCTCCAGTGACGGACATTGCCACAATTCTGAGGTGGATGGACGACAGGGACGAGAGACGCAGAGAGATGGAACTTCAGAGGGAGGAGACACGAAGAGAGGAGGAAAAGTTGCGTTTTGAGGCACTATTGGCGACCCTGGCGCTAACCCACCCTCCCTCACTCGCAGGTAGCGCGCATCAAGGCGCCAGTACCCTCCCTCCTCCACCACACCAGCGTCCTCCAGGCACTCTTGCTACTCCAACAGCTCCCAAGGCATCTGTTCAACCCCCACCCGCCCTCTCACCAGACGTCACGTTTCAGCTTTTTCGTGAGTGGAGGCGGCGGTGGACAGATTACTCCACGATGGTGGACCTTGACAGCATGCCTCCAAACAAACAGCTCATCCAACTGCGGATGTGTTTGTCGCTGGAGACCCAGAGAGTTTTGGAGCACACGTTGCAAGTGCCTCCCGATTCTACATCTTCAGTGACGGATGTGCTCGACCTTTTACAGGAGCACGTTAAAGGTCGGAATAACGAGGCTTTGCGTCGCCGCGCCTTCACCAGCTGCAAGCAGGCGGAGAACGAATCCTTTGACGACTTTTTTGTACGTTTGAAGAGTTTGTCGGAGGAGATCGACGTCTGCAAGGCGCACAGCCGGGAATGTGAGGAAGCCTGGATCAAGCACGGGATCTTGGCAGGTGTCAGGCAGAAGAGTTGGTGCAGCGACTCATCCCCCTGGACGCTTCCTCCACACTCCAGGTGGTAGTGACTGAATGTCGGTCATACGAGGCCACCAAGTCCGCCACCTCTGCCTTACGGGCCCCACCTGCTGTGAGAGCTATCTCACAATACAAGAAGGATAAGAAGGCGGCCAACAACGCGAAGGCTGCCACACGTTCTTCCACGCCTCCGCCTAGTGCTTCCTGTGGCAGCTGTGGAAAGCAGCACAGCCCCAAGACTTGCCCGGCCGCCGACGCACTGTGTCGTGGATGTGACCGTAAGGGCCACTGGTCTAACACAGACAGGTGCCCTGCACGAGGCCGCAAGTGTCAGGCCTGCGGTCGCTATGGACACTACGACAAGTGCTGCCGCCAACCCAAGCCCAAAAGCCCGAGACGAGGAGGAAAGCAGCGCACTTCCCTCGGGGTGGTTCGCACGCATCCCCCTTCAGATGGCCTACACAGCCCCAAGCAGCAGCTGAGTCACATCAGGAGGGTGGAATCGACCACACGCCTCAGGGCTACCCCTTCCCCTACCATCCGCGTCGCCGTCACACACGGTGATGTGTCGGGTCACATCGAGGTGATACCGGACACCGGCGCTGATACTACAGTGATGGGCTGAAGTACCTCCAGAAACTGGGCCTCACCAAACGCGACCTGGGACCACCGCCGCAGCTGCTGGACTACAATGCGGACGGTTCCCAGATGCCGGACGCTGTGGGGTCCTTTCAAGCGGAGATCACCTACGGCGAGAGGTCGTGTCACGGATGGATGGACGTGCAGCCTACTCTCGCTACACCCTTGTTGTCGTGGGAGAACTGCAAGGAGTTAGGAGTGGTGCCCAGAGACTTTCCCGGGCAGATCCCAGCCGCTCGGTACACCGCCAGCAGGGTGCATGAGTCAACGAGCGACGCGCCTGGCACTGCCGCACAGAGCTGCCCAGAACCCGCATCCACTCCCACCCACACAGGACGCTCCCCTGCCCAGATCCTGTATGGTCACCCTCTCCGCTCTTGCGTTCCTGCACACGCCAAAGCCTTTGCGAAGGACTGGCAGACCAAAGCCGAGAGCTGCGACCGCCGCGCCGCTACACGTGCCCAGGACACCAAGGCTTGGAATGACGACCGTGCCCGCCCTCTTCAGCCGCTGGAGATTGGTGCCCTTGTCCGCGTCCAGGACCCGAGGACGACACGTTGGGACAAGGTGGGCATAGTGATGGGCGTCGGCCGGGACTACAAGGTCAGGATGCCGAGCGGCCGTGTCTGGTGGAGGAACCGCCGCTTCCTCCGGCCAGTCCCACCCCCTGCTGCTGGCCCCCTGACCGAGGACGAGTCACCTACACCTCACGAGGATCCGCCCCACAGTGCACCTCGATGCTCGGAGCGACTTAGGACAAAGAAGTCCGCTCAAGACAAAGACTATGAGCGTGAGGGGGGAGGGAGATGTAGGTTTTGTATCTAAGCTACTGTACCGAGTAGCAACCTTGTATATAAGCTACTGTGCTGAGTAGCACCTATGTATATAATTATGTGGCAACACTGCACGTGTTATGTGGCATCATTGCCCCGAGGCTGCCATATGGCAAGGCAGTCTCAATCTGACTCTGTGGGCCGTGCATGGCACACGCTAGTCACTACTTGTATTTCTCCTATCCGTTAATAAATGGAGTTCAGTGTTGCCCGGTGTTTCCCTACCCATCACTGCCTTCTTCAGGGAACATTTGGAACCTTCATACAGAACCTTCGCGAGCTTCTCGTCGATGTTGGGAAAAATCTTCCGGCGTCTCAAGCGGATCTTGCTAAAGAAGTGCATTCTCAGGCACGACGAAAAAGGGGTCTCTTTAATTTTGTGGGTCTCATCCAAAGCGCCTTGATTGGCACGGCAATGGCCGATGATGTAGCTAAATTGGGGGACCGAATGAACGTTGTCGTTCAGGCTGTATCTCAACAGAATCGTGTTATTTCTCAAACCTTTCACGCGATTACTGCTCTAGAATCAAAGGTTAATGCAATCATAGTGGAGTCTAACCAAGTTTCGAGGATTGTTACTAGGTTACAGAAAGCAATCCCGACATTAGAATGGCTCCTTTATTTCACAGAATATTTGCATGCTGCGGAAATTTCAGTTCATAAAATTGTAACCTCTAAAAATGAACTAATAGACAGCATTGTAGATGCCGGGATAGGACGTGTGGACGCGAAGCTTGTGCCTGTGCAGACGCTTCTTGAAGCTTTAAAAATAGCCAAGTTGCAGTATCATTTAACTCCTATTTTCAATGACAATGAGGTTCAATATTATTACCCACTGTTGGAGTCAACCCTCACGCACAATGCAATTCTGATCCACATTCCTATGTGAGGGCAACATGAGTTTAATGCATGGCATTTAGAACCCTTCCCCTGGTTTGTAAACGACACACTGTATACCCTAGATAGGCCTAAAGAACTTCTCTTAGTAGATGAAGATTATTCTTTGTTATCAATAGAGGATTCTGAGGTACTGTCACGGTGTAAGTCGTCTTATATATATATATATATATATATATATATATATATATATATATATATATATATATATATATATATATATATATATATATATATATATATATATATATATACACCCACACACACACAAGTTGCGCGTGATCCAGGTATATGCTGATAACCACAAGGAAAGAAGAAAACACGAAGTTCCCAAGCGCTTTCGTGTAATTCACATGTTCAGGAGCGAGTACTAGGGGGCAGTGAAATTTTGCTCAAAGCTGCACTCTTCAGGCATTGTTCCTTATACATATCTAAGACTCCATGCCAAATTTGAAGCTGATATGTCGAGGTTTAGTCTGCCGCATTTTCTACTGAAATTTTTAAATTTACCTACAGTACTAGCCAAACAGCCGCTGTGGCGGTGCAATGTTCTGTTCAGTGTTTATCAACTTTTTTTTCATATCTCTTATTTCATTTAAGTTGTCTTGTTGCAGATGAGTATGGTGCTATGTCTATATTGATTATCAGCCTTTTCTCATTTCATTTCTCAATGTTGTGTTACTGTACTGTAATGTAGGGGAGACCTGGGTAATTTGACGTCACTCTATTTTGATGGTAAGAAGACCGCCACTCGTGTGATGATAAAGAATGAGAAGACCGAGAAATGGAGTTCGAGGATGATGGTGAAAGATCATTATGTCATCATGGTTGAGCCTGGCAATGAATATCTCACACATGTGACTCCCAAGACTGGACACGGAAAGCAGATTGCCAAAACTATTCACGAGTTTCTGGTGGAGAAAAATCTAACCCAGCAGCCCATTGTGTGTGTTGGTTGTGATGGAACCAATGTAAATGTAGGATCAGAAAATGGAGTCATTCATCATCTTGAAATGTTACTTGGTCACCCGCTCCATTATTTCATATGTCAGCTTCACGGAAATGAGCTGCCTTTCCGCGCAGTTTTTTATCACTATGATGGTAAACCAAGTGGTCCTGAGCATTGGCGTGGTCCCATTGGAAAGCAGATCAAGGAGTCTTTGTCTGAGCTTCCAGTTGTCGCCTTCCAGCCAGTCAGTTTCCCTGATTTCCCTGTGTTTAATGATGAAGTGGAGAAAGATCTGTCCTGGGATCAGAAATACCTGTATAGGATTTGTAAAGGAGTTATCACAGGTGTTGTTGAAGATGACTTGGCTGCTATTGAGCCAGGTCCTCCCTGTGTGTCAAGGTGGAACACCTTATGGAGTAGAATCCTCAGGCTGTATGTAGCAACATCAAGACCCAGCCATGAGTTGAAAAGAATTGTCATTACAATAATAAAGTTCAGTGCTCCAATGTGGTTTTACATCAAGATACACCCTTACGTAACACACGGCTCAAGGAACGTATTCCAGTCCCTGCTATATATGAAACACCTGAATAGTGAGGAGGAGACGATAGTGAAGAAGGCTGTCCAGAGAAATGCATACTTCGCCCACACAGATCAACTTCTTCTTGGTATGTGTGCAGATGAGGACATGACTGTTAGAGAAAAAGCTGTCTCAATGATAAGAAAAATTAGAGAGGAGAATCAGCAAAAGGAAGAATGCACTGGCAGATCTGAAGAGGAGGAGGAAGATTCTGATGCTGCTGTTGACGAGAATTTGTTAAACTATACTGATGAAGAGGGTAAAGATGGAGATGGGAATGAGGATGTGCCTCCTGTAGTCAACATGAGAAAGGTGGTGACTCCGAAACTAAAGTGGCAAGCAAAAAACTATCATTCCATGATTAACTGGAGGAATGAACTCAAGACTGAGCCTCCTTACATTGCTTCTCTGTCAAATCTACAGGTTAATGACATTCTTGAGACACCATTAGTGGTGCCCAAGTGGCCAAACAGCACTCAGGCGGTCGAGAGAGGCATAAAAGTGATGACTGAAGCTTGCACTGAAGTGACGGGATACGAATCGAGAGATGGATATATTAGGCAAAGATTATTGTCTAGGAAAATGATGCCAAGGTTCCGCACAAAAAAGAATTTCAATATGAACTTGTAATGATTTTCTATACGGTGTACCTGTAAAATAACATGTGAATTAAATCGATGTCACCCATGTAAAATTTATCATTATCCTGGAAAACATTAAATGACACCTAATTTTTGGTATACACTAAAAGTTGACAAAAAGTCGTTCGCGATGCGGCAGGGTAAGTATGCATGAAATGGCATGAAATTTTGCACAGGTGTTTGTACAGCCATACAAACGATGCCTGAAAAGTGCAGCCTGCAACTCAAATAAAAGTGTTTTTCCTGCCTTTTAGTACTTGTTCTTTCCAAATCTCACTACTGTCACTTTAAAATGCCAGGATGGTGTTAAGCAGCTAGTTATGAAAGGGCATTACAAGGCTCCTGATTACTGTGAAATTACTTGTAGTACATTACGGACCTTGCCTACTCATCAGCATTTTGCTTTAAATATAAAACTCAAGTTTGCCTTGATTCAACTTCCTGTAATAAATTTCACTATTAAGGATATTCAAATAGTATCAGAAAAATTAAAGGTTTTAGCTTTCTTGAACGAGACACATTTTGCTGATTTGAAAAATAACTTGCCATTTTACCTATCACGGGAATTTGCACTACAAAGTCTTACATTTCGCTCTATTTTGTTATTCTGGCAATTATGTTCCTGTTCTGTTATTACAGGGCAGTGTCATCCAAATTCAACATTGTTCATAACATACTAACCCTTACGACACTAAAGTATAGGTCCCCTGTAGTAGCTAATACCCCTACAGTAGTAGAATCCCCAGCTTAGTGTCTACATATCTGTTTATAACATGGTTTGGGTTGTCTAGGATGTACTGTACTCTGTGAGCTATTTAGGCCTCGCGGAACTCGGCTGGGAGGTGACTGAGCAATGTCATGGGCCCCTGTCTCATCAACAGAACATAATATATAAATGGGTCAATACATCTGATATTATATTCAGACTCACCACCCTGTAACTTTCCACCGTCTATGAGTAAGACATGAGTTGTACACGTGAGAGGGCAACTCTCCCGAGAGGGTAGAGGCCCATCATCAGCATATCTGTAAGCCCGCACAGCGAGGCCCTTACTCGAGTAGTCGCTCACAGCAAGTTATATCGTAAGGACGTGACCTAATGTTTATAATACATAAATGCCGTCCCTTTCTCATTCACTCATATACAGTAGAACTTACGGTCGTTCTAAACTCAGGAATTATAAATACAATCCTTTTATAATAAAACAAGGAACTACAGTTTGGGTTTCGTTACTTAAACCCAAATAATAAATATATGTGAACGGCCTGGTTAATTGGACAATCCAGCTGATTCAGCAACAAATCAACCAGCATCCCTCCCATGTCACAAGGCCCCAACAAACATGTAAGAAGGCACCGGCCAACTCTCTCCCAATATACACAATAACCTACATCGCAGAAGAAGTCCAGAACTGACCTCACATTAGACAGGTCAAATGTAAAGGTAACCCTGCAGACACTCAAGGGGGCCACAAATCAACCAGCACCTCCCATGTCACATGGCCCCACCAACGATGTTAACAGGCAAGCATTCATCAGAAGATTTCTCCAAAATATACAACAACTTATAGCTCCGAAAAATCCAGACCTGACCTTACATTAGCGGGGTCAAATGGAAGGAGACCCTTCGCAGCCCCCCAGATCAGCTCAACCTGACGGCTCGTCTCCCAATATATAGGACGTCGTAGCCCTCCCTCATGAGAGAGAGTCTTGTAACCAAGAAGGGCCAGCAACAACATCCCCAATCCCGCTCGAGAGAAGTCCGCCACTAAGTGTAACGTGGTCTCAGCCGGGTCCATCGACAGAGTGCTGTCAACTCAACGTGTAACAGTAAGTGCTGGCTGTGTAGACTGTGGAAGTGCAGTGATCCCGAACCTCCCCAACGATCGACTTAGTGAAGTGCCCATTCTAATTGTGAGGTTAGGTTATACGAGAATACCATAGTCTATCATAAATTGTGTACGAACCCCCCCATTAATCCCCCCTATTGAACTAGTAAAATAAAGCTGTAACACGCATTGGTGTTTTATATACTACACTTGTACTGTGCCTGTGTTAATATACAGTGTTGACATCACACCCTCGAGACACGCTACCATTTCCTCTCACTATAATACTCTACTACTATAAAC
>NW_024723737.1:0-6469 GCF_018991925.1 Homarus americanus
ATTTCAGTGGCATAATCTGGGGACTCCACCCAGTTGATTCGAAAGACAGACCCGTCAGTGGTTGAACCATGCAGTGGACATCCGTCATGGATGCAGGGAGGAGAATGGCGTGCAGAACCGGGTGGACCCTGGCTGAATGTTGGGCCCAGGATCCAGCCTCCCGACTTGATTGGATGGATGGGAGATCCAGTTTGAGATGATCCTCCAGATGGGAGGGGCCCTCCATCCTTTTTGAAGGATATCTTGGTTCAACACCTCCGACCACCGGAGAGTCAGTAAAGGTTTGTGGGATCTGAGGGCATCCTCAGATTCAATGTGGAAATTGAATAGAGCAGTAAAATATATGGACAGTGAGACTGGCCAGCACATGATTAAACAAAGTCATCTTGAAATGTATCTGATAAAGCTATCAGATTTGCCAGTAAGTTAATATCAGGATAAAAATCTAAGTTGAATCAGATTCATCAATTGAACATCATATCCAGTTTGAAATATCCAGGTCAGTTGGTCTCAGTCCATCCAAATCATCAGTTGTTGACCGATGATCGTCTGGTCGTGGCAGGTTGGAAGACATCCAGTTCAAATCATCAGGTTCCTGATACACCGGTTTTCAGGTCGGATGCTCAACCGGTTTCATCGGTTGCGGTATCGACAGATCTTTATCATTTTGGGATCCATCGCCTATGGGTCTGCCAGATGGCATCGCCGGTTGGTCAGGGGCTGCTCTGACAGTAAAGGTGGGGTTTGGTGTCCTCAGTCCAGATTAAATGGAACCCTGTGAGGCCAATGATTAAAGACAAGTCTCAATATCATGAAAGTGTTAATCATTTGGATAGTTTTATCGGTTTGATCAGTTTGTTTGTTTTTGAGTTGTTTGATATCATTGTGTTCATCCTTCATTTGGGATCTGTTCACCGGACCCTCATAGTGTGATTTGCGTTTTGATGTTAAAAATAATGTTTTGGAGGTCAATGGTTTGATAAGTTTTAATGAAATCTTTGATTTTCATTTTTGATTAATGATGTTTGTCAGTCCATTTAAATAGACCTATCTTGGATGGGATTGTCATCATTGAACAGTTCTTCAGACCTGGTGAAATCATCAGTCTTGGCTCCATTTTGATATGGAGGACTCGTAGGAGGATGTTTCTGTGGTTTGAAAAATGGTAACAAATAATTATAGAATAACAGTAATATGAAAAATGGAACAGGTTGAATCCAGAATATGCTGTTAACGACGAAGACAATATTTTGATCAAACCAAATCATGATAAAATTGTGTCCGTTGTTGAAAGTGGCTGGTTGATATAAGTTGTTGTTGTTGGGGTTAGTTGATGATAACTTATCTTGGAATCAGTTTCAGTTCTAAAATCTAAGGAGAAACAAACAAAAGTTGATAGTGTGAGTTGGCCTCGTAATGAATGTCATTTTTCCATAATCATTTGATGATTATATCAATATCAGGGTTGTGATATATCTTGGCCTTCAGTTTAAATCTGGCAAAAAGAATCAATGGTCTTGATGGTTTGATGGGTTTTCCCAAGAGTCCACAGTTGTGCTGAATGTCAAAAAATATAAAACCATTAGTCCTCATTTGAGTTCAGTTAATGCTGGCTGTGATGGTTCCTTTATGCTGAAAGGTTTGTGATGTTTGTCAGTCATGGGTTTTAAGGTAAACATCATGTGCCAGGTGGTTTTTCTTGCCTCAGAGGTAACTTGGCCCTAGTAAGTTAGTGTGTATCATTTAGAGTTATTTGGATGGATGGAATCTGTTGTCAGTGGATGTGGGTCTGATATCCATGAGAGATAAATGATCATTATCCTCCTCCTTTTGGATTCAGAGTTTGGAATGTTTTGGTTAAGGGTTTGTGGATTCCTTGGGAGGATTTTGCTGGGTTTGGTCCTCTCTAGTGTGCGATATCATGTGTTGGCTGTTGATTATGAGATTCAACATACACATGGATCTGAGCACCCTAGTGATTTATTTACACACACACACACTCATATATATATATATATATATATATATATATATATATATATATATATATATATATATATATATATATATATATATATATATATATGTAAATATATATATGTAATATTTAGAAATTTCAGTGTAATTTCAAATGCGCCTATTGGGATTTGTGAGTTCAATGATGTCTGAGGACCGCTCCTGCACGTGGCAGAGGTTGTGGAACTAGGCCTGTACATATTAAATGTAATTTACCGGAATTTAATAGGGACGCGAATCATGAGTAAATATCAGTTGTGTGATTGAAAATAATTATAGATCGTTTCCCAGTCTGAAAATGTTGCGTACGTCCTAATTAAGCTGTTAACCGTCTGGTAAATAAGTCACTCCTGGAAAGCGTGAACCAGTGAGGGAGTGGCTGGGCAGCTGTGAGAGATTCAGGGACACCTCTGTGCTGTGCCAGGAGATGAGCGTGACCTGGTTCCTTCGTTTATTTAACATCAGTATTAACAAGTAAGTTTTATTCAATCTCAGACAAAGCTTGATAGGGGTAGGAACAAACGGTGATGTGAGACAATAGCAAACATCCCGGGTTTTCAGGGTTTTGTAGACCCCACGCGGTATGATAACGTCCACTGGCGGTATGAGACGCGAGTGGTGAAACTGTATGACGCGTCCACTGACCTGGGTTTGAGCCACCTGTTGAGTATGGTGAGAGTTGGGTGAACCCAGCTGTCTAGGTGCCCAACTAACGACGTGACGATCGTTTGGGGTCATCAACTCTCCTCTACCTCGCTCACAATACCATATCTTCAAGCAGCTTAGTGAAAACCTTTTACTAATGGGAAGCTAAAGCTTCTCTCAACTGTACAAGGTCTGAGTGGCTCACTCCTTCCATTTCATGGATGTACTGGGGTAAAGTGAAGCCAGCTGAGTGATACAGGGTCACACACTGGGACCAAGAGTCCAGTGGAACTTAGAGTTACATTTCCAAGGTTGAGAAAGGCTGGTTTGGGCCTTAAACTACAGGGTGCCTGTTTGGTTGTGCATCAAAAACTACGGGTGCAGGTAGGAGATCTATGTGTTAGGTTAGGAAGCATGGTTCACGGTATTGGTGGACTCTATTCTTAATAATAGTGATAATATTTTTGTGTGCTTTTAATACTATTTTTTCAGTTACTAATGTATGCTGTGTTTTATATTTCTATAATTTCAATCTCAGGTATAACCCTTGTTCCTCAAGTAGTGTTTAAGTTAGGTTAGGAGGTGTGTATCTGTTGGGGTGTATTAATTTTGCTGAGTTACTGAAGGCCTACTCAGGGTGGAGTTTTAAGTTCTGTTTTTTTATACCATTTTCTCAGTGATTGATATTTGAAAGCCCTTAAGGCCTGGTTTCATGTGTGCAAGCAACATTTCTTAATCTTTAAACTTGTTGTCCTCTAATGAAGGCATTGCCTGAGGTTCTAATAATTTCAACATCATGTATAACTTTTATTCCCCAGAGTAGTATTTTAAGTTCAGGTTAGAGGGGTGCGAATATTGGTGTACCATTATTTGATTGTGTTTGTAGTGTTGGAGGAATATAAGTGTAAATTTAACAGTGTGTCTCATTCATCCCAGTCACAGGCCTTCCTACGGGTCACGGACAAGTCATTTTGTTTAGTAAATTTAAATGTTCTTTTGTGCTGGTTCGGATTTCTCTCAAGGCGCTTCCACTGCAATTACCATCTAATAATCTTTAATAACCCAAGTCAAGTGAAAATTAAAGTTGATAATTCGATGGTTACATATATATATATATATATATATATATATATATATATATATATATATATATATATATATATATGTATATATATATATATATATATATATATATATATATATATATATATATATATATATATATATATATATATATATATATATATATATATATATATATATATATATATATATATTTCAAAGCAAACACGCACTGATTGGCGAAATTTTAAATGTGCCTGGGTATACAATCAGTTGAAGACTTGAAATGTATTCCTGCTTATCGCTGTGTATGGTAAGTCTGCTGCTCCTCTTGCGTGACAGTGTTACTATATCGCATTTCGATAATTCCATATCTATTCCGTTCCTTTGTATGTAATGTTATCTTGGTTTGTGTGTAGAATATAAATTGTTTCTAATATGTATAAATACTTAATGGGTTACAGTATTCCATTCGATGAATATATAATGCAAAATGACTGGATTGGTTGCATGTGGTTAAGTTACCTTTCGCATCTCAAAACACAAATCATTAATTTACAAATTATCATATTTCATTGTTACCGATATTTATGGTAAAAATAGAACTGCATTGCCCTTGCGAGTGAAGGGCGATATCGCAACTCGCGTTTCGAGGGTTTCGGCGTTAAAGTTCTTGTCTTTTTTATCCTGTGTAGGGTGCTTTGGCCAATCTGTATGGCCTGGCTACCAAGTTATGCTCCAATAAATTATTAAATAAATATAACCTCGACTGATGCAGTATTCATATCATATCCCTAGACCGGCAAATAATGTTTCAGTACATTATGTGTATTTTCATATCTATGCATTCCGTTTTATTTCCTTAAACTATTGTAGTCAACATAAATAAATTATGATTTGATACCAATTTATACTTTAAGGTAAGGGAGAAATTCAACATATATTGCAATTAATTTAGTCAACCCTTTTACTTACTAATGGTTTCTCCCATACATAACAGGGAAAGTCTATGAAATTGCAACTCATCTCGAGGTTCACACTCAGTACTCCTACCAGGTTACTGTCTCAATCTTTTTTAATCACTAAAGCAATATATTGCACATGAATGCTTAGGAATATAAAATATTTGTGGTATTTAACAAACATCACAGAATACTGTACAAGTTTATGAGGTACCAACCTGTCAATGCCTCAATGCTTCCAGTGTTATTGCTCATTTTTTTCCAACAGACCATAGGGTATAGATGCATTGACTGTAGATCTATAACGTTCGTGATATTTTTGAACAGAGTACGATTTGCTCTTAAGGCTTACCAAACATGCCGACAATGACACTTCACAAGACTTCCAACTGTACCAATGATGGCGATGATGAAGACGCAGGCACTTGTGAAGCCCAGCAGGTGACTACCGTATATATCTTTTGCTGATGACCGAGGTGTGGCTGCGCTGTCGTTGTTGAGAACGTTGTCTCTTCCATCTTATTTCTATAAAACAACATCAATTCAGTTTGTGTTTATCTGTGGTTCTCTCACATATCAGACACCTCACCTTTCTGACAGTCACGCATGAAGTCCCAACATATAGTAGTAAAAGACAAAATTCTGCAACTCAAATTTCAACAGCCCGATAGGTTAGGTTAAGTTACGTTTTAGGTTCAAGGCAGTGAGAGAATATAACGCTCGCCTCCTCTCCTGAAGGTCATTGGTTTGTGTCGGGGACATCCCAGTCTACCCAAAAGGTGAATGGATACCTGCTCCTGAGACACTGTGAGTTGGAGGAAGAGATAAGTGCAGGGGGCAGGCAGGAAGGTAAGGGACATTTTTCTGGGACACCTTAGATATAATGTGTTAATGAATGGTATATAAAATCTCACTGTATTGTCGAATTAATGGAAATTGGTTTAACAGTGGGAGTCTAACGAGCACCTAACGGATATATAGGACATATTCCACATACGGATATGTATGTCTGTTAGGTGCTCGTTAGGGAAGTGAATACAACCCACTATATACTGCCTTTGGTAATATGGATGATATTGCATTCGACCAAAAATCTCATGACAGTGGCCATTGGAACAGGCTTTATACGGAGGCGATTTTTTTTTTTTTGAGTTTGAAAAATCGGCCCATGGTATAATGATGTAGTTCTATGTGCAGAATCATGTGATATCTTCAGTTTTGAAACTTTTAATGTTTTGCTAGATGTAAAACTTGAAATCTTGGAATTCAGTATTCCCACCCTTTTACCAACACCACTAAATAGCTTATTTAAGTAGAGTGAAATGTATCAGGTTAATTTTATTGGATGAAAATGATCCAGAATAGTGAAACGAATGATCTTGACACATTTATTAAATATTTATATTCCTTTAGAAAACAAATCATCAAATACAAAAACCGGTTTTACTACTACCTGGCGGTGTTGCTGCACCATAGAACATATGCTTTCTGCTGGCTCACTCATCACCTCCCTGCTGACCACCTGAGCTCGGATGTAGCCTTCCCTCCTCTCCCTGGCTGTACACTGACTGCTGGCCTCGCTCTTGCTGTACACAACGCTCTATGCTCTGGGTGTGCGGGCAGGGAGCATGCATGGGGTTTGTCCAGGAAAGCTCTGACTTGAACATTGGTGAGGCTGCAGGTAAAGGGGGGCTCACTGCCAGCCTGGATGTTATCCAGATCTATGAGATCAGTGGTGCTCCCCTGATTTGAATATAACAGAGTCCTCTAGTCGTGTATAACAA
>NW_024723738.1:0-22599 GCF_018991925.1 Homarus americanus
CTCGGTACTTCGTTCAGTTACGTGGTAACTCCCTGCCGCTGTTAATCGCCCATAAGGGCGTTGCGCCCTCATTCTTATCGCCCCCTGCTGCCGTTAATTGCCCGTGGGCGATTTCTGCTCATTCTTGTATTGCCTTCCTGCCGCCATTTATCACCCGAATGGCGATTGCCGCCACTCATTCTTATCGCCCCCTGCCGCGTTAATCACTGGGGCGATTGCAGCCATTCATTCATATCGCCCCCGCCGTTAATTGCCCGTAGGCGATTGCCGCCACTCATTCTATTGCCCCTGCCGCCGTTAATCGCCCGTAATGCGATTGCCGCCTCTCATTCTTATCGCCCCTGCCGCCGTTAATCGCCCGTGGGCGATTGCCGCCACTCATTCTTATTGCCCCTGCCGCCGTTAATCGCCCGTAAGCCGTTGCCGTCACTCATTCTTATTGCCCCCTGCCGCCGTTAATCGCCCGTAAGGCGATTGCCGCCACTCATTCTTATCGCCCTCCAAGCGCCGTTAATCACCCGTAAGGCTATTCCAGCCACTCATTCTTATCGCCCCCCTGGCGCCGTTAATCACCCGTAAGGCTATTGCCGCCACTCATTCTTATCGCCCCCTTACCGCCATTAATCGCCCGTAAGGCGATTGCCGCATTCATTCTTATCGCCCCCTGCCGCCATTAATCGCCCGTGGCGTTGCCGCCACTCTTATCGCCCCCTGCCGCCGTTAATCGCAAAAGGCGATTGCATACTCACTCTTATCGCCCCTGCCGCCGTTAATCGCCCGTAAGGCCATTGCCGCCACTCATTCTTATCCGCCCCTGCGCCGTTAACCACCCTGATCTATTGCCCCCCTCATACTTATCGCCCTGCCGCCGTTAATCGCCGTAAGGCGTTGCCGCCACTCATTCTTATCTCGCCCTGCCGCCGTTAATCGCCCGTAGGCGATTGCCGCCATTCATTCTTATCGCCCCTGCCGCCGTTAATCGTAACGTAAGGCGTTGCCGCCACTCATTCTTATCGCCCCCTGCCGCGTTAATCGCTGTAAGGCTATTGCCGCCACTCATTCTTATCCCCCCTGCGCCGTTAATCAACCATAAGGCTATTGCCGCCACTCATTCTTATTGCCCCCTGCCGCGTTAATCGCCCTTGATACAGTGGCCTCATTCTTATCGCCCCTTGCCGCCGTTAATCGCCCGTAAGGCGATTTGCCGCCACTCATTCTTATCGCCCCCCTGCCGCCGTTAATCGCCGTAATTCGATTACCGCCACTCATTCATGTCGCCCTCCTGCCGCCGTTAATCGCCCGTAAAGGCGTTGCCGCCACTCATTCTTATCGCCCCTACCGCCGTTAATCGCCCAAAAGGCGATTGCGCCCTCCCTTCTTATCGCCCCCTGGCCGGTTAATCACCCGTAAGGATATTGCCGCCACTCATTCTTATCGCCCCCTGCCGCCGTTAATCACCCGTAAGGCGATTGCGGCAACTCATTCTATTGTCCCCTGCCGCCGTTAATCACCCGTAGGCGATTGCCGCCACTGGTTCTTATCGCCCCCTGCCGCCGTTAATTGCCCATAAGGCGATTGCGCCACTCATTCTTATTGCCTTCCTTACGCCATTAATCGCCCGTGAAAGGCGTTGCGCCACTCATTCTTATCGCCCCTGCCGTTAATCACTTGTAAGGCGTTGCGCCACTCATTCATATCGCCCCCTACCGCCGTTAATCACCCGTAGGCGATTGCCGCCCTCATTCTTATCGCCCCTGCCGCCTTTAATCACCCGTGGCGATGCCGCCACTGGTTCTATCGACCCCTGCCGCCGTTAATCGCTCATAAGGCGATTGCCGCCATTCATTCTTATCGCCCCCCTGCCGCTGTTAATCGCCCATAAGGAGATTGCCGCCACTCATTCTTATCGCCCCCCTGCTACCGTTAATTGCCCGTAAGGTGATTGCTGCCGCTCATTCTTATTGCCTTCCTGGCGCCATTTATCACCAGAATGGCGATTGCCGCCACTCATTCTTATCGCCCCCCTGCCGCCGTTAATCGGCCGTAAGGCGATTGCCGCCACTCATTCTTATCGCCCCCCTGCTGCCGTTAATCGCCCGTAAGGCGATTGCCGCCTCTCATTCTTATCGCCCCCTACCGCCATTAATCGCCCGTGGGCGATTGCCGCCTACTCATTCTTAACCGCCGCCGTTAATCGCCCGTAAGGCGATTGCTGCCCTCTTATCGTCCCTACCGCCATTAATCGCCCGTGGGCGATTGCGCCACTCATTCTGCGCCCCTCGCCGTTAATGCCATAAGGCGATTGCCCCCCACTATTCTTATCGCCCCTGCGCGTTAATCGGCCGTAGGCGTGCCGCCACTCATTCTTATCGCCCCCTGCCGCGTTAATTGCCCGTAAGCGTTGCCGCCGCTCATTCTTATTGCCTTCCTTCGCCATTAATCGCCCGTAAGGCGTTGCCGCCACTCATTCTTATCGCCCCCTGCCGCTTTAATCGCCCATTGGGCGATTGCCGCCACTCATTCTTATCGCCCCCTGCTGCGTTAATTGCCCATAGGCGATTGCGCCACTCATTCTTATTGCCTTCCTTCGCCATTAATCGCCCGTGGAGATTGCCTCCACTCATTCTTATCGCCCCTGCGCTGTTAATCGCCATTAGGCGATGCCGCCCTCATTCTTATCGCCCCTACTGCCGTTAATTGCCGTAAGGCGATTCTGCGCTCATTCTTATTGCCTTCCTGCCGCCATTTATCACCGAATGGCGATTGCCGCCACTCATTCTTATCGCCCCTGCGGCCGTTAATCACCGAGGCGATGCAGCCACTCATTCGCATCGCCCCCCGTTAATTGCCCGTAAGGCGATTGCCGACTCATTCTTATTGTCCCCCTGCCGCCGATAATCGCCCGTAATGCGTTGCCGCCTCTCATTCTTATCGCCCCTGCCGCCGTTAATCGCCCGTAAGGCGATTGCCGCCACTCATTCTTAGCCCCTGGCGTTAATCGCCCGTAGGCGATTGCCGCCACTCATTCTTATTGCCCCCCTGCCGCCGTTAATCGCCCGAAATCGCGTTCCGCCTCTCATTCTTATCGCCCCCTGCCGCCGTTAATCGCCCTTAAGGCGATTGCCGCCACTCATTCTTATTGCTCCTGCCGCCGTTAATCGCATAATGATTGCCGCCACTCATTCTTTACCGCCGGTAATCGCCCGTGAAGGTGCCGCCACTCATTCTTATTGCCCCCTGCGCCGTTAATCGCCCGTAATGTGATTGCCGCCTCTCATTCTTATCGCCTGCGCCGTTAATCGCCCGTAAGGCGATGCGCCACTCATTCTTATCGCCCCTGCCGCCGTTAATCGCCCGTAAAGGCGATTGCGCCACTCATTCATATCGCCCTCTACCGCCGTTAATCGCCCGTAAGGCGATGCCGCCACTCATTCTTATCGCCTGCCGCCGTTAATCGCCCATAAGGCGATTGCCGCCACATTCTTATCGCCCCCTGCCGCCGTTAATCATCCGTAAGGCCGTTGCCGCCACTCATTCGCCACCCCCTGCCGCGTTAATCGCCCGTAAGGCGTGCGCCACTCATTCTTATCGCCCCTGCCGCCGTTAATCGCCCATGGGCGATTGCGCCACTCATTCTTATCGCCTCCCTGCCGCCTTTAATCGCCCTTAAGGCTATTCGCCCACTCATTCTTATCGCCCCCTGCCGCCGTTAATCACCCGTTGAAGGCGATTGCTGCCACTCATTCATATCGCCCCATCGCCGTTAATCGCCCGTAAGGCGTTGCGCAACTCATTCTTATTGTCCCCTACCGCCGTTAATCGCCCGTAAAGCGTGCCGCCACTCATTCTTATCGCCCCTGCCGCTGTTAATCGCCCATAAGGCGATTGCCGCCACTCATTCTTATTGTCCCCTGCCGCCGTTAATCACCCGTAATGCGATTGCCGCCTCTCATTCTTATCGCCCCCCTGCCGCCGTTAATTGCCCGTAAGGCGATTGCCGCCACTCATTCTTATTGCCCCTCTGCCGCCGTTAATCTCCCATAAGGCGATTGGTGGCACTCATTCTTATTGCCCCCCTGCCACCTTTAATCACCCGTAAGGCTATTCCGCCACTCATTCTTATCGCCCCCCTGCCGCCGTTAATCGCTCATAAGGCGATTGCCGCCACTCATTCTTATCGCCCCCTGCCGCTGATCGTCGCCCATAAGGCGATTGCCGCCACTCATTCTTATCGCTGCTCATTCTTATTGTTCCGCAACCATTTATCCACCAGAATGGCGATTGCCGCCTCATTCTTATAAGCCCCCCTGCCGCGTTAATCGCCCGTGGGCGATTGCGCCACTCATTCTTATCGTCCCCTGCGCCCGTTAATCGCCCATAAGGCGATTGCCGCCTGTTCTTATCACGCCCCCCTGCCGCCGTTAATCGGCCGTAAGGCAGTGCCGCCACTCATTCTTATCCCCCTGCCGCCGTTGGTGCCCGTGGAAGATTGCGCCGCTCATTCTTATTGCCTTCCTTAAGCGTAATCGCCCGGTAAAGGCGATTGCATCCCTCATTCTTATCGCCCCCTGCCGCTGTTAATCGCCCATATAAAGGCGATTGCCGCCCTCACATTCTTATCGCCCCCCTGCGTTAATTGCCCGTAAGGCCGGTTTCTGCGCTCATTCTTGTGCCCTTCTCATTCATAATAAGCCCCCTACGCGTTAATTGCCCGTGGGCGTTGCGCCACTCATTCTTATTGCCCCTGGCCGTTAATGGCCCGTAATCGTTGCGCCTCTCATTCTTATCGCCTGCCGCCGTTAATCGCCGTGGTGCCACTCATTCTTATTGCCCCTGCCGCCGTTAATCGCCCGTAAGCCGTTGCCCGTCACTCATTCTTATTGCCCCTGCCGCCGTTGATCGCCCGAAATGCGATTGCGCCTCTCCATTCTTAGCCCCATCGCCCCCTGCCGCCGTTAATCGCCCGCCAAGGCGATTGCGCCCTTTCATTCTTATTGCCCCCTGCGCCGTTAATCGCCCATAATGCGATTGCCGCCACTCATTCTTATCGCCCCCTGCACCCAATTAATCGCCCGGCAAAGCGTTGCGCCACTCGTCTTATTGCCCCTGCCGCCGTTAATGCGCCCGTAATGTGATTGCGCCTCTCATTCTTATCGCCCCCTGCGCGTTAATCGCCCGTAAGGCGTTGCCACCACTCATTCTTATAAGCCCTCCAAGCGCCGTTAATCACCGTAGGCTAATTCCAGCCACTCATTCTTATCGCCCCCTGGCGCCGTTGATCACCGATGAACTCTTGTAATACTCGTTCTTATCATTACCTTACCGCCATTAATCGCCATTAAAGGCGTTGCGCATTCATTCTTATCGCTGGCCATTAATCGCCCGTATGGCGTTGCACTTCCTCCTCACTCTTATCGCCCCCCTGCCGCCGTTAATCGCCAAAAGGCGATTGCCGCCACTCACTCTCTTATCGCCCCCTGCCGCCGTTAATCGCCCGTATTAAAAGGCCATTGCCGCCACTCATTCTTATCGCCCCCCTGCGCCGTTAACCACCCGTAAATCTATTGCCCCCACTCATGCTCGCCTGCCGTTAATCGCCCGTAAAAGCGTTACGCTCACTCATTCTTATCTCCGCCTGCCGCCGTTAATGGCCGTAAAGCGTTGCCGCCATTCATTCTTATCGCCCCCCTGCCGCCGTTAATCGTACCGTAAGGCGATTGCCTCACTACGTTCTTATCGCCCCCTGCCGCCGTTAATCGGCTGTGGGCTATTGCGCACTCATTCTTATCGCCCCCCTGCCGCCCGTTAATCAACCGCCAAGGCTATTGCCGCCACTCATTCTTATTGCCCCCTGCCGCCGTTAATCGCCCGCAATGCAGTGACGCCTCATTCTTATCGCCCCCTGCCGCCGTTAATCGCCCGTAAGGCGATTGCCGCCACTCATTCTTATGTCGCCCCTGCCGCCGTAATCGCCCGTAATTCGATTACCGCCACTCATTCATGTCGCCCTCCTGCCGCCGTTAATCGCCCGTAAAGGCGGTGCGCCACTCATTCTTATGGCGCCCTACCGTTAATCGCCCAAAAAGGCGGTGCGCCACTCATTCTTATCGCCCCCTGGCGCCGTTAATCACCCGTAAGGATGTGGCGCCACTCATTCTTGTCATCCCTGCCGCCGTTAATCGCCCATAAGGCGATTACCTAAGTCATAATAAGCCCTCCTGCGCCGTTAATCGCCATTAAGGCGATTGCCGCCACTCATTATCGCCCCCTGCCGCCTTTATCACCCACGTGGGCTGTTCCGCCACTCATTCTTATCGCCCCCTGCCGCCGTTAATCACCCGTAAGGCGATTGCGCAACTCATTCTTATTGTCCCCTGCGCGTTAATCACCCGTAAGGCAGTGCCGCCACTGATTCTTATCGCCCCTGCCGCCGTTAATTGCCCACTTAAAGCGTTGCCGCCACTCATTCTTGTGCCTTCCTTAAGCCATTAATCGCCCGTGGGCGTTGCATCACTCGTTTCAGCCTCGGCCCATAACGCGTTGATCGCGTAGGGCGATTTGCCGCCGCGCTGCCGCCACTCATTCTTATCGCCCCCTGCCCGCCGTTAATCGGCCGTAAGGCCGATTGCCGCCACTCTTCTTATCGCCCCCTGCCGTTAATCGCCCGTGCAAGGCGTTGCTGGCCTCATTCTTATCGCCCCTACCGCCATTAATCGCCCGTAAGGCGATTGCCGCCACTCATTCTTAACGCCCCTGCCGCCGTTAATCGCCCGCCAAGGCGATTTAACGCACTATTCTTATCGTCCCCCTACACCGCCATTAATCGCCCGTAAGGCGTTGCGCCACTCATTCTTAACGCCCCCTGCCGCGTTAATCGCCCATAAGGCGATTGCCCCATATTCTTATCGCCCCCTGCCGCCGTTAATCGGCCGTAAAGGCGTGCCGCCACTCATTCTTATCGCCCCTGCCGCCGTTAATTGCCCGGTAAGGCGATTTGCGCCGCTCATTCTTGTTGCCTTAGCCGCCATTAATCGCCGGTAAGGCGATTGCGCCACTCATTCTTATCGCCCCTGCCGCTGTTGTCAGCCCGTTGGGCGTTGCAGCCCACTCGTTCTTGTCGCCCCCCTGCTTGCGTTAATTGCCCGCCAAGGCGATTGCCGCCACTCATTCTTGTTGCCTTCCTTACGCCATTAATCGCCCGTAAGGAGGTGCCGCCACTCATTCTTATCGCCCCTGCCGCTGTTAATCGCCCATAAGGCGATTGCCGCCACTCATTCTTATCACCCCTGCTACCGTTAATTGCCCGTAAGGTGATTGCGCTCATTCTTATTGCCTTCCACCAGCACCATTTATCGCCAAATGGCGATTGCCGCCTCTCATTCTTATCGCCCCCTGCCGCCGTTAATCGCCCGTAAGGCGATTGCATACTCATTCTTATCGTCCCCCTGCGCCGTTAATCGCCCATGGGCGATTGCCGCCACTTATTCTTATCGCCCCCTGCCGCCGTTAATCGGCCGTAAGGCGGTGCCGCCACTCATTCTTCTCCCCCCCTGCGCCGTTAATTGCCCGTGAAGGCGTTGCGCCAGCTCATTCTTGTGCCTTCGCTTCGCCATTAATCGCCCGTAGGCGATTGCCGCCACTCATTCTTATCGCCCCCCTGCCGCTGTTGTCGCCCGCCAAGGCGATTGCCGCCACTCATTCTTATCGCCCCCTGCTGCCGTTAATTGCCCGTAAAGGCGATTTCTGCCGCTCATTCTTATTGCCTTCCTGCCGCCATTTATCGCGAATGGCGGTGCGCGCCACTCACATTCTTATGGCCCCTGCCGCCGTTAATCACCGAGGCGATTGCAGCCGATCATTCATATCGCCCCCTACCGCCGTTAATTGCCCGTGGGCGATTGCCTCACTCATTCTTATTGCCCCCCTGCCGCCGTTAATGGCCCGTAAATGCGATTGCAGCCTCTCGATGTATCGCCCCCTGCGTTAATCGCCCGTGAGGCGGTGCGCCACTCATTCTTCGCTGCCCCCACGCCGCCGTTAATCGCCCGTAAGCGATTGCCGTCACTCATTCTTATTGCCCCTGCCGCCGTTAATCGCCCGAAATACGTGCGCCTCTCATTCTTATCGCCCCCCTGCCGCCGTTAATCGCCCTTAAGGCGATTGCCGCCCACTCATTCTTATTGCCCCTGCCGCCGTTAATCGCCCATAATGCGATTGCGCCACTCATTCTTATCGCCCCCTGCCGCCGTTAATCGCCGTAAGGCGTTGCCCCTGCCGCGTTCAGTAAGCCGTGTGTGATTGCCTTATATAGATTTCTTATCGTATGCTTGCCGTTAATCGCCCGTAAGGCGATTGCCGCCACTCATTCTTATCGCCCTCAAGCGCCGTTATTGTCACCCGTAAGGCTATTCCAGCCACTCATTCTTATCGCCCCTGGCCGTTAATCACCCGTGAGCTATTGCCGCCACTCATTTCTTATCGCCCCTTGCCCACCGCCATTAATCGCCCGTGGGCGGTGCCGCATTCATTCTTATAAGCCCCTGCCGCCATTAATCGCCCGTGTGTGGCGGTGCGCCACTCACTCTTATCGCCCCCTGCGCGTTAATCGCAAAAAGGCGATTGCACTTCCTCCTCTTATCGCCCCCTGCCGCGTTAATCGCCCGTAAGGCCATTGCCGCCACTCATTCTTATCGCCCCCTGCCGCCGTTAACCACCGTGAAATCTATTGCTTTACTCATGCTTATAAGCCCCTGCCGATTGATAAGCCCGTGGGCGTTGCCAGCCACTCATTCTTATCTCCGGCCCTGCCGCCGTTAATCGCCCGTAAAGGCGTTGCCATCATTCATTCTTATCGCCCCCTGCGCCGTTAATCGTGCCGTGGGCGGTGCCGCCACTCATTCTTATGCCCCTGCGCGTTAATCAGCACAACCAAAGGCTATTGCCGCCACTCATTCTTATCGCCCCCTGCCGCCGTTAATCAACCATAGGCATGCCTTACTCATTCTTATTGCCCCTGCCGCCGTTAATGGCCCGCAATGCAATTGGCGCCTCTCATTCTTATCGCCCCCTGCCGCCGTTAATCGCCCGTGAGCGATTGCCGCCACTCATTCTTATCGCTCCCCTGCCGCCGTTAATCGCCCGTAATTCGATTACCGCCACTCATTCATGTCGCCCTCACCGCCGTTAATGCATGCGTGGGCGGTGCCGCCACTCATTCTTGTCGGCCCTACTGGCGAATTAATCGCCCGAAGCGTTGCCGCCACTCATTCTTATCGCCCCCACAGCGCCGTTAATCACCCGTAAGGATATTGCCGCCACTCATTCTTATCGGCCCCTGCCGCCGTTAATGCCCATAAGGCGATTGCCACCACAAATTCATATCGCCCTCCTGCGCCGTTAATCGCCCGTAAGGCGTGCCGCCACTCATTCTTATCGCCCCCTGCCGCCTTTAATCACCGGTAAGGCGATTGCGCCTTTCATTCTTATTGTCCCCTGCTGCCGTTAATCACCCGTAAAGGCGTTGCGCCACTGGCTATCGCCCCTACGCCGTTAATTGCCCATAAGGCGATTGCCGCCCTCATTCTTATTGCCTTCCTTGCGCCATTAATCGCCCGTGAAGCGTTGCATCCTCATTCTTATCGCGCCCACTACGCGTTAATCACTTGTAAGGCGATTGCGCCGCTCATTCATATCGCCCCTACCGCCGTTAATCACCCGTGGGCGATTGCCGCCACTCATTTCTTATCGCCCCCTGCGCCTTTAATCACCCGTAAGGCGATTGCCGCCACTGGTTTCTTATCGGCCCCTGCCGCGTTAATCGCTCGCAAGGCGATTGCCGCCTCATTCTTATCGCCCCCTGCGCTGTTAATCGCCCATAAAGGAATTGCCGCCACTCATTCTTATCGCCCCCTGCTACCGTTAATTGCCCGTAAGGTAGTTGCTGTCGCTCATTCTTATTGCCTTCCTGGCGCCATTTATCACCAGAATTGCGATTGCGCCACTCATTCTTATCGCCCCCTGCCGCCGTTAATGTCGGCCGTAAGGCGGTGCCGTCACTCATTCTTGTCATGTCTCCTGTGCCGTTAATCGCCCGTGGGCGATTGCCGCCTCATTCTTATCGCCCCCTACCTTAATCGCCCGTGGCGTTGCCGCCACTCATTCTTAACGCCCCCTGCGCCGTTAATGGCCCATAAGGCGATTGCTGCCACTATTCTTATCGTCCCCCTACCGCCATTAATCGCCCGTAAGGCGGTGCCGCCACTCATTCTTAACGCCCCCTGCGCCGTTAATCGGCCGTAAAGGCGTGCCGCCACTCATTCTGCTCGCCCCCTGCCGCCGTTAATTGCCCGTGAAGGCGATTGCGCCCGCTCATTCTTATTGCCTTCCTTACGCCATTAATCGCAAAGCCGATGCCCGCTCTTCTTATCGCCCCCTGCCGCTGTTAATCGCCCATTAAGCATTGCCGCCACTATTCTTATCGCCCCCTGCGCGTTAATTCCCGTAAGGCGATTGCGCCCTCTCATTCTGTGCCTTCCTTACGCCATTAATAGCCGTAAGCGTTACGCCACTCATTCTTATCGCCCCCTGCCGCCGTTAATCACCGAGGCGTTGCAGCTCACTCATTCTTATCGCCCCCTACGCCGTTAATCGCCCGTGGGCGTGCACGCCACTCATTCTTATTGCCCCCTGCCGCCGTTAATCGCCCGTAATGCGATTGCCGCCTCTCATTCTTATCGCCCCCTGCCGCCGTTAATCGCCCGTAAGGCGTTGCCGCCACTCATTCTTGCCCCCTGCCGCCGTTAATGCCCGTAAGGCGATTGCCGCCACTCATTCTTATTGCCCCCTGCGCGTTAATCGCCCGGCGATTGCGCCTCTCATTCTTATCGCCCCTGCCGCGTTAATCGCCCGTAGGCGTTGCCGCCACTCATTCTTATTGCCCCCCCCGTTAATCGCCCGTAATGCGATTGCCGCCACTCATTCTTATCGCCCCCTGCCGCCGTTAATCGCCCGTGGGCGATTGCCGCCACTCATTCTTATTGCCCGCGCCGTTAATCGCCCGTAATGCGATTGCCGCCTCTCATTCTTATCTGCCGCCGTTAATCGCCCGTAAGGCGATTGCCGCCACTCATTCTTATCGCCCCCCCGCCGTTAATCGCCCGTAAGGCGTTACTCATTCTTATCGCCCCCCTGCCGCCGTTAATCGCCCGTAAGGCGATTGCGCCACTCATTCTTATCGCCCCTGCGCCGTTAATCGCCCGTAAGGCGATTGCCGCACTCATTCTTATCCCCTGCCGGTTATCGCCCGTAGGCGTTGCGCCACTCATTCTTATCTTTACGCGTTAATCGCCCGTAAAGGCGTTGCCGCCACTCATTCTTATCGCCCCCTGCCGCCTTTAATCGCCTTTAAGGCTGTTCCGACTCATTCTTATCGCCCCCTGCCGCCGTTAATCACCGTAAGGCGATTGCCGCCACTCATTCTTATCGCCCCCATGCGCCGTTAATCGCCGTAAAGGCGATTGCCGCCTCCATTCTTATCGCCCCCCCGCCGTTAATCGCCCGTAAAGGCGTTGCCGCCACTCATTCTTATCGCCCCCTGCCGGTTAATCGCCCGTAAGGCGATTGCCGCCACATTCTTATTGTCCCCTGCCGCCGTTAATCACCGTAAGGCGTTGCCGCCACTCATTCTTATCGCCCCCGCCGTTAATCGCCCGTGAGGCGATTGCCGCCACTCATTCTTATTGCCCCTCTGCCGCGTTAATCGCCCGTAAGGCGTTGCTGCCACTCATTCTTATCGCCCCTGCCGCCTTTAATCACCCGTAAGGCGATTCCGCCACTCATTCTTATCGCCCCCTGCGCCGTTAATCGCCCAAAGGCGATTGCCGCCACTCATTCTTATCGCCCCTGCCTGTTAATCGCCCGTAAGGCGATTGCCGCCACTCATTCTTATCCTGCTGCCGTTAATCGCCCGTAGGCGATTGCTGCCGCTCATTCTTATTGCCTTCCTGCCGCCATTTATCGCCAGATAAGCGTTGCCGCCACTCATTCTTATCGCCCCCCTGCGTTAATCGCCGTTAAGGCGTTGCGCCTCTCATTCTTATCGCCCCCTGCCGCCGTTAATCGCCCGTGAGCGTTGCCGCCACTCATTCTTATCGCCCCCTGCCGCCGTTAATCGCCCATAAGGCGATTGCCGCCACTTGCTTATCGTCCCCTGCCGTTAATCGGCCGTAAGGCGATGCCGCCACTCATTCTTATCGCCCCCTGCGCGTTAATTGCCCGGTAAGGCGATTGCCGCCGCTCATTCTTATTGCCTTCGCCGCCATTAATCGCCCGTAAGGCGTTGCCGCCACTCATTCTTATCGCCCCCTGCCGCTGTTAATCGCCCGTAAGGCGATTGCCGCCACTCATTCTTATCGCCCCCTGCTGCCGTTAATTGCCCGTAAGGCGATTTCTGCCGCTCATTCTTATGCCTTCCTGCCGCCATTTATCACCGAATGGCGATTGCCGCCACTCATTCTTATCGCCCCCTGCCGCGTTAATCACCGGGGCGTTGCAGCCTCTCATTCATATCGCCCCTACGCCGTTAATTGCCCGTAAGGCGTTGCCGCCACTCATTCTTATTGCCCCTGCGCGTTAATCGCCCGTGACACGTTGCCGCCTCTCATTCTTATCGCCCCCTGCCGCCGTTAATCGCCGTAAAGCGTTGCCGCCACTCATTCTTATTGCCCCTGCCATCGCCCGTAAGGCGTGCCGTCACTCATTCTTATTGCCCCCTGCCGCCGTTAATCGCCCGAAATGCGATGCCGCCTCTCATTCTTATCGCCCCCTGCGCCGTTAATCGCCCGTAAGGCGTGCCGCCACTCATTCTTATCGCCCCCTGCCGCCGTTAATCGCCCGCCAATGCGATTGCCGCCACTCATTCTTATCGCCCCTGCCGCCGTTAATCGCCCGTAGGCGATTGCGCCACTCATTCTTATCGCCCCTGCCGCCGTTAATCGCCCGTAAGGATTGCCGCCACTCATTCTTATCGCCCCTGCCCCCGTTAATCGCCCGTAAGGCGTTGCCGCCACTCATTCTTATCGCCCCCTGCCGCCGTTAATCGCCCGTAAGGCGTTGGCCACTCATTCGCCGCCCTCCTGCGCCGTTAATCGCCCGTAAGGCGTTGCCGCCACTCATTCTTATCGCCCCTGCCGCCACTCATTCTTATCGCCCCTGCGCCGTTAATCGCCCGTAAGGCGATTGCGCCCACTCATTCTTATCGCCCCTGCGCCGTTAATCATCCGTAAGGCGATTGCCGCCACTCATTCTTATCGCCCCCTGCCGCCGTTAATCGCCCATAAGGCGTTGCCCCCTCATTCTTATCGCCCCCTGCCGCCGTTAATCGCCAAGGCGATTCCCGCCACTCATTCTTATCGCCCCTGGCTAATCACCTTTAAGGCTGTTCCTGCACTCATTCTTATCGCCCCCTGCCGCCGTTAATCACCCGTAAGGCGATGCCGCCACTCATTCTTATCGCCCCCTGCGCGTTAATCGCCGTGAGCGTTGCCGCCACTCATTCTTATCGTCCCCTACCGCCGTTAATCGCCGTAAGGCGATTGCGCCACTCATTCTTATCGCCCCTGCCGCGCGTTAATCGCCCGTAAGGCGGTGCGCCATCTTTCTTATCGCCCCTGCTGCCGTTAATTGCCCGTAAGGCGATTTCTGCCGCTCATTCTTATTGCCTTCCTGCCATTTATCACCGAATGGCGTGCCGCCACTCATTCTTATCGCCCCTGCGCGTTAATCACCCAAGGCGATTGCAGCCACTCATTCTTATCGCCCCCTACGCGTTAATTGCCCGTAAGCGTGCCGCCACTCATTCTTATTGCCCCTGCGTTGTAGCCGTTAATGCGTTTGCCCTCTCATTCTTATCGCCCCTGCCGTTAGTCGCCCAAGGCGATTGCCGCCACTCATTCTTATCGCCCCCTGCCGCCGTTAATCGCCCGTAAGGCGTTGCCGCCACTCATTCTTATCGCCCCCTGCCGCCGTTAATCGCCCGTAAGGCGATTGCCGCCACTATTCTTATCGCCCCCTGCGCCGTTAATCGCCCGTAAGCGTTGCCGCCACTCATTCTTCGCCCCCTGCGCCGTTAATCGCCGTAAGGCGATTGCCGCCACTCATTCTTATCGCCCCTGCCGCCGTTAATCGCCCGTAAGGCGTTGCGCCACTCATTCTTATCGCCCCCCTGCGCCGTTAATCGCCCGTAAGGCGTTGCCGCCACTCATTCTTATCGCCCCTGCCGCCGTTAATCGCCCGTAAGGCGATTGCCGCCACTCATTCTTATCGCCCCCTGCCGCCGTTAATCGCCCGTAAGGCGATTGCCGCCACTCATTCTTATCGCCTTCCTGCGCCGTTAATCGCCCGTAGGCGATTGCGCCACTCATTCTTATCGCCCCTGCGCCGTTAATCGCCCGTAAGGCGATTGCCGCCACTCATTCTTATCGCCCCCTGCTGCCGTTAATTGCCGTAAAGGCGATTGCTGCCGCTCATTCTTATTGCCTTCTGCCGCCATTTATCGCCCGAATGGCGGTGCCGCCACTCATTCTTATCGCCCCTGCGCCGTTAATCGCACCCGAGGCGTGCCGCCACTCATTCTTATCGCCCCCTGCCGCCGTTAATCGCCCGTAAAGGCGATTGCGCCACTCATTCTTATTGCCCCCTGCCGTTAATCGCCCGTGTCGTTGTGCCTCTCATTCTTATCGCCCCCTGCCGCCGTTAATCGCCCGTAAGGCGATTTGCGCCACTCATTCTTATTGCCCCCTGCCGCCGTTAATCGCCGTAAGGCGTTGCCGCCACTCATTCTTATCGCCCCTGCCGTTAATCGCCCGAAAGCGTTGCCGCCTCATTCTTATCGCCCCCTGCCGCCGTTAATCGCCGCCAAAGGCGTGCCGCCACTCATCCTTATGGCCCCCCTGCCGCCGTTAATCGCCCGTAAGGCGATTGCCGCCACTCATTCTTATGGCCTCCCTGCTGCCGTTAATCGCCCGTAAGGCGATTGCCGCCACTCATTCTTATGACCTCCCTGCCGCCGTTAATCGCCCGTAAGGCGATTGCCGCCACTCATTCTTATCGCCTCCCTGCCGCCGTTAATCGCCCGTAAGGCGATTGCCGCCACTCATTCATATGGCCCCCCTGCCGCCGTTAATCGCCCGTAAGGCGATTGCCTCCACTCATTCTTATCGCCTCCCTGCCGCCGTTAATCGCCCGTAAGGCGATTGCCGCCACTCATTCTTATCGCCTCCCTGCCGCCGTTAATCGCCCGTAAGGCGATTGCCGCCACTCATTCTTATGGCCCCCCTGCTGCTGTTAATCGCCCGTAAGGCGATTGCCGGCACTCATTCTTATCGCCCCCCTGCCGCCGTTAATCGCCCGTAAGGCGATTGCCGCCACTCATTCTTATCCCACCCCTGCCGCCGCTAATCGCCCGTGAGGCGATTCCCGCCAGACATTCTTATCGCCTTCCGGCCGCCGTTAATTGCCCGTAAGGCGATTGCCGCCACTCATTCTTATTGTACCCCTGCCGCCGTTAATCGCCCGTAAGGCAATTGCCGCCACTCATTCTTATCGCCCCCCTGCCGCCGTTAATCGCCCGTAAGGCGATTGCCGCCACTCATTCTTATCGCCCCCCTACCGCCGTTAATCGCCCGTAAGGCGATTGCCGCCACTCATTCTTATCGCCTCACTGCCGCCGTTATTCGCCCGTAAGGCGATTGCCGCCACTCATTCTTATCGCCCCCCTGCCGCCGTTAATCGCCCCTAAGGCGATTGCCGCCACTCATTCTTATGGCCCCCCTACCGCCGTTAATCGCCCGTAAGGCGATTGCCGCCACTCATTCTTATGGCCCCCCTGCCGCCGTTAATCTCCCGTAAGGCGATTGCCGCCACTCATTCTTATCGCCTCCCTGCCGCCGTTATTCGCCCGTAAGGCGATTGCCGCCACTCATTCTTATGGCCCCCCTGCCGCCGTTAATCGCCCGTAAGGCGATTGCTGCCACTCATTCTTATGGCCCCCGTGCCGCCGTTAATCGGCCGTAAGGCGATTGCCGCCACTCATTCTTATGGCCTCCCTGCCGCCGTTAATCGCCCGTAAGGTGATTGCCGCCACTCATTCTTATGGCCTCCCTGCCGCCGTTAATCGCCCGTAAGGCGATTGCCGCCACTCATTCTTATGGCCTCCCTGCCGCCGTTGATCGCCCGTAAGGCGATTGCCGCCACTCATTCTTATCGCCTCCCTGCCGCCGTTAATCGCCCGTAAGGCGATTGCCGCCACTCATTCTTATTGCCCCCCTGCCGCCGCTAATCGCCCGTAAGGCGATTGCCGCCACTCATTCTTATGGCCTCCCTGCCGCCGTTAATCGCCCGTAAGGCGATTGCCGCCACTCATTCTTATGGCCTCCCTGCCGCCGTTAATCGCCCGTAAGGCGATTGCCGCCACTCATTCTTATGGCCTTCCTGTCGCCGTTAATCGCCCGTAAGGCGATTGCCGCCACTCATTCTTATGGCCCCCCTGCCGCCGTTAATCGCCCGTAAGGCGATTGCCGCCACTCATTCTTATGGCCCCCCTGCCGCCGTTAATCGCCCGTAAGGCGATTGCCGCCACTCATTCTTATGGCCTCCCTGCCGCCGTTAATTGCCCGTAAGGCGATTGGCGCCACTCATTCTTATGGTCCCCTTGCCGCCGTTAATCGCCCGTAAGGCGATTGGCGCCACTCATTCTTATGGCCTCCCTGCCGCCGTTAATCGCCCATAAGGCGATTACCGCCACTCATTCTTATGGCCCCCTTGCCGCCGTTAATCGCCCGTAAGGCGATTGCCGCCACTCATTCTTATGGCCCCCCTGCCGCCGTTAATCGCCCGTAAGTCGATTTCCGCCACTCATTCTTATGGCCCCCCTGCCGCCGTTAATCGCCCGTAAGGCGATTGCCGCCACTCATTCTTATGGCCCCCCTGCCGCCGTTAATCGCCCGTAAGGCGATTGCCGCCACTCATTCTTATGGCCCCCTGCCGCCGTTAATCGACCGTAAGGCGATTGCCGCCACTCATTCTTATCGCCTCCCTGCCGCCGTTATTCGCCCGTAAGGCGATTGCCGCCACTCATTCTTATCGCCCCCCTGTCGCGGTTAATCGCCCATAAGGCGATTGCCGCCACTCATTCTTATGGCCCCCTACGCTGTTAATCGCCCGTAAGGCGTGCCTACTCATTATTATCGCCCCCTGCCGCCGTTAATCGCCGTGGGCGATTGCCTAACTCATTCTTATCGCCTTCCTGCGCCGTTAATCGCCCGTAGGCGATTGCGGCCCACTCATTCTTATCGCCCCCCTGCCGCCGTTAATCGCCCGTAAGGCGATTGCGCCACTCATTCTTATCGCCCCCTTCTGCCGTTAATCGCCCGTAAGGCGATTGCCGCCACTCATTCTTATCGCCCCCTGCTGCCTTTAATCACCCGTAAGGCGATTGCCGCCACTCATTCTTATCGCCCTACGCTGTTAATCGCCGTAAGGCGGTGCCTACTCATTCATATCGCCCCCTGCGCCGTTAATCGCCCGTAAGGCGATTGCGCCAACTCATTCTTATCGCCTTCCTGCGTTAATCGCCCGTAAGGCGATTGCCGCCACTCACTCTTATCGCCCCCTGCCGCCGTTAATCGTCCGTAAGCGATTGCCGCCATCATTCTTATCACCCCCTGCCTTTTAATCGCCCGTAAGGCGTTGCGGCCCTCATCTTATCGCCCCCTGCCGCCGTTAATCGCCCATAAGGCGATTGCATCTTTCATTCTTATCGCCCCCTGCCTTTAATCACCGTAAGGCTATTCCGCCACTCATTCTTATCGCCCCCTGCCGCCGTTAATCTTCCGTAAAGCATTGCCGCCACTCTTTCTTATTGCCCCCTGCGCGTTAATCGCCAAAAAGGCGATTGCCGCCACTCAGTCTTATCGCCCTGCCGCCCTTAAGCGCCCGTAAGGTGATACCGCCCTCATTCTTTTCGCCCCCTGCGCCACTAATCGCCCTAAGGCGATTGCCGCCTCTTCACTCTTATCGCCCCCTTGCCGTTAATCGCCGTAAGCGTTGCCGCCACTCACTCTTATCGCCCCTGCCGCCGTTAATCGCCTGTGGTGATTGTGCCACCATTCTTATCGCCCCTGCGTTGTTAATCGCCCTTAAGCGATTGCCGCCACTCATTCTTATCCCCCTTGCCGTTAATCGCCGCAAGGCGATTGTCGCCACTCACTCTTATCGCCGTTAATCGCCCGCAAAGGCGATTGCCGCCACTCATTCTTATCGGCCTCCTGGCGCCGTTAATCGCAAAGGCTATTGCAGCCACTCATTCTTATCGCCCCCTGGCGCCGTTAATCACCCGTAAGGCTATTGCCGCCACTCATTCTTATCGCCCCCTTACCGCCATTAATCGCCCGTAAGGCGATTGCCGCTTTCATTCTCATCGCCCCCCTGCCGCCATTAATCGCCCGTGAGCGTTGCCGCCACTCATTCTTATCGCCCCCTGCCGCCGTTAATCGCACGTAAAGGCATTGCCGCACTCATTCTTATCGCCCCCTGCGCGTTAATCGCCCGTAAGGCGTTGCCGCCACTCATTCTTATCGCCCCCCTGCCGCCGTTAATCGGCCGTAAAGTATTGCCGCCACTCATTCTTATCGCCCCTGCCGCCGTTAATCGCCCGCAATGCGATTGCCGCCCTCATTCTTATCGCCCCCTGCCGCCGTTAATCGCCCGTAAGGCGATTGCCGCACTCATTCTTATCGCCCCCTGGTTAATCGCCCGTAATTCGATTGCCGCCACTCATTCATATCGCCCCCTGCCGCCGTTAATCGCCCGTAAGGCGATTGCCGCCACTCATTCTTATCGCCCCCTGCGCCGTTAATCGCCCAAGGCGATTGCGCCTACTCATTCTTATCGCCCCCTGCGCCCGTTAATCACCCGTAAGGATATTGCCGCCACTCATTCTTATCGCCCCTGCGCCGTTAATCGCCCATAAGGCGTTGCCACCACTCATTCTTATCGCCTCCTGCGCGTTAATCGCCCGTAAGGCGATTGCCGCCACTCATTCTTATCGCCCCCCTGCGCCGTTAATCGCCCGTAAGGCGTATTGCGCCACTCATTCTTATCGCCCCCCTGCCGCCGTTAATCACCCGTAAGGCGATTGCGCCACTCATTCTTATCGCCCCCTGCCGCCGTTAATCGCCGGTAAGGCGTTGCGCCCACTCATTCTTATCGCCCCCTGCACCCGTTAATCGCCCGTAAGGCGATTGCGCCACTCATTCTTATCGCCCCTTGCGCCGTTAATCGCCCGTAAGGCGATTGCCGCCACTCATTCTTATCGCCCCCTGCCGCGTTAATCGCCGTAAGGCGTTGCCGCACTCATTCTTATTGCCCCCTGCGCGTTAATCGCCCGTAAAGGCGATTGCCTACTCATTCCTTATCGTCCCCTGCCGCCGTTAATCGCCCGCAAAGGCGATGCCGCCACTCATTCTTATCGCCCCCTGCCGCCGTTAATCGCCCGTAAGGCGTGCCGCCACTCATTCTTATCGCCCCTGCCGCCGTTAATCGCCCGTAAGGCGTTGCCGCCACTCATTCTTATTGCCTTCCTTCGCCGTTAATCGCCCGTAAGGCGATTGCCGCCACTCATTCTTATCGCCCCTGCCGCTGTTAATCGCCCGCAAGGCGATTGCGCCACTCATTCTTATCGCCCCCTGCCGCCGTTAATTGCCCGTAAGGCGATTTCTGCCGCTCATTCTTATGCCTTCCTGCCGCCATTAATCGCCCGAATGGCGATTGCCGCCACTCATTCTTATCGCCCCCTGCCGTTAATCACCGGGCGATTGCAGCCACTCATTCTTATCGCCCCCTACCGCCGTTAATCGCCCGTAAGGCGTTGCCGCCACTCATTCTTATTGCCCCCCTGCCGCCGTTAATCGCCCGTAATGCGATTGCGCCTCTCATTCTTATCGCCCCTGCCGCCGTTAATCGCCCAAGGCGATTGCCGCCACTCATTCTTATCGCCCCCTACCGCCGTTAATCGCCCGTAAGGCGATTGCCGACTCATTCTTATCGCCCCCCTGCGCCGTTAATCGCCCGTAATGCGATTGCCGCCACTCATTCTTATCGCCCCCTGCCGCCGTTATCGCCCGTAAGGCGTTGCCGCACTCATTCTTATTGCCCCTTGCCGCCGTTAATCGCCCGTAATGTGATTGCCGCCTCTCATTCTTATCGCCCCCTGCATGGTGTCGCCCGTAAGGCGATTGCCGCCACTCATTCTTATCGCCCCCTGCCGCCGTTAATCGCCCGTGAGCGTTGCCGCCACTCATTCTTATCGCCCTCCTGCCGCCGTTAATCGCCCGTAAGGCGATTGCCGCCACTCATTCTTATCGCCCCTGCGCCGTTAATCGCCCATAAGGCGATTGCGCCACTCATTCTTATCGCCCCTGCGCCGTTAATCATCCGTAAGGCGTTGCGCGCTCTTCTTACGCCCCCTGCCGCCTTAATCTCCCGCAAAGGCGATTGCCGCCACTCATTCTTATCGCCCCCTGCCGCCGTTAATCGCCCGTAAGGCGATTGCCTCCTCTCATTCTTATCGCCCCTGCCGCCGTTAATCGCCCGTAAGGCGTTCCGCCACTCATTCTTATCGCCCCCTGCGCGTTAATCGCCCGTAAGGCGATTGCCGCCACTCATTCTTATCGCCCCCTGCTGCCGTTAATTGCCCGTAGGCGATTTCTGCCGCTCATTCTTATTGCCTTCGCCGCCATTTATCGCGAATGGCGTTGCCGCACTTATTCTTATGGCCTCCCCTGCCGCCGTTGTCGCCGTAAAGGCGATTGCCGCCACTCATTCTTATGGCCTCCCTGCGCCGTTAATCGCCCGGAAGGCGATTGCCGCCACTCATTCTTATGGCCTCCCTGCCGCCGTTAATCGCCCGTAAGGCGTTGCCGCCACTCATTCTTATCGCCCCCTGTCGCCGTTGCGTCGCGGCGTTGCGCCACATTCTTATCGCCCTCCTGCCGCGTTAATCGCCCGTAAGGCGATTGCGCCACTCATTCTTATCGCCTCCCTGCCGTTAATCGCCCGTAGGCGTTGCGCCACTCATTCTTATCGCCCCCTGCGCCATTAATCACCCGTAAGGCTATTGCCGCCACTCATTCTTATCGCCTCCTTGCGCGTAATCGCCCGTGGGCGATTGCCCGCTCATTCTTATCGCCCCCTCGCCATTAATCGCCCGTAAGGCGATTGCCGCCACTCACCCTTATCGCCCCCTGCCGCCGTTAATCTCAAAGGCGTTGCCACCTCCTCTTATCGCCCCCTGCCGCCGTTAATCGCCCGTAAGGCGATTGCCGCCACATTCATCGCCCTCCTGCCCGTTAATCGCCCGTGGGCGATTGCCCCACTCATTCTTATTGCCTCCCTGCCGTTAATCGCCGTAAAGGCGTTGCTCAATACTCTCGTAGCGCCATTAATCACCGTGGAATTACCGCCACTCATTCTTATCGCCCCCCGCCGCCGTTAATCGCCCGTAAGGCTATTGCCGCCACTCATTCTTATCGCCTTCCTGCGCCCGTTAATCGCCCGTAAGGCTATTGCCGCCACTCATTCTTATCACCCCCGCTGCCGTTAATCGCCCGTAGGCATTTGCCGCCACTCATTCTTATCGCCCCCTGCGCCCGTTAATCGCACGTAGGCGATTGCGCCACATTCTTTCGCCCTCCTGCGCGTTAATCACCCCGTGGATATGCACGCCACTCATTCTTATTCGCCCCCTGCGCCGTTAATCGCTTCGTAAGGCTATTGCGCCACTCATTCTTTTCGCCCTCCTGCCGCCGTTATTCATCCATAAGGCGATAGCTCCTCATTCTTATCGCCCCCTGCCGCCGTTAATCGCCGTAATGCGATTGCCGCTTTCATTCTTATCGCCCCCTGCCGCCGTTAATCGCCCGTGGCGTTGCCGCCCTCACTCTTATCGCCCCCTGCCGCCGTTTTAATGCATAAAGGCGATTGCCGCCACTCATTCTTATCGCCCCCTGCCGCGTTAATCGTACCGTAAAGGCGTTACAGCCACTCATTCTTATCGCCCCCTGCCGCCGTTAATCACCCGCGGAATATTGCCGCCACTCATTCTTATCGCCCCTGCGCCGTTAATCGCCGTAAGGAATATTGCGCCACTCATTCTTTTGGCCTCCCTGCCGCCGTTAATCGCCCGTAAGGCGTTGCCGCCCTCATTCTTATCGCCCCCTGCGCCGTTAATCAACGTAAAGGCTATTGCCGCCACTCATTCTTTTTCGCCCTCCTGCCTGCGTTGATCGCCCGTAAATTGCGCCACTCATTCTTCGCGCCCCTTGCCCGTTAATCACCCGTGAGCGTTGCCGCCACTCACTCCGCCCCCCTTGCCCGGTTATTCATCCGTAAGGCGTTGCTGCCACTCATTCTTATCGCCCCCTGCCGCCGTTAATCGCCGTAATGCGATTGCGGCTTTCATTTTATCGCCCCCTGCGCCATTAATCGCCCGTAAGGCGATTGCCGCCACTCACTCTTATCGCCCCCCTGCCGCCGTTAATCGCA